>NC_088643.1:57189990-57367490 GCF_964019385.1 Sycon ciliatum | reverse complement strand
CTTCCCTTCACCTTTGGCATTTATCAGCCAGCAATGTTTTACTAGAGCAAAGGCGCTGGCGGGAACAGAAACAGCAACGTTTCTTTCTCAGCAAAAACAAATAAAAAGGAAAGGAACAAAAAAGGATCAACACCAGGGATTCGTCCATACCCGGTACCCAGGCCAGGTGTGTACTACCCCTGGAAAGGCTCTCCCACAGATTGCAGTACAAAAGCCACGGCCAAGTGTCCCACTGAGGTGCGGTCGCTTGCCCGGACCGCTGGGACGCGGACACCTACGAAGAGCAGCCTGTGACGTTTATTGTTTATGACAGAAAATCCGCAAAAAAAGTTGGGCTTGTCCCTTTAGCCTTTCGCCCTCTACCATCCCTTGAAGTGATCCTATGCTAGCTGTTGAATATGGCATGTATTGATACAAGGGCCTGCGAAGAAAAGTTTCAACTATGCTTCCAAGACACTGTAGTGGTATTGAGGCTAAATGCACGCACGTGTGTGTATGTGTTCGCGTGTGCATGTGTGTGTGTGTGTGCTTTGATTCAGGCGGTAGATCCGAGCTCTTCTTTCACCGGTGGCTCACTGCTCGGTGATAAGACGCGCATGCCAGAGCTTTCACAGGACAAGAACGCCTATATCCGGCCATCACCTACCAGCGGCACACTGGGTAACGGCGCTGTATTCACTATTGTGTGTGTGTGTGTGTGTGTGTGTGTGTGTGCATGCGTGCGTGCGCGCGCGCGTGCGTGGGTGTGTGTGGAGGGGGGGGGGGGGGGGGGCATTCATGCATGTGTGTGTACATTGTCCCTTCACGGTCACTAGTTAGCAAATGTCACTCAACTTGGACAGTGTATCAGTGGTTCGGTTTATGTTGTAGTTCTTAGGCGTTCAGTTTGGAGCTGGGTTTTGTATTGTCTTGTGCTGCACGTATACTCGTAACTTGCCACATGATGGGTTGTGCATGTGTGTACTCATCTGTGCTATAGGCGGAGTTGCACAGAACACCAGTGAAGCTGTTATTCTCTGTGAAGGTAGGGCATGGTTCTCCCACTTCTGCATACAGCCACACATGCATAGCAACAAGCCTGTGTGTGCTGCCCACATTAAGAGCATGTGTGTGTGTGTGTGTGTGTATGCGTGCGTGCGTGCGTGCGTGCGTGTGTGTATCCATGCATAGCAACACGCCTGTGTGTGCTGCCCACATCAAGAACATGTGTGTGTGTGTGTGTGTGTGTGTGTGTGTGTGTGTGTGTGTGTGTGTGTGTGTGTGTGTGTGTGTGTGTGTGTGTGTGTGTGTGTGTGTGTGTGTGTGTGTGTGTGTGTGTGTGTGTGTGTGTGTGTGTGTGTGTGTGTGTGTGTGTGTATCCATGCATTGCAACAAGCCTGCATGTGCTGCCCACATCAAGAACTGCGACTGGATCCAGGACTCCAGGTGCACCTCTATGTCACTACACAAACGTACATGCCTACGGTGTTGAGATGTACTATTGCATCCCTGTACACGTGTGTGTGCGTGTGTGTGCGTGTGCGAGTTGATTAAGTCATTGGCTGCACTGTAGTCTGGTAACTGAAGCGCTCACTAGAGCCAAGGTCGTGCACCCGAACTGCAATCTCTCTCTGGCCCTGACCAGCTTACCGTTAGTTTCCTTCGGTGTGTGTGTGTGTGTGTGTGTGTGTGTGTGTGTGTGTGTGTCACTGTGTGTGTGTGTGTGTAATATCGACATCGATTTGTTCTTGTTCTTGCAGCTGCTGGCTATGACATTGTTCTGGTGGAAACGGTCGGTGTTGGTCAATCCGAGTACGCTGTCTCCAACATGGTGGATATGTTTGTGCTCTTGATTCCACCAGCCGGAGGCGATGAGTTGCAGGTACGGCGCTAATGCAGCTAGCGACGGAGAGGTTCAGTGAGTTGTGAAACGAATACGTACCGATGGGGGGGGGGGGGCTAGCAGCTCGTTACTGCACCCCTAGCCTGGCCTGGCTAACTAGTGATTCTCGCAGCAGTGTTCAATAATTTCTTCCCGCAGGCATCCACAGTGGCATTGATCATGAATTCGTGATGTACGATCATCACCCACAATCCAAGTTTGCAACCAGCAGAGCCGCCTTGTCTTCAGAGTCAGGCGAATTATTCCCAGGGGGGGGGGGGGATGCTTTTGTACCACACTTTTGTCACAATTCGCGTAATTAAACTCTCTATTATGTACATGTAGTGAGAAGTTGCCACAGGCTGGTGCATATATTTACTGTGCCTTTGTGCTCTGGAAGGCTGGCATGTACAATGCTGTGTCTATGATTGGCTGTTCATTTCATTCAGACTGCGCTTGTCATCAGCTACGAGTATGTTCTATGGAAGAAAATCATCAAGAGGTACACGGCTATCCTCTCAGAGTATCTTTTTGCTGTGTATATTAAAAAAAAAAAATCTGTGCGGGGGCATGCTATCCTCTCAGAGACTGAGTCTCTGCTGCAGTCTGTAGACATATCAGTCAACAGGAGCAATTGCATATTCTTGTATGTGTTCATTTTGCAGGGTTTGAAGCGAGGCATTGTGGAGATGGCTGATCTGATAGTTGTGTCCAAGGCCGACGGTGACCTCCATGCCCCGGCTATACGGATGCAAACTGAATACAAGAGTGCACTGCGAGTGATGCGCCCCTACTCCGAACTCTGGAACCCAAAGGTTGGCATGGTTTTTCCCCAATTTTCAGCATCCGTTTTTGAGTGCCGCTCCTACCTACTATCTCTGAGTCTCGTCTTGAGTGGCTATGCATGTCTTGAATGTCTTGAGTGGCTGTGAGTCAGCATGTACGTAACAGCATGCGCCCACGCCAGGCTGGTGGCTATGACTCAATGTGTACATATCTGTAAGGCTGTGCACTGCACAGCATCGCACCACTGTCCGTGATTTCTAACTTATGTCCCTCATGAGCGTTGTGTCCCATATGGTGCAATGGTATGTGCAGCGATTTCCAATCGATAGATTGCGGGTTCGATTCCCGACGATCATGGTCACACACGTCTTTCTTCTCTTTCTCAGACTCTTCCCGACTTTTCTTTCATTCTCCTGGGTGGTTACCACCAGCCAGTGCATGCCGGAGTACCGTAAAGTCGCGGATAAAAGCCGGGCTTATAAGCATATAAGCCGCTTTCTGCATCAGGCTTTAGGCCGCAACCACACTACGTAAAAATCACAGTACAAATTTTCATGCATATCTCAGTGCAAGTCGGTACGCAACCACACTACACTTTTCGGTCTGCATAGATGACGTTTTCACGCAACCAGCACGTGACGTTGTCGTACCAAAGCGTGTGCCATGCGCTGGAAAAGACCGGGAAATTCAAAAACAATGCTGGTGCTGATGCTATGTACGATGACCCGTTACAAAAGCAAAGTTGTACACAGGAGAAGGAGCGCGAAAAAGACGAAAACGACAAACGTGGCTTTCTACAGGGGTGCGCCAGTTGCTGAAAACCTACAAAGCGCATTTTGCATTTCACACGCGTCGGCATGACGATTTCTACTGTAATGCCGTTTGTACGTGATTTTGTACCTAGTGTGGTTGCAGCCTAAATGCAAACCAGGCTTGTATGCAAATGATACTTATATGCACCACTGATATTTTGCCAGGCTTCTACGTGCGACACGCGTAGATCTACCACTGACCACCGGTAAGGCGGCAGTTTTACTATGCACTGTACATAGCGCATGCACTCTTGACCTACCCGATCCGCGCTTGCATAGAAGCCAGGCTTCTACGCGCGACAGGCTTATATGCATTTGACCCGTTTGATTTCCAGGTTTCTATCCGCGATGTGCTTGTATGCAAACCCGGCTTTTATCCGCGACTTTACGGTATGTGGTGTGATGTGTGTGCGGGGGAAAAAAAGAAAAAGAAAAAAGGCCAAAAAGTAGGGATTCACTGGCCAGAAAAAGCCACTTCATAGCTGTGTGGTGTAGACCAGGCTGAATAGTGGCGGCCAATTCATCAGCCTTGCAAGCTGTTGAATGGTGCAATCCCAGCACAAGTTGCTATGGCTTCTGCTGTAGCATCGCTATCATCGCCTCCGGCGATGAGCGTCCAATGGTCCAATGGACCAGCTCCCAGCATTGTTGGAACAGCTCGAGGTATATCCACCTGCTCTGGGAATAGGGAGTGGTACATTACAAACAGCACTCTGGCTAAGGTGTTGACTTTTAAAACTGCCCTGAGTGCTCAC
Organism: Sycon ciliatum; assembly: GCF_964019385.1. Lineage (NCBI taxonomy): Eukaryota > Metazoa > Porifera > Calcarea > Leucosolenida > Sycettidae > Sycon > Sycon ciliatum. The sequence continues at coordinate 57,363,276 of NC_088643.1, read as the reverse complement.
AGTAGGCGCCCAGCTCTGATGCTTGCTCCAGTGGCTTTCTCTGTTTGCTCATTCTCTTGTACGTTGGTATGCTTGCCTGTGATCAGGTGCTTTGCATCTCGGCTATACAGAGTGATGGCATCGAGTCACTGTGGAAGACAATGGAAAAGTATCGCGAGAAAATGAATGTAAGTGCAGTGCAGTGGTGAGTGTACTGCGTGGACATGGAAATCCGGTCGAATGACCATATGGCCTGCGCTCTCAGTGCGTACAAATCGTTGCATATGTGTACCGTATGCGTACTCGCGGCTGCATGGCCAGCGCCCTGGGACCGCTTGACCTAGTATTACCGGATTTCCATGTCCACGACAGTAGTAGTAGTAGTAGTAGTAGTAGTAGTAGTAGTAGTAGTAGTAGTAGTAGTAGTAGTATCTGTATGTATGAACGGTGGCAACGTCCGACCCCTGATTTTTGTGATGCGAATGAGTGCAGCACCCATTCTAGCGGTCTCTTCTTGGTAGTATACACGCGTGTGCTGCGTTTTTGCAATTATGTGATCGCTCCGAGCTGGGGTCGAATCTCAGGTGCCACGTACTGTACAATGTACATAATAGCTTCTTTTGTCCTCTGTGCAGCACACAGTGCATGCTTTTTAAAATATGTGTGCTTTGGTGTGCGTGTGTGTGTGTGTGTGTGTGTGTGTGTGTGTGTGTGTGTGTGTGTGTGTGTGTGTGTGTGAGAGGGAGAGGGAGAGAGAGAGAGAGAGAGCTGTCATTGGCATTGATTCAACGATGGCTGTGTGCGTGTGTGTGTGTGTGTGTGTGTGTGTGTGTGTGTGTGTGTGTGTGTGTGTGTGTGTGTGTGTGTGTCCCATATGGTGCAGTGGTATGTGCAGTCGATTTCCAATCGAGAGGTTGCGGGTTCAATTCCCGACGATTATGGTCGCACACGTCTTTCTTCTCTTTCTCGGACTCTTCCTGACTTTTCTTTCATTCTCCTGGGTGGTTAGCACTGGTTACCAACAGCCAGTGTATGCCGGAGTATGTGGTGTGGTGTGTGTGTAGAAAAAAAAGAAAAAAAAGAAGAAAAAAAATGGAAAAATGAAAAATAGGGATTCACTGGCCGGAAAAAGTCACTTCAATCAGCTGTGTGGTGGATACCAGGCTACAAAATAGTGGCTGTCAATTCATCAGCCTTGCAAGCTGTTGAATGGTGTAATCCCAGCACAAGTTGCTATGTCTAACATAGCTGTTCGCTATCATCGCTTCCGCGATCGGCAGGTCTGAGGTCTGAGGTGTGTGTGTGTGTGTGTGTTAGCTATCATCGCCTTCGGCGATGGGCTTTCCAAAGGTCCAAAGGTGTGTGTGTATAATGAACATTCTTCACATTGTTTCTTGGGTGTGTTACTTGTGCAGGGCTGTGGAAGATTGGCCACAAGACGGGAAAATCAGCGTCAAATCTGGCTGTGGAATCATATTGAGCACCAGCTGCTTAGCCGGTAACTGTCATGATGGTGGTGGGGGTGGTGGTGGTGTGTGTGTGTACAGCTGTGCAGTGGTGGTGGTGGTGTGTGTGTGTGTGTACAGCTGTGCAGTGGTGGTCGTGTGTGTGTACAGCTGTGCAGTGGTGGTGTGTGTACAGCTGTGCAGTGGTGGTGGTGTGTGTGTATGTACAGCTGTGCAGTGGTGGTGGTGTGTGTGTGTACAGCTGTGCAGTGGTGGTGTGTGTGTGTACAGCTGTGCAGTGGTGGTGTGTGTGTGTACAGCTGTGCAGTGGTGGTGGTGTGTGTGTACAGCTGTGCAGTGGTGGTGGTGTGTGTACAGCTCTGCTGTGGTGGTGGTGTGTGTGTGTACAGCTGTGCAGTGGTGGTGTGTGTGTGTACAGCTGTGTAGTGGTGGTGGTGTGTGTGTACAGCTGTGCAGTGGTGGTGTGTGTGTGTGTACAGCTGTGCAGTGGTGGTGTGTGTGTGCACGTGTGTACAGCTGTGCAGTGGTGGTGGTGTGTGTGTGTACAGCTGTGCAGTGGTGGTGTGTGTGTGTACAGCTGTGCAGTGGTGGTGTGTGTGTGTACAGCTGTGCAGTGGTGGTGTGTGTGTGTACAGCTGTGCAGTGGTGGTGTGTGTGTGTACAGCTCTGCTGTGGTGGTGGTGTGTGTGTGTACAGCTGTGCAGTGGTGGTGTGTGTGTGTGTACAGCTGTGTAGTGGTGGTGGTGTGTGTGTACAGCTGTGCAGTGGTGGTGTGTGTGTGTGTACAGCTGTGCAGTGGTGGTGGTGTGTGTGCACGTGTGTACAGCTGTGCAGTGGTGGTGGTGTGTGTGTGTACAGCTGTGCAGTGGTGGTGGTGTGAGTGTGTACAGCTGTGCAGTGGTGGTGTGAGTGTGTGCAGCTGTGCAGTGGTGGTGTGTGTGTGTGTGTACAGCTGTGCAGTGGTGGAGTGTGTGTGTGTACAGCTGTGCAGTGGTGGTGTGTGTGTGTACAGCTGTGCAGTGGTGGTGTGTGTGTGTGTGCAGCTGTGCAGTGGTGGAGTGTGTGTGTGTACAGCTGTGCAGTGGTGGTGCGTGTGTGTGTGCAGCTGTGCAGTGGTGGAGTGTGTGTGTGTACAGCTGTGCAGTGGTGGTGTGTGTGTGCAGCTGTGCAGTGGTGGAGTGTGTGTGTGTGTACAGCTGTGCAGTGGTGGTGGTGTGTGTGTGTGCAGCTGTGCAGTGGTGGTGTGTGTGTGTGTACAGCTGTGCAGTGGTGGAGTGTGTGTGTACAGCTGTGCAGTGGTGGTGTGTGTGTGTACAGCTGTGCAGTGGTGGTGTGTGTGTGTACAGCTGTGCAGTGGTGGTGTGTGTGTGTACAGCTGTGCAGTGGTGGTGTGTTTGTGTGTGCAGCTGTGCAGTGGTGGAGTGTGTGTGTGTACAGCTGTGCAGTGGTGGTGTGTGTGTGTGCAGCTGTGCAGTGGTGGAGTGTGTGTGTGTACAGCTGTGCAGTGGTGGTGTGTGGGTGTGTGCAGCTGTGCAGTGGTGGAGTGTGTGTGTGTACAGCTGTGCAGTGGTGGAGTGTGTGTGTGTGCAGCTGTGCAGTGGTGGTGTGTGTGTGTACAGCTGTGCAGTGGTGGTGTGTGTGTGTACAGCTGTGCAGTGGTGGTGTGTGTGTGTACAGCTGTGCAGTGGTGGTGTGTGTGTGTACAGCTGTGCAGTGGTGGTGTGTGTGTGTGTGTACAGCTGTGCAGTGGTGGTGTGTGTGTGTGTGCAGCTGTGTAGTGGTGGTGTGTGTGTGTGTTCAGCTGTGCAGTGGTGGTGTGTGTGTGTGTACAGCTGTGCAGTGGTGGTGTGTGTGTGTACAGCTGTGCAGTGGTGGTGTGTGTGTGTACAGCTGTGCAGTGGTGGTGTGTGTGTGTGTGTACAGCTGTGCAGTGGTGGTGTGTGTGTGTGTGTACAGCTGTGCAGTGGTGGTGTGTGTGTGTGTGCAGCTGTGTAGTGGTGGTGGTGTGTGTGTGTTCAGCTGTGCAGTGGTGGTGTGTGTGTGTACAGCTGTGCAGTGGTGGTGCGTGTGTGTGTACAGCTGTGCAGTGGTGGAGTGTGTGTGTGTACAGCTGTGCAGTGGTGGTGTGTGTGTGTGTACAGCTGTGCAGTGGTGGTGTGTGTGTGTGTTCAGCTGTGCAGTGGTGGTGTGTGTGTGTACAGCTGTGCAGTGGTGGTGTGTGTGTGTGTGCAGCTGTGTAGTGGTGGTGGTGTGTGTGTGTACAGCTGTGCAGTGGTGGAGTGTGTGTGTGTACAGCTGTGCAGTGGTGGTGTGTGTGTGTGTACAGCTGTGCAGTGGTGGAGTGTGTGTGTGTACAGCTGTGCAGTGGTGGTGTGTGTGTGTGTACAGCTGTGCAGTGGTGGTGTGTGTGTGTGTACAGCTGTGCAGTGGTTATGGCCTGGTGTAATATGCCCGAAACTTGGCCGAAAATGCTGTTGGGAAATTCTCGTAAACCTTGCCGAAAATGCTCCCAAACCTTGCCGAAAATGCTCCGAAAATGCTCACTTTTTTCAAGTTTTTTGTAATCCTCAGCACACGCCGTCAAAAGACTCAAAATCAGGGAGTCAGAAAATACCGGTATTTTTACGACTCCCTGGTCAAAACCATTATTTTCAATTCATAAACTCAACAAGAAGCTAACCCACGGAATGCGGAAGTGACGTTCTTGTTTGGGAAGTTTTCTTCTCTCAATTTTGATACACAACGGCCAAGTGCTCCGTTTCCCCAAAATGCTGCATCACGAGCGCAAAGTGCTGGGTTCGCGGATTGTACCGAAAATGCTCAAAAAAATGCCGGCATATTACACGGGGGCCTAGCAGTGGTGGTGGTGTGTGTGTACAGCTGTGCAGTGGTGGTGTGTGTGTGTGTACAGCTGTGCAGTGGTGGTGTGTGTGTACAGCTGTACAGTGGTGGTGTGTGTGTGTACAGCTGTGCAGTGGTGGTGTGTGTGTACAGCTGTGCAGTGGTGGTGGTGTGTGTGTATGTACAGCTGTGCAGTGGTGGTGATTATGCAGGAGTGTGTAGTCGTCGTGACGTCTACAAGCACATGTTTCTAGTGTACATGTACGGTATGTTTTTGCTGCTGCCTATGCTGGCTGTCGTTTGCAAGTTAACTTTTAAAACAAGCTTTCCTGTTGATGTTGATCGTGGTGGTGACGGTGCTGCTGTTGCTGCTGCTGCAAATAGATTCAAGCGTCATGCACACGTGGAGACAATGAAGGATGGCATGGAGTCAGCGGTGCGCTGCGGTCGCATTACACCCGGAATGGCTGCGCATAACATGTTGGATGCATTCTTCGGCACGACCCGTGCGTCTTCGCCTGCTGCCGATACAGGTGAAGGAGACGATCAGGCAGGCAGGTGATTGCTACTGCTGACTACTGCCATGTGTACGCGTTGTACACTGCACAGTGTCCATGATGTACACCATGTACTTCGGTACGTGATGTACATTTTTTGTAGCTAGATGGAACCAGTGGCAAGCGATAGTATGCCACGGTGTTATGCGAGAGGCCGTTGCTCTCAAAACAGGTGTTGCTGAGGTCTATGCTGAGGTCTATGTACCCTGATGCTACCTACATGTACAATGCATGCCAGGACACTGGACAGGGCAGGGCAGGGCAGGGCACTACAGGGCAGTACAGGGCGCTGACACGTGCCGTTGCGGATCACTGCCATTGACCTGTCCTGGTCGCAAGGACACGCGCTCCTTGTCCAGGCAGTGCCGGAGCAGCCTGCTCACACCGCGGCCAGGCATCATCAGATGCTTGCTTCAGTTCAGCATTACAGCATCGCATGGTGTTCTCTGGGGTAGCCGCCGCCAGTGTGTGGTTGGTGTGCGATGACAGCAACCTTCTTGTTTCAGATTACTACAGTGCTATGCCATGCACATGGCTAGTGTGCTGGTGATGCTTAGCCAAGTTAGTTGCATGTGCAGCTGCTGCATCTATCTGCCAGCGAGCAGTCGAACAGCCTGTTGAGAGACACTGTCAACTTAGCTCGGTTGAAAGCAGTGCCCCTCGTCTCTCAGTCTCGGTGACACCCTTCAACCGTTTATGTCCCTAGTTTCACCAGCGAGTCACTTGTAGTTAGCCGTGCTGGTCCTTATCAAGTTCAACAATTTGTCTCATTCATATTGTAACCAGTACTAGCGTATCATCATTGCTGTGTGCTGTGTCGTATGCTATTTTAGGAGCACTTGATAGCTAAATCCCTTCTCAGATCCGCTATTTATTTTTTTTACCCTATTCTTCTTTTTTTTTAAGAGCAAATCACTGATTTAATTTCAAGGACTGCCATGATGTTCCTGCAACCAAGCGCACCCCTCCCCCAGATCGATGCAGAGTGCGTCACTCCAGACTAATCCTGCCCCCTGTTTAAATTACACGTATGTGCCAAAATATAGAAAATACACTTCACCCCATATTATTGGAAAACCAATTTTGTCGAGTCGCTCGACATGAACCACCTCTCTTCTCTCTGTCTGTCTGTCTCTCTCCGAGGAAAGGAATCAGTGTCAACAAGAATGCATGACCCCAAATTGTGCCACAGCAAGTATCACTTTGTGCATTGAGGTTTTGCTGCAGCCGAATCCAAACTTCTTATGCCAGTAACTAGTGCAATATACACACATACTTCAAGTACATAGGTGCAACAACTTTGGCACAAGGAAGACATCATGGGTCTGTCTGCAAGCAAAAGCATGCTGTAGTTAAACATGACTGTATTGTATTCTTGGTATGACTTTCTAAAACAGAGTTGCACACAGACGCTGCATTGCAGAAGTACGACAGCAAGGGTGGAGCAAATGGAGGGCTACTTTCACCCACATGGACATCATCCACAAACCCAGGTATCAGGAAGGTGGTGAAAACAAATCAAGTCAGCTGGTGAACTGCAAAACTAGAGATGTTGGTTAAAAAAAGGGTTAGCTAGGTGCTGGTAATCAAGAATGAACCACTATTAAACAGGTATAAAATGTCAGTGAACGAAACTGGAATTCAATGGAATACTAGTCATCGCCAACACTTCAGGCGTTGATGAACAGATAATGAGTGTGTGTGTGTGGGGGGGGGGGGAGGGCATACAAAAAAACAAATGACCTATCATGCCCTGCATCGAATAAGTAGGAAAAAAAGGTGGGTACTTAGGTAAACACACACACACTGACACAAAAACGAACACACACACACACACACACCCACCAGGGCTTTGGATCTATAATTATAAAAACTACAACGGCCTACTAAAAACAATAAAATCTAGACGATGGCTCAGCTAAAAAAAGGTACTTGAAAACCAGTGTAAGAACAGAAACCAAAGCTATGAAAGCAAGGGCTCCACCACCATCACCACCACCAGTGCAGAGAACAAGACTTCAAGAGTAGATGGAGTATCGGCGTGTGTCTGCATATATGTTCAGGAGGAATTATGTGCATGTGCGTGCATGGGTGTGTGTTCACTTTGTTCATGCACTGCTCTCAGGACAGCAGCACGGTTCCTGCAAGTGCGACACGGAGACAAGACAGAGAAGGGAACACAGTATGATATTGACATCATGTGATCCTCCTACTTGTGAAAACACACCGAGGCTGGACCAGAGCCCCGAGGTAAAGTCGGAACTGTCACATGTACATGCAGTGCAGGGCCACTACTGCCACTACTGCCACTAGGGCCACTAGGGCCACTAGTGAATTCTGGGTCGACACGGCCCAAACAAGTCTACCTCGCACAGTCAAGCTAACGTTATCCATGCATCAACACAGCACAACACTACAGGTACATGTACTGTCAGTTGGCGAAGAACTGGGGGTCAGCCTCTCCTAGCCTACACACTTCTTATCTTCATGTATTACAGTCGATGCGCAGTTGAGTCGCCGTGTATACGTTGGTATGCTGTGCTTGATGCAATTCTAGCCTGGTCGCTCTTCAGCGCTCCGTTCTTCAGCGCCCGACAGCACAATACTAGCAGCATTGGACATGTTGACAGAAAAGGAGCCCTTGCGACAGCACACGATCAACCCTAGCCTCCTCCCCACCAGCAGCACAAACAAAGCCACCAGTCGGCCAGGAGTTACCAAGTCGACACCGGCGGCGCATGTGTGAGCACACACACGCACGCACACACACACACACACACACACACACACACACACACACACCCACACCCACCCACACCCACCCCCACACACACAGAACCACACACACCCACCCACCCCCACACACAGAAACACACACAGAAACACACACAGAAAAACACACACAGAAACACACACACAGAAACACACAAGGACGTGTCCATGCCCATGTACCTTTAAATCCTTCTTCAGGCGTGGTGTCTACTGGTGCCAGTTCTTCTACTTCAGTTGCGACTGGCTTATCCACCTAACATGAACATTGAAACACAATGAAAGGAGCAGCAGAGCATGAGCTACGGTAGTATGTAGTACACATACGTACGTACAACTAGCAGCACTATTCTATGAACATACGAACAGACACAGGGTATTAGAGAGGTTCTGCTACACGGAACTACGTACCAAACTCCGTGTCAACTGCAGTGAAGTTTGACACGGAATTTTCGTACGTTGCACCGGTTCTGCTGTACGTAGCATGCTCGAAGCATGCACGAACACCCCGCCACATGTACTCTGTACGCTCACTTTTCACACGGAGTACAGTCCGTGTGAAGCGTGCTTCACACGGAAAACGGTATGAAAAAATCCGTATCAAACTAAATCCCGTACCGCGGCGAAGTTTCCATACGTACTTTGGCACGTTTTACCGTGTGGCAGAACCTCACTATTGTTACTATTGTACGCTAAGCCCTGAAGCCAAAAATAAGCGTTCAAGCACACTAATTTCTTGAAATAAGCCGGGCTGGGTTGTATCTACAGTCCATTCACAAAAAGATGGGCCCTGGCCCTGGTGAGCTCCCGTATTAGGCGATTTTCAAGATTTTATCGTACACAGTGCAGTGCTGTGAAACTTGAAATTTGAAAAAGGGTCCAAAAAGGGTACCTGAACTGGGGTTCGAACCGTACAATGCACTGTTGCAGGCAGGGTCAAACAGCCTGGATTTTGATGGGTTTTCCCAATTCAGTGCTCTTGGGGCAAAACCTGGCCGAAATCTTATTCTTCCTATGGCTTGCTTTTTGGAGAAATAGACTTCAGAAACATAATTGGAAGAGGATTCCATAGGGGGTTGCAGAAAAAAATTCTAAAAAAACTCAACGTTTGACCCATTTATGGCCAAAAGCTAGAAGTCCATCTTTTTCTGAATGGACTGTACACAACAACCCATTCATATGCATACCGGTAATACTTCCGTACATACCAGCCGCCCACTTCGAGTCTACCGGTTCTACACGTTTTAATGGGAAATGCTTGGGGATTTATGAAACTTCACTTCTTAACTCCAAATTGAATAAAATTGTATTACCCTGATGAGGGGCCAGGCCCGAACATTTGGTGTAATAATTTGAATCGCAGTAAAGAGCCAGTTTTGGAGTTTGGAGTTTTAAAAGAAGTGCAGTTTTCATAAATGTGCAAGTGGCTGCGTTGGAGTTTGCGGACAATAGAGAGTTAACGCTTCATGTTTTTTTCCAATTTAGAAAGTGAGGTCTCACGGCCAAAATGGTGCTCCTCAAGTTGCAACGTGATATTTCAATGCGACATAGGGCCAACTCACGGTGAAAAAAGCGATTCAAAGCATGCTTTTTTCTCACGTTTATAGAAATTTAAAAAACGTGAAGCGTAAACTCTCTTATAAGAAAAATTCTTTGGGATCATAAAATAATATCCACTGTCGAGTCGCAATAACGACTGGTCTTTGGACAGGCAGAACACGTTGAACAGTTGTAAAAGATAGAACAAAAATGCGACTTTTTAAGCAGTTTTCCTTCAGCAGAAGTGCCAGCAGTCTGGGCATGGTGCATGTAATGGTTGAAACATAAGCAAACAAATCACGGTTCGCGCGAGACTCGGCTGGAGGACAAGTTTGCGCAACCCTAGGAACGCCAATGTGGCCAACGTGGTCAAAGACCGAAATTCCCATTTGTAATGGTTGAAACATAGCAAACAAATCACGGTTCGCGCGAGACTCGGCTGGAGGACAAGTTTGCGCAACCCTAGGAACGCCAACGTGGCCAACGTGGTCAAAGACCGAAATTCCCATTAACGCAGCATCCAAACATAAGCAAAGTCTCCGATAAAAGCACGGCCTCCACCATAAGCTCAATCTCCGCTATAAGCTCAGTCTCCGCTATAAGCTCGGAGTGGATGAGGTAAAAACTAAAATATGGGTAAAAACTAAAACATAATGTCGGTAGATACACCACACCTGACGAAGACCGTGCATGTTCTAAACAAATTGTACGTGCGGCGCTTAGGCGAGACCAAAATAAAATCGAGATTCTTGTGCGAATTTTTAATTTGTTTTATGAGCCAGAGCGCACTAAAACATGACCACAGCTTTTTTTTGAAAAAGTCGAGAAAATCGAGATTTGAATTCCGCTCCAAAAAATACGAAATGCAGTGCAACGCGAGTCGCTGTTGTAGTTCTCCTCGGTCGACTGAACTGTTCCGGTTGCATTTCTTTGTTGGAAGTGAGTTTGTATTCCATGTTGCGCTGAGTCGCCTAACACTGATCGTCATCGATGTATCGAACGGAAGAGCCTAATGTACTGCCGAGCGGAAGAAGATGACATCGTTGCACTCCAAGCTCAGGATGAGATATTTTGAGGATTTGTTCGGAGACAGAAGGAAGACGATGATGGCTACAGCGACGAGTCATTCGAGGGCGACACTTTCATCGAGCGTAAAAGAATTGATGCTGGTAGTCCCACGATCTGCAGTGACGAGGAATTCTACTCTGATGACAACCTGGCAAGCGATTGGCATCGGCACTGACTTGGGAGGTGAGTCGGCCGATGATTTGGCCAGAGTGGACATCCCTGCACATATCCGGGACAATGTCAGTATTGGTTGCAAGTGCAAAAACAATCAATGGACTCTGCTGCTCCCTCAAGTCGATAATTTGAGTACCCTTATGTGGGACATCTCCAGCACGAGCAGTAGGCAGCGAACTCTCTGGCGAGCGGAGAAAACCGTGTGCAGATGGGCCTTGGTGTGGGGAATACGAGTGCGACGTTGAGTATGTTGAGGAAGACTGTGTGCAGCAGTGTATACTGTATATCTGAAAGTACAGGTGGAGTGTGATGGAGAGGACGTGGGGCACCAACTTCTTCGGACGTCTACAGATGTTGACCGTGTTTTCACCGGTAGTTCGCCAGTGGTGCTCCAACCAGGAGGTATTTCGGACACCCAGCTCAGCTACCTATAGAAACTTTGGATGTGGCTGAATACCTGGCAGCGCATGCGATAAGACCCTGGATAGAGGAACTGATCCGGAAAGGATGAACCAAGGGGCATATCAACCGTATGCAAAATGACAATCCCATTGCTGTACATATAATACCATTGTACCAACACTTAGACATGTCAGATCAATCCAAAACTTTCAGACAGTGAACATTGAGATCATTTTTGAACAAAAAACTGAAAATCGAATTGTTGGTCTGGTCATATTTTAGCGTGCTCTGGCCTCACATGTAGGTGTTCTAAAAAAAATGTCCATGCAGCGCTTAGGCGAGACCAAGATAAAATCGAGATTCCTGTGCGAATTTTTAATTTGTGAACTTTTACAACATGTAGGTACCGGTATGTACATTGCATGCTAAACTTTCTTTTTACGGTATTTTCCGGTAACTTTTTTTCTTTCTTTCACAAACAGCAGGTACTCGATTTACCAATACTATAAATTTTGTAATTCGGCTAACATCAGGGAGTCGTACAAGCCCGGGTTTGTGTGACTCCCTGTCACAGACCTACTCGCACGATCAGGACTGTCAAAGAGTACATAAACATGTAGGCTGTTCATGTACATGAACTGTTCAAAAAAATGTCTCCAGCTTGATTTTGGTGCAGGAGGGCGCGGGAATCTCTATTTTTTGGTCTCGCCTTATAACAGAGAAAATACCGTACCTGCTTTTCTCAGGGTGTCCCAGTGTATTTTCGCCTCATGCTGGTTTCTTATCTGCCCTACCTGGACTGGTCCTGGAGGATTGCAGAGCTGGAAAGGGATACCTAACAGCATCAATGGATGTTGCCCGTGGAAGAGACGGATGTGGCCCGATCCCGCCGAGACATAACCGTTGGTTTAATATTTAAAAAGATAGTTCACATTCGACAGGCGCGTAAGGATTGACGGGAAGCCACGGGACAGCGTCCACTGTGAACACCAGGACCGGGAACGCAACCGTACTACCGTACAGATTGGGAAGCGACTGGAAGAGTTGGATCAGTTCAACTGTTCATACCGTAGACGGGCGTAGACGGGGACGCAAGCATACAAAACGGGAGAGAATTGAATGTGAACAGGCGACGGCGCTGTACGCAAGAAGGGCTTTTTAAGGGCTTTTTCCCACAAGCCCCCCCCCCCCCCACGGATAAAAGGACGTTCTGATGAGAGTACCACCAATCAGTTGCATTATACTTACTTGATTCGTGGTATTATCGCTATCCGCGGCAACTCCGCTGCGATCTATTCTATGTTGTAGAACTTACTCTCGCTGACAGGGTGTGCTGTCACCCTGTCCTGACAGACAACGTTTCACCTCCGTAATCTATTATTCTTCATCCTTTCACTTCAGCAGATTATGTGAGTTTCTGTTCGTTCTGCAATCAAATATTCTGGCTTTTCTTTTCGTTGCACCTGCACTCCGCGCTGCACCCGGACTTTGGCAGTCGCCATACGTTTTATTGTAGTTCACATAATATAACCAAACTTTCCATAATCTAGCCAGTAGTCGAATCCTTGCCCTAATGAGTAGTCGAATCCTTTCCCTAATGCTGGTGTCAATAATCTGTCCTCGTCCCGTGAAATATACGACTCCCAACTATAATAAACTGGTATCTCTGGTGGTCGTGTGTGAACCATAACAAAACCTTTGATAACAGGCCAAGGCAGGGAAGCCGTGCCACCATTGCCGTCCCACCTGGAGCAGCTTCGATGGCTGCAATCATTTATCCGGCACCGTGAGACATCGACAAACGTTTGTGGGGCGGCGTCGGATGAGGGAAGCGCCTCAGAACCGGACGAAGACAATCCCGTTGATGTTGAGAAGGACGATGACGACTGTGCTATACTTGATAGGTACTGCTCTTTGAGTAGGTGTAGGATCAAGACCGAACGGCCGTGGGGGAGTCCAATCAAGAAACCCCCACGGGCAAACATCCAGAAGGCGATTGATAACATCGCCGAAGCAATCAAGACTGAGGAGAGGTAGGATGATCCAGACTGAGGAGAGGTAGGATGATCCAGACAGACTCTTCTGCCTGGGCCTTGTGTCTCACTTCAAGGATTCGCCTCCCCTGCGATGGAGCCTGCTCCAGAGCCGCATTCTGAATGCAATGGTAGAAGTGGAGTTTTCCCCGAATCAACTCGCCCTAGTCTGGACGCTACTACAGCGACTACTGGCAATACAGCCCATCCATCCATTGGTGTAGTGATTCAATAGATAGCAGTGGTCTTCCAGTGACCATATTCCACGTTGCTGCTAACCTCACAACGGATCATTCGGCAGTCGAGCTTCTCACAATGGGAAGTCAATCAATGCAGCAGGCGGAGGATTGCTTTAACGCCGGCATGGAGTATGCAGAAATCTGGAAGGGTTTACCAGAGTCCACCCGCCCCAGTCTGGACGTCATTCACCGTGGTGTGGGGAGCTTTCTCCTATCGCCATCACCGGCAAGGTCCCATTCTAAGAAAAAATGGAATAAATTAGAAGTGCTTGACGAGATGATACTGTTTGGCAATGAAATCCGCAAAGCCATAAGGAATCAGAAGTCGAAGGAGACGCAGATGAACATCCCATGTCGACCACAACTCTGAAGCAAAGGGTTCCATTCCAGCCCGAGCTGCAACCAATAGCGGACGAGATAACCTTAGGAGCTGAAAATGCGGAGCAATTTATAATTTAGAGATCAGAAGCCTGCCCCGGTCCATCTAGGTTCTCAGGCTAGAGAGTGTGACCCATTTCCTACACATTACCCTGGGAGCCTTAGTGTGACCCGTTTCCTACACGTTACCCTGTGAGCCTTAGTGTGACCCGTTTCCTACACGTTACCCTGTGAGCCTTAGTGTGACCCGTTTCCTACACGTTACCCTGGGAGCCTTAGTGTGACCCGTTTCCTACACGTTACCCTGGGAGCCTTAGTGTGACCCGTTTCCTACACGTTACCCTGGGAACCTTAGTGTGACCCGTTTCCTACACGTTACCCTGGGAGCCTTAGTGTGACCCGTTTCCTACACGTTACCCTGGGAGCCTTAGTGTGACCCGTTTCCTACACGTTACCCTGGGAGCCTTAGTGTGACCCGTTTCCTACACGTTACCCTGGGAGCCTTAGTGTGACCCGTTTCCTACACGTTACCCTGGGAGCCTTAGTGTGGCCCGTTTCCTACACGTTACCCTGGGAGCCTTAGTGTGACCCGTTTCCTACACGTTACCCTGTGAGCCTTAGTGTGGCACGCATGCACGTAGCACTACAGTCCTGCTCAATGAAATCCAGTCGAGTCACTCAAGTGCGTGCCGGGCGAACACTGGGCTAAGAAACGGTGCAAGGCGCAGACTTGATTCGCGCGACTGGATTTCATTGAGCACTGCACTGCATATCTATTTTTTTCTCTTTTACGTTTACTTATACCAGGCGTAGGCCATCCCCTGTACATAGGTGCCACCATTTTTCTTTGTTTCAATAAAATTTAATGGTATTGATTGAAAAAAAACTGCACTGTAATAGATCAGTAGTGCACAGGCTGCTACTCACCCAGACTAGCAGAGACGCATTCGGCGCCACACCCTGTGCGCTGAGAGTGCCCTTGTCGTCCAGCAACTCGGTGCACTTGCCGCCATCCTCCTCGATGGCCAAGTGTTGGTCGAAAGGCGCAGCGGTAATGTGCCGCATCAACTGGGCACAAACACCACCAACACGACCAACACCACCATCACAACCAGTACAAACATTGCCATCACAAACACCACCAGCACAACAATCGCCTCACTTCACAGGTAGAAATTAAGCAGGAGGGGGGGGGGTGATCAACGGTACTTTACGGTACATGTACAGCATGGCCGTCATGCACCCAGCGTCACAAACTATCATAAATCGAGTGAATCTATTTAGAGATATACTTCGAAATACTCGTCCACATAATTATGTCCCTCAATGGGCAATATAACGCATAACACAATGGGAGAGAGTGTGTGTCAGGCAGTGCCTTACAATACTGAAATGTCATGTATTTGCCATACCTTCAGTTTCAAATCAATAAGAGGCTCAGTAGAGGAAACACGAATGCTGATGGAGTTGCGACACCTTCGCTGCCTGTACACAAGAAGAAAGTGACAGTCAAAGTGCAGTGCATACAGAGACCATAAGATATCAGCACCCATCATGGTCAACTACAAGAGACACCAAGCCAGCAAGCAAGGGAGGGAGGGAGAGAGAGAGAGCCGCACAAAGAAGACCGCGAGAGTCCCTAGAATTACCTGGTGCTACGGCGAACACCTAGTGATCCACCTTCTTCCGGATTCACGCACAGGCGCTTAGTCGGCGGTGCCTGTAGACATGCCACCAGCAAAAATACACCCACACACACCCACACCCATGTGCACACACGTGCACACACACACACACACACACACACACACACACACACACACACACACACACACACACACACACACATACACACACATACACACACATACAAACACATACACACACATACATTAAAATAATTCAATTCTCCTGTCCTATACAAGCACATCAGAGATCGACGATCCGGCAGCCATTCCGAAGTGAGAATACATTGTCAGTATTGTGTCTTGCAGTAGTGGACTAACGCATGTCATACAAACAGAATACACACTGGAAGATAAAAGTTTACCTCCAAGAGGGTGGTTACAAGTGTAGCTCTCATCCAAGAAAATTTTAAAAATACAGTAAGGTGTCTACAGATCTGTTGTTCAACTTACATCGAGATCGATGGGATCATGGCTGTTCGAGCCGTCAGTCGTCATCTTTGGTGCAGGAAGAACGCACGCGAGCAGGTAGAAACATAGACAAGTAGACACGCACACACACACGCACACACACATACACATACACATGCACGCACACGCACGCACACACACACACACACACACACACACACACACACACACACACACACACACACACATGTTTGCTCACAAAGATACATCCTTGACGCCTGGCACCTCGACACCGAGTCATTCGATCGGATCTCATTGAGCAGCACTGCACTAAGTTTCTGTGACCCTACACAGACTGGTGGAGCACAGCCCTATCTGTAGTTGCACAATTCAGGTACACAGAACTCTAGCACTAACCAAGGCAGCTCACAGCTTCATGGCATTCAAGTTTCAGGTAGATGCTGGATATGTTGGGAAGTCTGAAGAAAACTTGAAAATGACTTTCAGGAACTGGACTCTAAAACGGAACATAATACATAGCTGTCATCCCAGCACTGGTCATTCATCATTTTCAATACGGTGCAGCGCCGCCATGCTTGCTAAGTTATAATGGCTGCAGCAGACAATGAACTTGTACACCATTCCAAAGGACAATTGAAAACCTGACACAAAGCGTGACACCCCTCTACCCCCCACACCGGACATCGGGGTCTTCTCACTGCGGCAGTGCTGGTGGGATTGGATTCGACCTGACGTATGTAGACGGTGGCTTCCGAGTACTCCAGTCGTTTCTTGTGACAGTCGGCTAAGCGCTGGCTATAACAGTCCATGCACAACGCTGTACAGAACACCATGTGCATACAGAAACTCAGAGTGACGACTACCATCATATGAAACAGCCACGTAGCCCGCATGGGGCACGGGGGCAGGTGCACCCCCCCCCCCCCCCTAAAAATTTCGACCTAGGTTCAGCATGCACATAATGACAACGAATGACATGTACCAGCCATCCTACCCATATGCGGCCGTACACCCCCTAAAAGGGAGACCAGCGACGCCCCTGTGCTACCCCCCCCCCTCGATATACTTAGTACTGTACATGTATACCACGAGTGAGTGAATGACTACAACGAATGTGACACAACTGGACCTTTTCACATGAGCGAATGAATAGTCTAGCAGGTGAGAGCAAGGCAGAAAATGAATAGTCTAGCAAGTGAGAGCAAGGCAGAAAATGAATAGTCTAGCAGGTGAGAGCAAGGCAGAAAATGAATAGTCTAGCAGGTGAGAGCAAGGCAGAAAATGAATAGTCTAGCAGGTGAGAGCAAGGCAGAAAATGAATAGTCTAGCAGGTGAGAGCAAGGCAGAAAATGAATAGTCTAGCAGGTGAGAGCAAGGCAGAAAATGAATAGTCTAGCAGGTGAGAGCAAGGCAGAAAATGAATAGTCTAGCAGGTGAGAGCAAGGCAGAAAATGAATAGTCTAGCAGGTGAGAGCAAGGCAGAAACTAGTCACGAATAAAGTTCCAGAAAATTACGAAGCATCAATATACATACGCATGTTCAAGAGTGCAATGGCACACATGACACACACGCATGGCATACACATGGCGCGCGCGCGCACACACACACACACGTGCACACACACACACACGTGCACACACACACACACGTGCACACACGACACAAACACACAATACAATAGTAACAATACAATACAATAATGCCCATCCGAAGATGATGGCAGGTCCTGAAAGGACCGACAGTGTTTCAGTCACGCGGCACAGAACTTCTAGTGGCGAGTGAGGTCCTGGCGACGGTGAAAATCTCGGCCGCAGTGGCACCTGAAATCCCGAGACATAGGTTTAGGCGGCTGGATGGTGTTGCAGGCCAGTCTCCACGCACGACGGTCCTCGGCTAGGCTGTACCAGTCATTGATGTGGCGTTCCTCTAGGTCAATCACGATGTTGTCACGCCAACGCTTGCGTGGCCCGTGGCGAGGGCGCGTCTTCTGGAGCTCACCAAACAATACGCACTTCGGTATTCTGTCGTCCGACATGCGTCCGACATGCCCCAACCAGCGAAGACGGCGCGTCCTCAGCATCTCCACCACAGATCGCAAACCAGCCCGCTCCAGGATGACTGCATTGGAGAGATGCTCATTCCATTGTTCTGACTTGCTGACGTCCAGGATAAACCGAGCACAGCGGTTATGGAACACTGACAGACGGCGGGTGTCGGTTGCCTTGACAGCCCATGACTCACAGCCATAAAGTAACGTTGAGAGGACGACTGCAGAGTAAACATGAGTCTTGGTACGCACAGAGATGTGGCGGTTTCCGAAGACAGCAGAACGCAAGGCACCAAAAGACCGGGAGGCCTTGGCAAGACGGGAACAAACCTCAACCGACAACCGGCCATCATTAGTAATACAGCTACCGAGGTATGTAAATTCGTTCACGATTTCGATGTCGCCATCTGCCAACGTCAAGCATCCGGTCGGAGGGGGATCAGCATTGATGACCATGCACTTCGTTTTACCAAAACTGACAGTGAGGCCGAACTGGGTAGCGACGGTCACGAACAAAGCGGCAGCAGCATCCATGTCCGTTACTGAATGGGTGTACAACGCGGCGTCATCCGCAAACTGAGACTCGGTTATAGTGCATTGAGACAAACGACTCTTGGCAGTCCGGTCGCCAACAAGCTTACGGCCGGTTTTGTACGAGACTGGGATCCCGGCACATTTGCAAGTAGAACGCCATGCATCCATCACCACGGCAAAATACAGATTGAACAACACGGGCGCAAGGGTGCAACCTTGCCTCAAACCATTGTTGACTGGGAAAGAATCCGAAGAAGCTGTAGACACTCGCACGGCTGCCGACATTCCCTCATGCAGGGACTGTATGACCTTCAGCATTTTCGGGGGCACACCAAGTTTGCTTAGTATTGACCAGAGGGACGTTCGGGGGATGGAATCGTATGCCTGACGAAGGTCTACGAACAGAACACACAACTGATCATCGTGCTCAACGGACTTCTCGATGAGCTGGCGGGCTACAAACACCATGTCATTGCAACCTCTCCCTTTGCGGAAACCACATTGGGAGTCTGGTAGCACATCCTCGGCAATCATCTGCACTCTATCCTGTATCACACGGGCAAATAGTTTGCCAACAATGTCCAGCAAGCTGATGCCGCGCCAGTTGTCACAAAGTCTGAGATTGCCCTTTTTCGGAACAGGGACAATCTCAGCATCTCGCCAATCATTCACCACATCTCCACTGTGCCACACAGCAACCATGACATTTAGCAAGCATATGTGAAGGTTCTCGCCTCCACACGCCACCATCTCAGGCAATATGCCTGTTGGCCCACTCGCCTTTCCAAGCTTCATATGCTTTATGGCTGCAGTTAGCTCACCCAGGGTCGGCGGTTTGTCTAGGTCATTTCGAACCTGACGCTGTGGCACGGCTTCCACCGTCTCATCATTAAATGTTCCCGCAACGTTAAAAAGACCACTGAAATGTCGTCCCCAACGTGCCGTTACAGCAGCGGGTGACACTAGCGCATTCCCTTCCTCGTCAATGATAGAAGTTGATGGTATTGCTTTACGACCGGCAAACACTGAAGACAGGGCACGGATGCAACCCCAACGGGCTCGACCATTATGGACAGCATCTTCAGCGCGGGACGCCAGATCGCAGATCCAGTTCTCCTTGGCAAGTCGAACCGCATCTCTGACTGCTCGCTGAGAAGCACGAAACGCACAACGGTGTTGCTCTGAAGGGGACTTCAGAAATAGATTGTGGGCGATGTTTTTCTGGTCAATGAGCGGTTGGATGGTGTGACTGGCCGCAACAAACCAATCCTGTTGTGCTCTGCGGTCATGACCAACCGATTTCTCTGCAGCTTCAAGCATCACTTGGGGAATTGTGGCCCACTCCTCCTCCGGGTCCAAGTCATCACAGAATGAGCGGTCACACAGCGGCTGAATGTTAGCATTGATCTGGTGTTGAAATTTGCTCTGCACATCAGGTTTGGTGTGCAACTGATGAGCCGTACATGGACGCCGGCGGGACGACGGCGACTTCTGCGATCGGAAAGCTCGGGCACAAAACACCAACTTTGCACGGACTAGCATGTGATCTGACCAACACGAAGCGCTACGCATCACTCTCGCATCAACACAGCTGTACGACCTGTTCTTATGCATCAGGATGAAGTCGATAGCATGGAAAACTTAAGTACACAAACACACACGACACAAACACACACACACGACATACACACAGTGGCGGTTGTTAGACCAGCACATGATCAACACCAAGCTGCTGCACCTACAAGGAGATGAGCACTGGTCGACACGGAGCTGCTCCTCGGGTATGCTTGGGTCCAGGTCGCGACTTAGCTGCACGGACAGTGCATTGCGGCAACTGTAGTAGCGTTGCAAATCCTGCCAGTGGTGCTCCGTGACGTAAGAGAATCGAGGACTGCACAGTGAACAAGATAGGAAAAGAGAGAGAGGAAACCGTACACATGGCATATGGCAAGGGTGCAATGATTGTTTGGAAGCAGAACTATAGTTCCAAGCTGCGCATTATCAAGAGTGTGTGCTTTGCAGTCCTATACGCTAGCGTTTGCAGACGTTGCTGGTGCCAATGCCATCCTTACCAGTCGTAGTCATCGCTTAACTGTTCGTCGTCATCTGGCAACACATTGTAGATCAGCTGGCCGTGCTCACCGCAAACAAACGCAGAGTTGTCAATGCACTCCGGTATGCCGGACTGGCCATTGCTTCTGTAACGTGCACACACATGCACACACATGCACACACACACACACACACACACGCACAAACACACACACGCACAAACAAACACAGAGCATACAATGGAGTACAGTTCTGCTAATGTGTACACACAAAGTACCATAAAACCAGCCAAATTGAAATAACAAAAGCAGTTCAATCTGCACCAGATAAGCATTTCATAACGACTTCCAACTAATTTCGGGACTCAGGAGAAGTCATTTATCACAGACAACGCGAGTCATACATCATTTGAACTACAGCATTTCACATAGCTTTCAGCCATACAGACTTACCGAATGAACCGCTTGAGCTTGTCAAGAAAGTCACCAGCAACAATGTAGAATATTGCACATGACTGAAAAAACCCCAGAACAGAACAGAACAGCGGAAATGGAAACAAACAAACGGCCAAACACACGCACACACACACATACATACATACACACACACACACAACACACACAGAAAACGCCCGGCTATTAAATCAGCAGAAGAATACAGAGATGCACACTTGCTGGATGACTCCTGGGCAATCTATCTCTCCACCCGTGTCCTTTGAACCCCGAAACAGCAACAGACAGGAAGCTGGGGTACACTCCACAAGAATGTCCAATCTAGCTCAGTGCCCAAACTTCCAAAGGCAAGGAAAGCGTGCAACTTACTTCACCCGGCTGTAACATAGCATCCTGCGAGCGGTTCATCAGCAAAGACGCATACGCCTCCTTCTGCTCTGACGCCTGGAGTCGAAGTGCCAGTTCCAAACTCTCCTCCTCGCAGCGTGTCTCCTAGAAGAGGAACAGGAGGAACGAGAAGAAGTACAACGATGCCAGGAAGAATGTAAGTCGACATAACGCACCGAGCCAAGCTCACTCAACATCCCACCGGGGCGCTCATCACCTCACACACACCTGAAGGCCGATTCACAATATCACTTTCTACGACACAACATGCGACAAGCGACAATTGCGACAAAGGAAATGCCTGTCGCGTACTGTCGCAAGCAGTTGCAACGCCACTGTCGCAGAAGTTGACCACTTTTGTGACGTGCGACATACAGAAATGGAGCACAATTTCTACTCTGGGTTGACGTGCACTGCACGGGGCACAGTACATGCACAGTACATGCACAGTACATGCACAGTACATGCACAGTACTTGCACTGCATAAGGATGCCGCAAAACTTCAAAGATAGCGAATCGTGTGTCGCGGTCGCAGGTGTCGCGTTGCAAAAAGTAGTATTGTGAATGGGCTTTTTCATAGTCTTGTCACGAGCGTATCCGTGGCAGAATCAATTGAATGAAACTATCACAATCTTCAAGTCATTGGCTAATAACTCCAAATAAACAAACAGAAAAACAAAACAAAATCACCAGCAGATGGCTGTACAAAAACGTGGAGGTAACAAAACACCAGGCAAACAACGTACGAGGGAAACAGCTCGCAGGGGCGCTGTGGAGCAAACAATTCACTGCCAGTTTAATTCAGCTGCAAGCAACCATTGCGGCAGTCTCACCTGACACTTCGAACACAGTTCTTGGTTGACGGGATATTCAGTTGCATCGGTCATGTATGGGCGGATAATGCGCCAAGCATTGGCTGGAATCAAACGGCGAACTGACTGATCAACACTGAAACAATCTGCAGAGAAGAGAAGAGAAGAGAGAGAGAGAGAGAGAGGGAGGGAGGGAGGGAGAGAGAGAGAGAGTAAGAGAGACAGAAAGAGACAGTGAGAGAGAGACAAGAGACAGAGAGACAAGAGTCAGAGAGAGGGATAATGGTCTACTGTCTACAATGGATGGACATTGGACATGCAGTACAGGTATGGCAATCAAATAATACAGAGCACACATACATGCACTGTAGCACGCCTCATCACTACCTCCGGCAGGGACTCACCGTGAACACATACACATTCCTCGTTGAATTTCATTTGCTCGTCTGCTGGCATATCGATGGCATCTTCAGCTTTCGTAAGAGTGCTGTCACCACACTCTGCGTTGTCGCCAGCAGCAGTACCAGCAGAAGGCACTACTGCACCATCATTCACGGAAACACCGTTAGTTACCGTGTGATCAACGAGACCTCCAGGGCTGCCAGAAGAAGAGCTGGGCACTTCTTCAGTACCGTCGCCAGCAGCAGTGGGGGTGGCGGTGGTGGTAGCGATGGCCGCCGTTGTGCTTACATTATCTGCACTGGACTGCTGCTCATGCAGTGCATTCTCATCAGTTGGTTCCTTGGCTAGATCTTCAGGCGGTGAATCAGACTCCATGTTGTGGCAGAATGAGCGGTCATCTGGCTTGGGGCTGGCTGGACTATCGTCTTCCGGGCACGGTGAACGCATAACAGGAAGGGGGTACCTGGAAAGGAAGTCATCGTTAGCAAACCGTCGCCAGCGCTGCAGAGATGTCTTGCCGATCCAAAATGCAGAGGAGGAGGAACTGCACAGCCAGGCCATCATACGCACATAAACACAAAGAGAGAGAGAGAGAGAGAGAGAGAGAGAGAGAGAGAGAGAGAGAGAGAGAGAGAGAGAGAGAGAGAGAGAGAGAGAGAGAGAGAGAGAGAGAGAGAGAAAGAGAGAGAAAGAGAGAGAGAAAGAGAGAGAGAGAGAGAAAGAGAGAGAGAGAGGGGGGGGGGGAGAGGGAAAGGAAGAGAGGGAGAGGGAGAGAGGAGGAAGATTGCGTTGTGACTCTGAGTTTCATGCACAAGTGTTAGACAGAGAAGCAGATCAGTCTGGAAAAGTCACAACTACAATCAGAGGGAGAGACTAACAACTACTAAAGTAATCTACAGACAAGGAAGCTTGATACAACTAACTTACTCAGAGGATTTGGCTTTGAGCACAGCTGAAACTTGCCGAACGTCCTCAGCAAGCTTGGATTGGAAGCGCATGTGCCGGCACTTCAGTACTACGCACTCCCGGCACAGCGAATCTCTACATACAGTAGGTAGGAGAGAGACAGAGAGACAGAGAGACAGAGAGAGAGAGAGAGAGAGAGAGAGAGAGAGAGAGAGAGAGAGAGAGAGAGAGAGAGAGAGAGAGAGAGAGAGAGAGACAGAGAGACAGAGAGAGAAAGAGAATCACCATGCTTCCAGTGGTTGCTAGCACAACCGGAAGGACAAACACTTCACTTGCATTGCTTTCGTACCAGCCAACAATAGCGCACTTAAATTATTGGCAAAAAGAAACTAATGCGAGCCAAATAATCAATAAAAAACGCACAGACACTCCCTCCCTCAAAATAAATTTACATCAGCTCATGCTGCATTACACTCTCCAGTTTGTCGCAGTTCCCGACAAAACACCGCCATGACCTGTGAGCCTACCTACCTCGTTACCGTGAGTCGTTAGCACACATTTAACACTATATGCGCACCAGGACTTGAAAAGTGTACGCAAGTGGCTAGCAGCAGCACTTACTTGCCAAGGTGCAGATCGCCGCCATAGAGTGATATTAGTTCTGTGGCCTGGTGACAAGGAATGTCAAAGAAAAGAACACACACACGTACGCACACACACACATTGTGTTTTCGGAAGAGGTGAGCTCACACAACAGCAGTTGAGCATGGAACAGACCCTGGTCAGTAGAAACGAAGACAAGCAGGTGGCAAGACACACAAAGACAAGGTGATTGCTTGGTTAAAAGAAAGGAAGAGGGGAGGTGACGAGCAGCAGTGAAGTAAAGAAGCGCAACAGAAAAAAAGGAGAAGCTAGAACACAAGACAACCATGATGCCTACCGCTGTGATGCTGATCCGCTTGACAAGGTCAATTTTGGCTACATCCAAACTGCAAACATGACAGCGAAAGATCACAGTGAAACATCTTCACTCAGCAATGTACTCGAGAACCAGCCAACACATTAGAGAAATGACCATGTCCGCTCTGCGCGTAAAAAAACAAACAACCCACTTCATTTCGATGGAAAAGGAAAAGGACAAAATGCTACGAGTTATGACTAACTGTCCACCTTATACAGTCAGCGAGTGCGACAAAATGGCACAAAACTGACAAGGAGTACTGAGACATTCGGCGACCTGACACCTAGCTCCCACACTTCTCCAAGGCGCGAACCAACAACCTTCCAACTTGGAAGGCTCGCTTTCCTTCCCCTCTTGGACCTTTCCGAACCTGAGCCTTCCAAGTTGGAAGGTTGTTGGTTTGCGCCTTGAAGAAGTGTGGGAGCTAGGTGTCAGGTCGCCGAATGTCTCAGTACTCGTAACATTTTGTGCTTTTCCATCATAATTTAATTGGCTCACCATCCGAGTTGAACCATTTCATTTCCTTGATTTTTCAGCTCT
The DNA here is from genome assembly GCF_964019385.1 of Sycon ciliatum. Taxonomy (NCBI): domain Eukaryota; kingdom Metazoa; phylum Porifera; class Calcarea; order Leucosolenida; family Sycettidae; genus Sycon; species Sycon ciliatum. Next base: position 57,338,619 of record NC_088643.1, on the reverse strand, counting down.
AGGCTGTGCTCGGTTTGTCCACTTGGTGGGGTGGAGTAGAGTAGAACAGGTTTCGGAGGAGAAGACAGTAGATGGAAGTACACAAACGCAGGTCTACCCATTTTGGTAGCTCATCGATGCGTAGTCCGTAAACCACCCATATTTGCAAACATTTACACTACGATGCACAATACTTTGCAGAAAACGACTCCCCGTCCATGGATACATGGAAATCGCATATCTTGAGTCCACCAACTTCCACCAGCTCTACCAGCCTCAAACCTGGAAGAGCTGCTTGAAGAAAGTAGAACCTATTGTCTGGGGCAGGAAAAAGGAACGCATCTACCAAACGCAGTAGTTTCTACTGAAATCTGTAGAACAAAAACGGCCCACCCTCTCTCCCCACTTTAACCCTTTCAGGGTCACAATGCATTAACTGTGTCGGAGCACTGTGATTCAGTGCATCAGTGCAATTGTGGAGATAGCAACAAACAAATTGTGACAACATTATTGTTTCTCAACAGATTTTCACGATTTATGGCTTACTGGAAAGCTCCTTTTCCTGCTCGTCATCTTCCACATCCTTTCAGAGCATACAGAACCCCAAGGACGCCCCTAGCCTCGCCGACAGTGTCCATATCGTGCTCCAGTTTGGCATCAAGACCACGCACAACTATTTCCTTCGGTTTGGGGCTCATACTCAACGTAGAACTACGATTCAAACTGCATGGAACTCGTGAGATTCAAGCGATTCAAACGATGTACTCATACGTCATGTTGCCTTTCACACGTCTTTGGGAAATCCCTTGAATGACTTGAAAGTCGCAAAAATCGCCGGACAGAAAGTAAGAAAAATGCTCAGATCAAATTCGCGCATTCAATTTATCACCGCTCGACCTATTATTGAGCTATTGCCACACCGAAAACACCTCTGGAAAGCCCTTTGGTGGCATATCGTGAGTCCCGCGAACAGATAACTTGGCAAGAGGTAAAGTTTGTTTGAACAACAAACGCTGACTTCTGAGAACTGGCAGCAGCAGCAGAGTTCTGTGGCATACCGGCAATACACATGGCTTCTCCGGGCCGCATAAAGATTGGCCTCGGCCTGTTTATTGTCCCAAGCAGATTTGCATTCTTGTTCACTCCATTCGCGTCGGTAGACCTCCAAACCATACTCTCACACATAACTGGTTCTCAAATTGCTCTTACACACCAAACTCTGCTAATTTGCCACTTCCAAAAAACATTTTTTTCCACTCCAGGTCACCGTTTGGCTGACGTATACCGAATGGCATTTTTTTTTACCTCAAACCTGCATCTTCTGATCCCCTCCCTCACCCCCAATCACAACCTAATTGTGCTTCCATCATTCCTTTGTTTCACTTTCTCCTTTGGCCCCGGAGTGTGAAATGTTAGAAATGTTCACTTTTTTCTTCCTTTTCTTGCTTGCTAGAATTGTGCTGCAGATCACAGCTTTACGTGGCATGATATTCAGACTTCTCCAAGCTTCCTTTCTTGTCTACATATTTTGCTTTTATTTTCCAGATTGGATCTAGCCGTGTTACCTCGCCATTCAGTTGACTATGGTTGAGGAGGGCTGCCGACTGTTTAAATTCATTTCTACAGGCTGGCACTACAATCAGTCATGTGCCTTGTCAATGAGAACCTCTACAACGGGTGTTGCGTCACCCACCAGCCAATGACCTGTTCTGCACTTACTTGCCATGCACACAGCGGATGTCGCTGTCAGAGAGCGCGTCAACAGCCTCGTCGCTGGTCTCTTCGTCGAGCCACGTCTGCAGCCAAGACGTCTTGATGAAGCGAAAGTCCTTGTCCGCTGAAAAGACACATGCACACACACACGCATGCATGCACACACACACACACACACACACACACACACACACACACGCATGCATGCACACACACACACGCCCACACACACACACACACACACACACACACACACACACACACACACACACACAACTTAGACGGCCCTCACAGATGAGGTGATGAGAGCAATGCCCCAGCAAAAGTCAAAGCAAACAGCAACTCATGCTGGGATTGTACCATTCAACAGCCTGCAAAGCTGGAGAATTGACTGCCAGGCTTATCAAATATCAAGTGTAATAAAGCGAAAACAAAAAATAAATGTCAGCAGGGTTCTAGCAACGCCTAACCGTAACCGGACCATACCTGACAAAATCCCATGGTTCGCCAGAGAAACACACACTTACCAGGTGTCACGTTGAGCAGGGAGTACAAAGTCTGCTTCTCTAATCGCTTCTGGCGACCGGATTCAACATTCTCCATCTACAGTCACAGACGGAAAGAAGAAAAAGAAAAAGAAAAAAAGGAGATCACTTCTTGTGAATACGAAAAAATCAAACTGAAGAAAAAATAATGTACCCCCGGTGGGATTCGAACCCACAACCTTTGAATGCCGTCAAGCAGCTAGCCCGATTAGAAGTCCAATGCGCTAATCCATTGCGCCACGGGGGTGACTGATTTTTCCTCAAGTCATCAGCTGAGATAAAGCAAAGCACTGCATCCTCCTCCAGGGTCAGCAGCAAAGTTTTGAAGTTTTGAAAAAGTTTGGATTTTAGAATTTAATAAATTTTCCAGGTCTGGAAAAAGTTTTGAAAAGGCGCTAGCTACTTTTGAAAATGTTTGGAAAAAGTTTTGAATTTCGTTTTTTTGGCCGCGGAAGTGCAAGTGGCCGTTTCGACGATGAGTCGTACCAAGAGTACATGAAAACCAGAGTGTGCAGCTTGGGGCTTTTTCTACTATGGGTGTCACGGCGGAATACCGTGATTACATCATATTCGGCACAGATCTGAGGCGGGAAGTGGCGTTGTGCGTACAACTGAGCTGCAGTTGTGCAGAAAGGGACCTGCTTGAATCCTGCTTGTACGCACTACATCACTAAAGTGATGTAGTCACGGAACTCTGCCGTGACAGCAACCCATCCGAGCTGCACACTCTGGTTTTCATGTACTCTTGGTCGTACCGGTAGTGAAGGCTTTACGGGCGATAGGCGGTGTTCACTGCATGGACACAGTCAGTGCAGCTCAAGCGCGCGACCGGTGCAGACTTTGCCCGTTTTTTCGTTGGTCGAAGAAGTTTGTTTTGAGGCTTGCGCTCGACCTTGATTCTTGAAGTCGGGAGAGCAGGGAATATGCCGTGATGACAGTTGTCGGTAAGTCACAGTTGTTCTGTTGTGCAGTGAGTCGAGTTGTCACTTGTGTCTTGTAGTGAAAGTAGTAGTTGTGCGTTTAGTAATGTATTTCGTGTAGTCCTCATGCCTGGTTGTGCCTTCTCGGATACATGGCTAAGCAAAGAGAAGTATCGCTCTTGGATTGCCCCCATGCCGTCTTATCGGCACAAGGCGCGCTGCAAACTCTGCAGCAAGGATATTGAGCTGGGCTCCATGGGAGAAGCTGCATTGGTCAGCCATATGACCAGCAAAAAGCACGCCGAGCGAGCGAAGCTTCGATCTGGACTATCTATTGCAAACTTCTTCCCATCGTCTTGTACCCCTGCATCCTCGACGGCTACGTCTTCTGCTGCTGCTACGCCGGACCTCCGCAACTGCGACGGTGTGACAACCACGCAAACGCTCTCTGCGGAGATATGCTGGGCCCTGAACGTCGTCACGAAACACCAGTTGTTCCGGTCCAGCGACAAGTCAGCAGCTCTTCTTCAGAAGATGTTTCCCGACAGCGGCATAGCTGCTAAGTTTTCGTGTGGCAAACGGAAGTGCAATTATTTGTCGACGTTCGGGCTCGCTCCGTATTTCGAGTTGCTGCTGCTGTCGAATGTGAAGAACAATGACTATGTTGTCCTGTTTGACGAAAGCCTTAATTACGTTACCCAGTCTAAACAGCTGGACGTCCTTGTTCGTATTTGGGACGTGGATCGTGTCTCGACTCGATACTTTACTTCCAAGTTTCTCGGTCTCGCGCGGGCAGAGACGTTGGAGGATGAGCTGCTTGACAGCTGTCATTCCCTCCACCTTTCTTCAAACGTAACGTACGCTATCCTCGTACAGAAATGGAAACATTGTAAAGAGCAGTTCCACTTTTGACAAGAAGACTTTGTGTGAAGTTGTAGCTTCACTCTTCGTGGGCGTCCCAATCCGAGAACCAGAAATTTCTGGTTCCCACCTAAAACGCATTTTCCCGCTAGATCTGCTGGCTCGCACTATAAAATTGTATATAATCTGTATGCATTCACTGAACCACAGTGCCTGCCTCATGAACCACAGCGCCCACTTCATCAACCATGGTAATTATAGTACACGCTGCAGCAGCACTTGTCTTGCCACACCATTATGGAGTTTAAGTTCTTCTTTTTTTTTCCCCAAGATACTGCACTTTCTAGCCTATATAAGCACACAATCTCTTTAGAAACTCATCCTTCTCTGACGAGGCCTAACGAGGCCGAAACTAGTAAGATAAATGGAAATGTTTTACTCTTGGGATTGTGCCCCTTGGCTGGTGTGTCTGCGTATGCATGTCTGCGTATGCACGACTGTTCCGTTCTGTCACAGAACAGTGTCGGAGTTCCATCTCCTCTCAATCCGCAGCTCTGTGCGGCGAGAAGAAGTTGTCTTTCAGTGTACGCAAAGTCAGTGGTGTGTGCTAGAGTTATTTCTAGCCTGTGTGCAGAACTGATTGCTGCTTCATCATGCGGAGCGTACCAGAATTAATCCGTCCGGGCCGTTTGATTCGTGGGGCCACTTCGAGATGGCACTGTCCCAAATAGGGATACAACATAGGAAAAGAAGAAGTACGATGATCTAGTACACACACAGATGTACCAGTATTTCTGTTGCTGTTACAGTTTCCGTTGTGACACCATGGTACTCTAATTTCAGAAATTTTCGGTGCTCAATATTTTCGGTATGAAGGCAAAATGCCAGGTTAGGTGAACAGAAATTTTAGGTACAGAGAAGCAGTTCCCTATTGGATTATTTGTATTTTTTTTTTTTTTTTTTTATGGAGGTTCCCTATTGGATAGTATGTGTGCTGGTGGTTGTTCGGTGTATTGAAATTTTAGGTGTGAAACAGATGCACCAAAAGTACCGAAAATAAAAGTTCATCGAAAATTCGTGAAATTACAGTAATCAAAACGCTCGTTGTTCACGAGTCACTGAACCTTACGCATAAAGCCTAGGTCACATTCGACGCAACGCTGACGGTACGGGACGTAAGGGCCTGCCGGGAAGGCCGGGGTGAGCTGTAAGATCGTGTACGATTCGTACGACACATGCTGCAGTCGCGGCGTTGTTCAACAGCGAACGGCGCGAGTCATAAGGCACAGTCCGTGATGTGACTTTGCACCTAATTTCTTGTTTTTCAGGACTTCTTTTTAATTATTTCCCCTTGAATGAAGCGGAATCAAGTTCACAATACCAGTTTTTCACAAAGACCAAAAAAGTAGCTTTGAAAGGTGTGCCATTCGAATAATAGCTCCAGGAAATGATAAAACAGATCGTCTGTCACGCTCCTGAACTATCCCTAAATACTATAAGTGACATCAGATTGTATCTTGCTAAAACTCAACTCAAGTCGCGTTAGCCATTCTGCGAGTTATCATGGGAAGCGCAGTGTTCGAAATGCTAATAATTTCCAACTACAAATCGAGAGCAGTCGGCGCACGACGCCGTCAGACTGTCCCGTCGCTTCCCGACGATCCTTACGTCGCGTCCCGTCGCGCCCCGTCGAATGTTAACTAGGTTTTACACAATTCGAACACGAAACGAAATCAATTTTGTTTCGTGTACAAGCTACTGAACCCTAAAGCTAGCAGCCGTGGCTTGAAAAGGAATGGGTTTCAATTTTCAAGATAATATGCCAGATTTCCAAAGTCTTTGTTTCATACATTTTCCACAGTAGCACACTCAAACTGGTCGGATCAGCAGGTGTGCTGGCCGTCACACTTGCAAGATTGAACCAGTAGCAGTAACAGCGTGTTTGCAAGGATACCAACCTGACAGCACTTGGTGTTCTCGATCCAATCTTCTAACTCCTCATTGTCCTTGTCAACAAGTGACTTCACCTCTTCCGGTGGCGACGAGAGCAGAGTGGCCGCTGGAAAATCACGTGGTGCATACACACACACACACACACACACACACACACACACACACACACACACACACACACACACATACACCCGCGCACACACATACAGGCACACACATAAACATACGAAATAAAGCGCCGTGGAACCTGGCTACGTCAGACGCTACTACATGGCGTTTTTGCATAGCTTCTGGTATTCGGAATACAGATGAATGAAGACACACTCCAGTGTTTCGACTACTAGTTTGTAGTACCTACATGTACACGACGGCCATTTGCTGGTGTGGTGATCGGACTACGCTGACTACTGTAAAAGCCATACCGGTATACTGTAAAAGCAGAAATTTTCGGTGGTGTAATATTTTCGGTATTCTCCAAAATCGGCGGTTCGGTAGAGGGAAATTTTCGGTAAAACCCGTTTTCCAGGTAGGTGTACTAGTACTACATGTATACAGAATTGGTTGTACCGAAATTTTCGGTGGGTTTTATTTTCGGTGAAAATTGTCGGCACCGAAGTTACCAAAAATAAAACACCACCAAAAATTTCTGCTTTTACAGTATATTATAACAAAGTGCTAACTCTAACGAGTTACCGAGGAGAAATCTGTCGTTAAAATAGAAATCGTTATACAGAAATCGATACATATACTGTCCTATTGAGCGTTGAGAATAAGTAAGAATCGTTACCTTTGGTACGCGTAAACAAGTCAATTTTGGGAAATCGTTATATATGCGCCTCGTTAGAATAATGGCTTTTACAGTAGATACGAGCTACGCGCCTGCCAGCATACACCAAGAACTACAGACAGTTCCAGCAATACCGGGTTGTGACGCAGTGCGGCGAGTGTAGACCAGCATGTACGCATCATTGGAGGTGTGCCAGCCCTTCTGCGTCTTCCTGCCTTTCAGCTTGCCCACGTCTAGGAGAATGCAGACAAGCAGAGGCAGACCCACGACGCACGACACACACAGTCACAGACACACACAGAGTATGTACCCACACGCCCATTACCATCAACACACTCACAAGTGCAAGGTACCTGTAGAAAGAGAGCGATAAATCATGAAAATGTGCGCAGTCTTTTGAAACGGACGGTTGTCACTTTTACAATGTTCTGCTAAATCAGAGGGACCGACAGGACGTTGGAGAAGAAAGCAGGATACACAATAATGATACATTGTGTGTACACTACGCCTGTACTTACCCATCTTATTAAGGCCTAGGTGCAACTTGCTACCGCTCATCACTTCAGTGCTCTCGTCATTGAATTGCCACCACTGTTTGGTCTGCAGAGTGGAACAAGAGAGGAGAATACATATTCATCCACCGGGAATATCGTCGGTAGAACCCAAAGACGAATCCCCCTGTGACTAACATACAAGATGGACAACGGGGAGGGGGAGAGAGAGACACACAGAGAGAGAGACACAGAGAGAGAGAGACAGAGAGAGACAGAACTTAACCATTGGCTACGATAACACCGCAGCATTGAGAAGGAAATTGAGGAAAAAACATGGGCAGGACGTATAGCAACTCACCTCGGTGTTCTGGATGTGTGCCACATAGTGACCAGAGTAAGCGCTAGGTCCACAATGAATTAGCACACCTGTTAGGTCATACATGCTCTCAGTGGTCCCACCACCTGACGGCAACAGCAGCAGAAAAATAAACAACGAAACAGCGACACCTTAGGAAGAGAACACAAACACAATGTAGCAGGAACTTGAGTGCAATTTACTGCGCATTCAACATTCACCATCCATCTATTGTAGGTATCAGAGAATACAGTTTAGGGCAACAGCAAACAAGTGAGCATTGAAGTGGGAACACAGCAAGTTCGGTGTCTCTTACGGTGGACAAACTCTGACATATCCAGCTCCTCTGGAAACTGGCACCATGACTTTGCCTTCTTCTTCTGAAACGTCTTCCTGCAAGCAAAGATAATACACTTTTCACATCAAACACAACAAGGAACACACGTCTATCTCCTTCTCGATCATAGTCTTCTCTCTCATTCTCATTTATATTCTAAAATTGTGTGTGCGTGCGTGCGTGTGTGTGCGTGCGTGCGTGTGCACGGGAGTCTGTGAAGCCAGAGTGCTACAGAAAAAAGCCATACGCACCACAACAAACCATGTAGTTACAGAATTTCGTGAAGCTGGCATTGTCCTAGATCCTAACCCGTGCCCCCCTCCCCCAACACCAAACACACATACACACAACGAAAACACACTCGTACCTATCAAAAATAAATCGCATCAGCTGAAAGTTGAGGACCGGCGGCAATGTTAAGAGCTCCATATGTCGAGTGCCATCACGTTTCTTTGCACAACGACCACAGGAATACTGGTTGTCACCATCCAGAATTTCCTCCTAAGGATCAGATAGGAGTGACAGAAAAAGGAAGAGAGAAATTATGCACTTCAGGTTGTCGTCGGGTTTGGGCCTAGGCACCGCATGCCAACCGGTGTCAATGCTAAGATGGTACTATTTAAATGAACTCGCGATAGCAGGAAGCAGAATGCTGTGAAGCGCAGTCAGCGCTACTACGGCCACACGGCACCAGCCAATGCTAACCCCAACCCCATGTCACCAATAAGCCTTTTGCGCGTTGTACAGATGCACGAAATCCCGTAGAATCCCGTAGAACCTAATGGGTGCTGAATGTGCAGGACCCTATTGTGTTTTCTGCTATTTCCACTAAGAAATGGGCCCTGAAGGATTTCAAACGAAACCCTTTTCTGACAAAGATCTAGCTAGTTATTAGTTCTAACGAAAGTGAAGAAGCTGGAAAAGGGATTGTTTGCCATTAATTACGAAGCTAAAATAGGTCAAATGCGCATGCATAGCACACAATGAACGCCCAATCGGGGCTGTACACACCTACGCCCTAGTACTGAACTTCGTACATCTGTACAACGCGCAAAGGCTTATACAGTCAACTTTGCGAATAACGACATTCGGCGGGGCATCGGAAAAATGTCCTTATTCGCGAAGTGTCCTTATACCCGAAGTCCCATTTGAATGTATGTGAACTCATATTTTTGTATCGTGTGACAGGCATATCAAAATGAAGCTCTTTTCATGCTCTATGCCAACGTGTACCCCATTTTCATATTACAATTGAAAGGAACTATAAAGTCGATATGGAAGGGAAATAGATTGTTTCAAATTAGCCTTTCGCAAGTTTTGGAGCCATCTACAGGGACATGTACATGACATGTTTGATGATTACTGTACAATCATGTATAGTAGACCTACAACTACAGGACATTGTAGTTGCGCTGATCACTCCAACATGTATTAGAAGCAAAAAATAAAAAGCACCCCCCCCCCCCCCCCCCCCTGGCTGCATCTGCTTGCATTGTGCCTTTATCCATCGCCATGCATGGCATGGGTTCTGGTACTTCTGCATGACAGGTACTTGAAATAGCTGTCAAAAGCCCAGAAAGTCGTTATTCAAGCAGTGAATATGACCTTGGGGCACTAAAAGCATGTCGTTATTCGCGAATTGTCGTTATTCAGATAGTCGTTGTATCCGAAGTTAAATGTACACAGTTAGATGGGACTTTGCTCTGGGCATAGAAATTCTATCGTTATTCGCGAATTGTCGTTATATCCGCAGTCGTTATTAGCGAAGTTGACTGTACAGGGTAGGTACACCACAAGTAGAAGTAGATACAGCATTGAAGCAAGTACCTTCAAGTAGTCCCGTAGACAATCCGTCAGACTGTCATGCTGCTGGATGGAGAGGTCCAGCTGATAGAACGTCGATGGGTTCACGTTTTTAGCCGAGCATGATGCACACCTGGCAAACAACACACAGCACGTGCACACACGTGCATGTACAGTACACACACACATGTGCATGCACACACACGCACACACACACACGCACACACACATGCTCGCGCATAAGTACACAAAAGCTACAAACGTACAATGTCCAAGATACGTGTCGGACAACTAGTTACTTCAGACAGGCCATCAACTTAGTCTTTGTTTACATTCGCGAATGGTAGACCTTTTCGGAGCTCCGCCTTCAAAACCCCTTTGTTGGTCATTTTTCTTGTTGGATAGTAACTCCTCATGCCAATTTTGTAAGAGTAAGAGAAGTGTATATGTAGTAGGTCTGCAAAAGGTAGTTCTAACCTAAGCCGCGGTCCAGGCACCCCTACCGCTGCTCTGCGCACAGCTACTGGAGGTTCGTCCAGTGCCGCGTTATCTTCACGAAACGAGGCCCCCGTGGACATGATGAAAGAATTTAGGATGTGTACGATGGAGTTGTTAGAACGGCTGGCAAAACTTGGTGACTCAGGTTGCAGACTTAACCACGCAGGTGACAGCTCTGAAGGCAAGACTTGGTGAGCTGGAGCAGGAAACACACAGACCTTGCCGCTACCTTGAAAGAGGACGCCAGCAGTAGGAGTACAGTGCACGGTGGACCAGTTGGTGTATCATTGACCTCGGATGCGGCAAATGCAGGATCAGTAGTGCAACTGGAACCATACAACCTCTCCGACATCATTGCTGAGGAGGTGGAGAGGTCAAACCGTACGACCAGCGTCCTAGTACGAGGACTGCCTGCATCGTGGAACGAAAACTTGTCCTTGCATTGTAGTACTCTTTTCAAATGCTCGACCACTCGACCTGCTGGAAGTTGAACGTTTGCGCTCTCGCGCTGCAGAGCATGCGACTCCAGCTCCAGCTCCTGTCAGGGTACGCGTCGGAAACAAGCGCCTCAAGGTGGTGGCGTACAAGGATCGCCTCAGCTTGAAAGTGGACGGACGCGATGTGTACGTAAACAACAACCTGACCCGACAACAGCAAACGCAACAGAAGGTAGTACTACCTAAGCATAAACAACTTCGAGCCAAAAAGGTCAAGTGTTCTCTCTGCCTTACAACGCCATATTGGATGACAAAGGGACATCTCTCTGTCGTCCTATCGTCAAAGCTTCAAGAAGTTCGTCCGTCCTTCTCGTCCTTCATCATTCGTCTCTCCCGTCTCTTGTCAGTTGTTGTCACTGGTGGTACCGGACACGACGTAAAACTGTGCCCAGAAGAAGAAAACTGAACTGAAAAAAGAAGGAACGAAAGAGAGGACGTCAATCGATGTGGCAATTGAATGCGAAGAAGATCATGCCGTCGATGTTGAACAGCGCTCATAATTGACGGACGACATGGCGGCGTGAGGAGTTTCGTTGGTGCGAGGGTACGCGTGTTGTTGTGAACGTGAGGAGTATGTGAATTTTGTATTTTCTGTTCTCCCAACATTTTCTTCTTTTTTATTTGCTCTCCCCGAGGGTGAAGAGGCACCCGCACAGCGCGTGTTCTGTTCGTTTTTTGATTTGCTCTTCGATGAGGATAACTTGAGCCCCCCTCCCCGTTATCCACCTTGTATGTCAGTCTGTCTCTGTCTATCCCTGTCCCCCTCCCCCTCCCTCTCCCTTTCTCTCTCTCTCTCTCGCTTTGTGTGGAAAACTAGCTGCAAAACTTCATCCACGCACCAACTAGAGCGACGTCAAACACCTGCCTTGACCTGGCTCTGTTGAACATCAGCTTCCCATTGCCTAATCCAACGATCATTCCCATGTCAGATCTTACTGATCACCACCTAGTCCGCATTGGTATTGTAATACCGGAATGGCAGCCCCCAGCAACCCAGAGAACTAAGGTTGTGAGAAAACCAGGAATAGATACTATCAACTACTCTCAGTTTAACTTAATGCTGACCTGAATGTTAAGCTCGAGGACGCATCATCATTTTCAACATTGGGACGACCGAACTCACCATCTCCTAACATATATTGCTGCTGTTACTGATACGCATGCTCCATCTAAACAAGTTGGACTACCCCTCTGTCCGAAACCGAAGCCTAAACCGTGGACAACACCAGAGTTACGGAAACTGCTGCAGATCGACGCCTGCTGGGAATTCCCTAGTAAAAGAAGAATATTCACTACATGTACTTTGAGGGAAAGATGCAAACGGGAAAAGTCTGAAGAAAAAATCGATTGTCACCACCAGGATTCGAACCAGAGACTCTCGTTAGAGGCCAGCGATGCTCTAACCACTGAGCTATGGTGTAGCCGTCATCCCAGCAGAGACCGTTCAACATTCTCTTCAGACTTCGTAACTAAAACAAGAATAAATATTTAATAATCACCTCCACAATACGACCATGAAAGGGAGGTGGTGACAGGGCGCTCTCGCGTACTTACGGTATACACACGCACACGCATACGCACACAGACAGACAGACACACATGCACGCACCCCTACTTACTTAGTGACATAAGCAAATCGACCGCCAAACTGATTCTGAATGAGGTTCTTGACACTGGCATTGGACTGCGAAGATAGCTGCGTCTGAAGCAACGAAATGAACAGCTGGCAAAACTCTTGAGCATCCTACAAGTAAACACCAGACCAGAAGAGTAGACGTGAATCGTCAGAAGTATGACTTCCACTCCATTCGAGATGACTTTCCTCAAATGGCAATCCATCTAGATTGCAATGAGTGCTATACCTTTGGGCATGCCTTTAGCGACGCACTGGATTAACGAACAATCATCAGATAAACAGAGAATAGACTGGTGCTAGGATCACCACATCTATACTTATAAAGAAGAGGCACCTGTGACGTGTGTTTGTCTGTGTGTTATGCAGAAGCGCTGCGGAGCAGCGCTGCCCTGAGCACGCGAAGCGTGCGAACAGTGTAGCTAGCGGCCGCAGAAGCACTGAGCACGCGAAGCGTGCGAATCGTGTAGCTAGCGGAAGCAGCCACAGAAGCACTGAGCACGCGAAGCGTGCGAATCGTGTAGCCACCACCACGTGCTGAGCACGCGAAGCGTGCGAACAGTGTAGCTAGCAGACACGATCAGTACGAGTAGCAGTAGCAGCCGCGCGCAGAAGCACTGAGCACGCGAAGCGTGCGAATCGTGTAGCCACCTACCCTAGGCCATAGGTAGCACTAGCAGCCGCACAAGCGCTGCGGACCACGTGAACCGTTCTCTGCAAATAGAAACATCTGCAAAAAAAGGATACAAAAGATCTGCACTGACTGCACTCTGCATCTGATCTGCAGTGAAGAGCGCATCGTGCAGCTACCTTTTCCACGGACCACGTGAACCGTTCTCTGCAAATAGAAAGATCTCCAAAAAAATGATACAAAAGATCTACAGCTTCCTTTTCCGCGTGAACCGTTCTCTGCAAATACAAAAAAACTTGAAGACTTGACCTAGGCGACGCTTTGCACTTTTTCATGTTTTGAGCCGCTTCATCCGCCACCAGGTGATGGACAACCCTGACCAGCCTCCCGAAGGCGTAACAGAAGTCCCTCCTTCTCCTTCCAACGATGAAGAAACTCCCTCACCAGGACTTCAGCGGTCTGGGAAAAGACGCCGCCGGTCCTCATCAATAACGTCGTCCGACGATGAAGAGGCCATTGCCCGCAGACGCGAACAAGCCAGGGTTCGAATGCAGAGGGCAAGGTCACAGGAAACTGAAGAACAGGCTGATCGCCGCAGACTTCTAAATCGTCGACAAACTGCTGCGACACGCTCTCAGGAGACGCATGAACGAACTCTGGAACGTAGAGACCGTGACTGCCGCCGAACTGCTGAGGCACGTTCGCATGAGACACCTGAGCAGGCAGACCATCGCCGAAGTCAAAGCCGTATGCAAGTTGCCAGAGCGAGGTCACTCGAGACGCAAGGGGACACGGAGGTACGAAGAAGCCAAAATGCTCAGCGGGTGGGAGCACCCCCGGATGAAAATGCATCCGCCACAGGGCCACATCCCCACGAACAGCCTATGGCCACTACGAGAGCAGGTGAGCGTACTGGTAATTTATTTCACCCGTAACATACAGACCATTAAACCAGATATCTGGGGTAAACTGGGCTTCCATTACGACAGCAACTTGGACTATCCCACTCACAGGTCCATCACATTAGGTGGCATGAACGTCCTGTGTAAGCATTGCAAGGCCAGAACGTGGAAAAATGAGCCGCCAGGTATATGTTGCTCAAGTGGAAAAATTGATCTCCCAGACTATGCAGAGCCACCTCAGCCGCTCAAAAACCTGCTTTCTGGCCTTACAACTCAGGAATCCAAGCACTTCCTCCAGAGCATTCGCAAATACAACAGTGCATTCCAAATGACATCATTTGGTGCGAATGAGCAGTACATGGACGGCTTCATGCCAACGTTCAAGGTGAAAGGGCAAATCTTCCACAGACTTGGGTCAATCCTTCCCCCGGCAGGCGAAGAGCACAAGTTCTTGCAAATTTATTTCATGGGCGACAGCGAGCGAGAAACTAGCAGGCGGTGCGAAGTTATTCACAACCTCCACCACGTCACTGTTGCTGACCTGCAGGCGATGCTCCATGCACACAATCCGCACATCGTCAACATCAAGACGGCATTGGATGTTGGCAATGTCCCAGACTTGCGACTGAAGTTGAGCGCAGACCGAGCACCACAAGGTGAACACCCCGGTCGCTTCAATGCACCCACGGTCAATGAAGTTGCCGTTCTGATAGCAGGCGATGCGCATGAAAAGAGGGACATTGTACTGTGTTTGAGAGACGAGTCTGTGAACAGGATAGCGGACACACACAGGTCATACGATTCCTTGCAATACCCTTTGCTGCTGCCGTATGGCGAAGATGGCTATCACTTCCTACATAGGCAGGTCAATGCGCAGACCCGTGTTCCGACTTTTCTTGACTGGGTCGGGTGCAGGAGAACCGGTGTACATACCGAAAATACCCACGACATCCACCAATCTGCCATTCCAACTTCGATGTGTCCAGTTCCCACTCCGTGTCTGCTTTTGCATGACCATAAACAAGTCCCAAGGGCAGTCCCTGAAGGTTGTTGGTTTGGACCTAACAACACCATGCTTTGCTCATGGACAGTTTTATGTGGGTTGCTCACGGGTAGGTAATCCAGACAACCTTCACATTTTGTGAAATGACGGCAAAACGAGAAATGTAGTTTACCCGGCTGCACTACAGTGACTGCACGTCATGCCCACAGGCCTCTAGCAGAAGAAGGTGCCACATACCGCATGGTGTGTGGGGGAGGGGGGAAGGGGGGGGGGGGGGGAGAAGGGGGGATGGGGGGGATGCGGGAGGGGGAGGGGAGGGGGAGTCTCCATAACCATTGCATTTGTCCCTGTAAGATCTCTGTTACCTGCAGCTTCCTCTGATCCAACTGCCTACCGAACCTCCTTCCCTTGCGTCTCCAGTGACCTATGGCTTCCTTGCATTGGGTTTCCACTTTGCCTTTGTTCTGCCTCTTCTGGGGTCTCTTGAGGCCACGCTTTAGCAGTTTCGTGCAGGGCATGGTGTCTCCTGCCTTGAATTTTTTTTGGTGTCTCCTGCGGGTGTGCCGCAGTACTTTGCCGACGATTTGTTGTCATGGCTGACTAATCCCAATAACTGAGAACTCTATACGTGATTCCATTCACTCACCATGCTGCGCATTACTGTTCGCATTATTGTTCGAGGATGAAGCATCCCATCATCCCATATGCTGAACACAAGTACACTCTCTATGTCCAAGCTGCCACATGTACATGTACGTACATGTCTCAACATGCCTAAGGCACAATTTCCCAAAAATTGGACGAGCCTTCACTATTGTAAATCTCAGTTCTATATCTGCTGATAAACAACTACCCGGTCATGCGGTGTTACACAGCAATGTGCTGTTCATGTACTTGCTTCACCTGACTCGCTAGTCGGAGGGTGATGGAAATCAGCGCCAGAACAACCACAGTGAAGGCAAAATCCACAGCGAGATACACTACGCATAAAAGCCACCGCATCCAGTACGAAAGGAGGCAGGTGCACACAAGATGGGTGGTGACGGTCTAAGACTCATGGCAATGGATGGCTGGTTGTCATGGCAATGGATGGCTGGTTGTCATGGCAATAGACGAGTGGTCATGAAAAATTGACTGTGCAATGACACTAGGTCAAAGCTCATCATAATGTACAGACGGGTAGACAGGCTTTCACATGGCTGCCGGCTACTGTAAGACCAGATATTTTAATGTTCGTTAACATTACTGGTCTTACAGTATACTTGGAAAGAAACGCAGAGTACTGCTGGTAGTGTACAGTACAATCCATCATCCACAACATAGTCTACTCTTGCATGCAGTAGAACTGTAACAGATACTTCTCACTGTTGCCGTTGTTCAATTTTACATCAGCGCAGACTACGGCGAGACTATCAGAACGAGAAAGCAGCATACACTTTGTCAATTTGAAGAAATGCAATCAAAGGAGTCCCGAACTTCTCGCTCTTTGAGGAACCCTCCTCCGTACCTGCTGTTGGTTGATATTTAGACCCAGTGTAGTGCTGAAGTCGACAGTGTCGATATACCTGAGCACCAAACGGTTCCATGTGCAGGCAGGCAGGCACAGACAGACACACAGGCACGAACACACGCGCACATTAGGCAAGAGCAATACGGAGTGGAAGAGTGGGGCACCGAGACAAACACACGCACATTAGGCCAAAGCAACGTGGAGTGGAAGAGTGGGGCACAGGAACAAACACACGCACGTTAGGCCAGAGCAATGTGGAGTGGAAGAGTGGGGCACACAGGGACGAACACAAAGCTGCCAAAGTGACTACGTGCTCATGGTAGTTTGCGTAGCAGTCGGACGTGTCCACAGACACGATTATTATTAAGACTGCGAAGCATGGCCTTCCCATCGCACACACATGAATGGGTGAGTGCACATCTTCGACCTTCGACGCTCATCGCGAAGCTACAGCAGAAGCCATAGCACCATTGTGCTGGGATTACAACATCCAACAGCTTGCAAGGCTGAAGAAAAGAACTGTCCCCACCATTCACCATTGTCTACACCACACAGCTTTTAAAAGGGTTTTTTTTCTGGTCAGTGAATCCCAACTTTTTGGTCTACCGTAAAGTCGCGGATAAAAGCCGGGCTTATAAGCATATAAGCCGCTTTCTGCATCAGGCTTTAACCCTCTCAGTGCCACGGGCGACTTTAGTCGCCCAGAATGAGTATGGGTGTACAAATAAATTCGTATCTCCACTTCTACACACAGTGCAGATGCTACGAAAATGCAGAAAACGGACTTCGCTCAGGCGCCCTCGCGAGGAAGACTATTTTCGCTGCATTTTCTCCTCACAGCTGTCTGCCTGGCCATGATATCTTTCCAGAGAGCCATCGTTTGTAAAGATCCGTGGATATACAGCTGAGCTATGAAAAATTTTGAGTTCGGCTCAACTCAGAAAAATTTGAATTTTTCTGACCCCCTTGGCACTGAAAGGGTTCATGCAAACCAAGCTTGTATGCAAACCATGCTTATATGCACCACTGATATTTTTGCCAGGCTTGTATGCACATCGGCTGATCTTCTATTGTACCGCACTTTGGCTATTTTAATGCCTTTTCTGTGACATGCCGTCGCATGATACACAAACGTCCTCATGTACACACACACACCATGTACCATGTACCATGTATACGCCCGTCGCAAGAGAAGCACGCAAATCTGCAAATGCACTGGATGTGCACCCACAGATTTTCTCTTATAGCAACGATAGCGAACAAGATCTGAATGAGACAGGTCAAGACTTGCGCCAGATAGCTGTTCAATCCACACAACTGGCGAAGCCATGTGAATCGACCACCAATGCACACCTGGTCTACACCACACGGAGTACATCGGTATAAAACGGCCAAGACAGTTATCTATGCACACCCTACACTTGCTGGGGTAACCAGTATAGACAGCACGCTGCTTTGATAGAAGCAGACACTAGATGCACACACACACACACACACACACACACACACACACACACACACACACACACACACACACACACACACACACACACACACACACACACACACACACACACACACACACACACACACACACTCATGCAACGTACCAAAACATTGCTTTTTGATATTATTGATTGATGCCACAGCACAGTGAATAGCGGTATGGGATGTCACAGTTTCGTGAACCCCAACACACCTACCCGATCCGCGCTTGCATAGAAGCCAGGCTTCTACGCGCGACAGGCTTATATGCATTTGACCCGTTTGATTTTCAGGCTTCTATCCGCGATGTGCGTGTATGCAAACCCGGCTTTTATCCGCGTTTTTACGGTATGTTCTTTTCTTTCTTGTCTTTTCTCCCCCTTTCCCGCACACACACATCACACCGCATACCGGTACTCTGGCATGCACTGGCTATTGGTAACCACCCAGAAGAATGAAAGAAAAGTCAGAAGGAGACTGAGAAAGAGAAGAAAGACATGTGTGACCATAATGGTCGGAAATTGAACTCGCAACCCCTCAATTGGAAATCGACGGCTCATTCCACTGCACCACATGGGACGAACACGTAACACACACACACATACACACACAAACACGAGCACACACACACGTGCAATGGCGTACCTGCGTTTACTCAGCTGCAGCTTGGCAAACAGAAGGCGCAGCTGACCACAGACTGACTTCATCAATGGCGACACTGGCTCTTCGGGCACTTCTGCAGACGCCACTACTTTCGAAACAGAACAATCGGTATCTCCATCTCCATTGACAGCAGCGGCGGAGTGATCCCCATCTGCTACAGCTACTTCGCCATTGTCTTTCTGCGGACGCTCGCAGTCTTCCATGGATATTGCAATGGCTTGGCGAATGAGCGCAGCCTCTTCCTCGTCCTCAGCACCAATTTCGCTCAAACCTGCTGTGGTTGCTGCAACGGTGGCAACACCTAGCAGTAGAGTGGCGCAGAACAAATGAAACAATGTTGTGGACACAGAGAGCGAGCTAGGCAAGGGTGGTGGGCACAGGGCCTTACAGCAACAGCGTATGTAAAGAGGAGTAAGCTCAACTTCACTTTCTGTCCCGGCGGTTCAATTTAAAAACCTTGTAGATGTGAAACTACGTTACGTTTGGCTCGAAGGCCAATGTTCCTGGTCCTGTGATGACCGGAAGCGCCATGCCAGGGAGGTGAGTTTTCGATATGCTGTTTTACACCGCAATCTGAGGGGGGGGGGGGGGGGGGGGGGGGGGAGGCAGTTCCTACAAAAAAATTGCCACAGCCCATTTAACGAGTTTACATATCTCCCTACCTGGGCTTGGGGACGACTTGACTGTGGGTAATGATGATGATGAGGGTGGAGAGCATTCCCGCTGCTTGTCATCGGCGGCCTGGCGTTTCTCGTCCGCTTGGCGCTGCTCATGCCGTGCCGCGCACACCATTGGGTCCTCGTCCTCGTTCCACTGGTACAGGGCCGAGCGAAACGTTGGGTCGTGAAACCACAACTGCATATGTCACAGCACAAACGGGAGCAGGACAACAAACAGCACACACAAGTTACTAGTGCACACGCCATGGACAGAGACAAAAACCTTGCCAAGAGGTGGAAACCCGGAGCGCCTGGTCACTTGCACGTCACAAGGCGTTGGAAGAAAGAATGTACACTCGTATCTCGCTTTTCCAGGTGGCCCGGGACCGGGCACTGCCCATAACTTTGAATCACATACGTTTCAATGAGAAAGGGCCAGAGATCTAGCATATTACGTCACTATTTCCACAAAAAAGGCAGTACAAAGAAGTAGTAATATTTCCACTAAAACTCACAAAAGAGTGCCCAGTAGACTGAGATGCCTGTGGAGGTCCGGATAAGAGAGATATGAGTGTACTTGCCAGTGATATACATCAGGATAGCTATGCTGTTACTACACACATCCATAACTTTAAGTCACACCCAAAAGTTGAATGATGCACGTCATGAAAATGCTCGCCCTGACACAGCCGATCATGTTATGGCATGTGATGCTGATGTGAAGACAAATAAATACACGCTGTTTGCAAAAACACGAAACCGGACAATACTTGTATACTAAGTGGATGTACATAATATCAGGTGTACACCCACTGAAAACCTTGATGTACGTCCCCACTCACCTGCAGCAAGGTATTATAGTAGCAGGTTGCACCCAGGTTACGAAGGCCGACACACTGCGACTAGACGCAACGGCAGAAAGCAGCAGTTACACACACCACCAGCATCACACACATGTCTTGCACATTTTTGTTTTTTCCTTCACACTTTTCTCACCACTCTCCTACAGCACCTCATTGCACTATCTGCTCAATTTATTGTTTCAGAACTAAATATTGCGACAGAGCTTTCGGCCATATTTTTTTATTGTTTGTTCGCATTTAGTGTTCTGTTTCACTGTGATCAAGGGCCAGGCCCAACACTTTGGTGAACAGTTCAAGTGACGTACTCAGCAAAGAGACCGTGTTGGAATGTTTTGAGTTGAGGGACTCTGATGTGTAAACGGCTGCAATGGAGTCTGCGAGCACCTAGAAACATAAGAACTTCAATTTCCAACTACTGAACGCAATTACCAAACAAAAATGCTAGCCCCGGGTTGCTCACCTCATCTCGACGTTCACTCTCCGGCTCGAGGCTGTCGTTGAAAGAAGCGTCTGAAATACAAAGAAAAGAAACAACTCATCTTCAGTACATCATGGATGAAAGTGATCACGAAATCAGTGATTCCTGGGTTATTTTCGAAGACCAGAAATATGTAGGTCGAAGAGAAAACTCCCACCTGTCCATTGTAACGAATACCGAAGCGCTCCGATGTCCGGTTTAAGAGTTACAAAGCGCGAAAGTCGAGTCACGGAAAGTGTCGCTCCAAAGCCGCGGGCGCAGAATTGAATGAGGGATTTCCCCACCTTTCTGGGCATGGGATGACGTGGACAGTCATTGAAAACGGCACACGGGATCATGGCAGCTTGTAAACAAAATTGAATTTGTTGTGAGGAAGGAGACCGAAATGGCTGAGAGGAGATGCCTTTTTGTGGGTATGCTGGCACTGCAACTAAGAGGCTGGGTTGTGGCGCTGGTGTTTTGCCCCTCGTGGTAGAAAAAGTCGGCCCAGCGTGTTCCTCTTGTGACAAGCTTTCCAGGAAGCGCACGTTTGTTGAAATTGTCCAAAGGAGACCAAAGACTAAGTTATGACCCGGCGAATATTGAAATTTGAGGTAAGCTGAGGTCAAATTAGGTCTCCGGCTCTGCACATTTTTTCCCGGTACATAAGGCCAAGTAAAAAAAAAAGCTAGATGATCGTCCCCGTCCGCCCCAGTTTTTGTCAGCGCCCCAAGAAATATTTTATTTTTTAAATCGTGAGTTTTTGCCGAAATCGTTGGTTTTTTACCGATCGCGGATGCAGGAAACATGTGCACGCGTTTTCCGTGACGAACTTACTTTGTCAAAAGTAAATTGTTGGTAGTTGCTTCGCGATGTCGAAGTTCTTGACTGTGTTCCAGCTTGACGCAGATCTGTAGAGTGAGTTGTTGTCCTCTGTTTCGAATCATCTGGTGCTGTCGTTGCGATGCCCTTCGTTCTCTTGCAAATTCGTGCTGCAACGAAAGTGTTGAAGTCGTGGTATGGCTGCGTCGTTCCTGCCGATGCAACAGTTGCTGATGCGTTCCGAGGATTCAGTGATGGGTCGCTTGACAATGGGAAGGCGTTGGAGGATGAAGCCGTCATGTCGTGCGTTCAAGCAAGTGTGGGAAATTCCAAGGACGGCAGTAAGATCAATGTCAGTCCAGAAGCGCCAGTGGGCGACACCGTCAGTGCGCTGGGTCACTACGTCGACTTCGCTGTAACTGGACATGACAGGAATAGTGACAAGTCGACCACGGACAACGCCAGTGCAGGACGCAATGCCTTTGCCCTCATGATGGCCTCAGTAAACGCCACATCGTCCCTGCCACCAAAATGGACGCCTGTGACAAGCAAGAAAGTCGTACTGAAGAATGACCTCATCGATTTCCTGAGCAAAAACAGCCTTGGCTGGGATCATGCTCATGCTGAGTCATCTGGCATCAACTTTGTGGGCACACTGGCTGATGCACTATGGTATGTAGACGGCAACCACCACACGTTAGCCAGCAGAGGGTGTGCAGTGCCGGCAATGTTCAGCCACTTCACTGGCTACAACAAACCGGAGGACAGGAAGAAGAGGAAGAGAGACCACACCAACATCTTGCGATGTGACCTGGAATCCCTTTCTGCATACTTGTTTTTCCTTGCTGGCTGCTCCTACATGAAGCACCAAAGTTGGAAATCCGTCAGAGAGGCCGTCCTGAAAATGGCAGATAATTTCAGGAAGTATTCTGCCTATCTCAATGACCATGCCACTGCAGTTACGGCAAGTGAGGCCAAGAGATCGTGCGTCAGAACCGATGTTGACGAGCTCAAGGTCGTGCGTGCCACTCTTGTGCTGAAGCCCACCGCAGCTGCTAGGTACCGTAGCTTGCATGCTGCGATCCAAGCTGCAGCAGACTACGACTACGTAATGATTGAAGACCATTGCCCAGCTGACCACCGCAGGAAACATGAGTATCTGGAGGGTTTGGTCATGCCTGTCAAGTGTGTCCTGTATTCTTACACTGGCGGCAAGACGCATGTCCACTTTGTATGGCGGATCCCGGAGGACGTCGACGATTCTGAGCTGCTTCAACGGAATGTTCGCATTCAGCAGGAGGTGAAGGCGCTGATACCAAAATTCCACACTCGGATCATGCGCCGGGAGTTCATTCAGCTGTTTGGCTCCCTTACTAACACCAAGCCCGCCTTCTTGAGGGAAGCCTATCGCCGTCTTACGGGCGACACAAGTGCCAGCATCACCACTGACCAGGCAGCTGTCGACAAGCGTATTGCCGAGCTTTTCGAAACTGAGGACCCAGATCTCATATGGGATCTTCGAGTTGTGAACAGTGGCAGGCCGGAATCCTTCGAAACATTTCTTGAACAGTGTCAGCAGTACATTGAGGGGTCGATTGAGACGGCTGTGGATGATCGCCGACATGATGCTGTCGAGAGCGATGGAACGGTTATTACTCACCTCGCCAAGGCGCTGAGTGTCAGGGATTTGCACGAGCAATAGTCCGCAGTCCAAGTGCTCAAAATGTAGCCCTAAAAAATTTCCGTTCGCCACGACGGGGCACCAAGGTTTGATCTGGGGGCCTGAAAGAGGACCCCTTGAGGTACCCAAAACAGTCGAGAACTGCTTCTAGATCTGGGGCGCTCTCACGATAGAGGCGAATTTCTTCGGGGCAAATCCATGCACAAGTTTCGCGGAGCGTAAGTTTGAGCATGCATCAAACCCACTCAAAAGTTCAAATTTGAAATCTCGCACACTTGGAGTGCCACGTGGTGCGCTTCAGATGTAAACATGTAGATCTATACCTGGACGGACGGTACTCTGTAGTATTATTTTAGGTTCTAGGTCGATCGGGTGCGCCTCGCCTATGCCATGGGTTCATGTATTTTGGCCATACCAACTGTAGTGATGAGCTCCTAGATCCTGCCGAGTGCTGGCCGGCCTGGTGCTATCTCCTCTGTGCCGGAACCCGAAACGAATAGAACTCTGAAGTGTATTCACACAATGCCAAGTGCAAAATTTTCTGGCAGCCTGCACGGCATCCGAGGAGTCCGCAGTTAGACGGACAGGACTCATCAATCGCTACGAGCCCCTGTTGTTGAACCAGAAGAAAAAAATCTGCCTGTTTTGTGGCACGCTGAAACAAATTGGCGAGCTGTACAACCAAGCAGGCGACATCTCAACTCGTGACAGTGGAAGCAGAAAATAAAATAATTGCGGAACGCTGCTGCCACACGACAAGATCAAAGGATTATGGCAGCAATCAGTTCAGCGAATCTGATCGCTAGAGAGGTACACTCCCATAAGTCTTGCTATCGTTCATGCACTTATGCAGAGACTCTCGCTAGGATTGTAGCAAGCAGACAAAAGACGCACATTGCTGACCTCACTGCCTCATCGAATTCCTCTGAGGATGATTTATTCTCTGCTGTAGGCAGTGGACTACTTGATGACTGTGTTCAGAGTTGAAGCCAGGATAGTGATCAAGGTGGTTTCCACGACGTTCCCACACAAAAGTGCATGCCTTCATTTTGGTCCTTTCATGTCGGCCGATATTTATATATTTTGTTATTACACAGACAGAAGAACGTGCAGTTGCTGCTTCGTAACTCTGAGTTTCATGAACTGAATCAATCCGATCAGACGAACATTGATACTGACCTGGGCCTGAGAGTGCTACTAAAATTATACCGTGAATGAGGCAAGCCCAGTGTAACAATTACCATGTGATATGTAGCGCGATATGGAGTGTGTGAGAAAGTGTTAGTTATCTGTGCATTATTACGCGATGTTCCGAGTCGTGGAATCAGGTGACAAAACATACTCCATATCGCGCTACATATCACATGGCAATTAGTCCGCGGGGCTTGCCACATTCATGATATATAGCAGTACTCTCAGGGCAGGGTCAGTATCAATCTTCGTCTGATGATCGATTTAGTTCGTGAAACTGAGAGTTACGAAACCGCAACTGCTCATTCTTCTGTCTGTGTATTCCGCTCTTTGCTTTCGGCAAATTGAGCCGTCTACGGACAGTGGATGAACGTCACATGGGATATTTTGTTATAATGAACACCGCCCTATGGGAGAAACATGTGGAGAACATAACGTGACGGCATAAAACAAGACATTCAAGGCGGATGATGCACATTATAAGGATGATGTGCCGCACTGTGTACCGTACTAACCATTCCAGAATGGCCAATCATCAGAAAAAATAGTCGAGTGCAAGTAAGAACAAGTAAGTCCGAACAGGGATGGCTACAGTGTGCGATGTGTAGAGTTATGGTCCGCGCGTTATGGTCTTTCTTGAACCAGCTGCAAACCAAGATCGAATTCGTTTTTGGGGGGGGGGGGGGGTGTGCTTTGGCACCCCAAACACCCCTTCGTATGCCCCTGGTGTGGTCGTGTCCGCTGCGGAAGTACAGTTAAAAATAGTTCATTCCCTTTGTTTGACCATACCTGGTCTTTGGGTCACAATATACACAGAGGTTAAATATCAGCATTGTCTAATATTTTGCGGAACTATTTCCCTAGTTCGAAACAAAGTTGATGCCGCATTTCTTTATGTTTAGGTGCTGACACACACACTGTACTTTCAGCCACTCAGCCACTGCATTGCTGTAAACCATTACGTTGACTTGCACTTGAAGTAAATGCACTCCTTCTAAGGCCGACTCCGGTGTGCTTGGCACGGTTTTTTTCTCATATCAGTCTTTATACATGTAATTAATTAACTCGTCTCATCAGGTTTCCTTTGTGTATTTTGTTGTCACATGTAATTCTAGAACATAGTATTATAATTATTAGTATTATTGCTTTGAACTCATCTGTTATGCGATAGTGTGGTTGTAGGTGCACACTGCAAGGTAGTACATGACATGACAACTGTGTCGCATGTTGTGTCATACTGTGCAGTACTATTTCTCCTCTCTACATGCCTATACTTCATCCAAATTCAGTACAATTGCGTATGCTGGGTCTCCTCAGCCTCTGTGGCTCAAATACAGTTCACAAACATCGCTATGATGCTTGCAATAGCCTCGAAATTCAAATTCATGATCCAGTTGCCATGGCAACGCGTAGAAAAACAATTGTCGCGATTTGGTCAACAAAGCCCCAACACACCTAATCAAGAGACACATGCCTGGAAAGCCCTGCTCTTGCTCTTTCATTTGGTCATGTCAAACCTTGGTGCCCTTTCATGGCGAACGAAAAGTCACAATTCTGCACCCTGGACTGCGGACTACAAGTCTCCAAGCGCTGTCCTCCAGACACTCCTATTCCATCTGTGCAGTGGCTCAGGTACCAGTTTTGGCCCAGGAATCCGGCCACAGCTGCTGCTCATCGGTACACGGGAAAGCTCAAGGTAAAGTTCATGGTCCAGTCACGACAGTTTCGTACCAGTCATATTGACTGCCACTATGCAAGTGCCCTCTACCGGTATGAACGAGAGTTCGCTATTCGCTTCAGAGACCATGTAACCTTTGTCTGTCAGGATGACAAGCATACTATAAAAGTCGGTGAACCAGGACATCCAGTGGCAGCGGTGGATCGAGGCAAGCCTGTGCTCGTGGGTCTACATGAAAAACTTGTTGTATCGGACCATGACTTCACCAAGTTTAACTTGACGCCAAGTGTAAATCTGTTCATAGACGTACCGGAGAGCATTGACGACAGCTTCTACCAGGGCATAGTTCATGTTGGATTGAAAGACTGTGTCTTCCAGCACTCTTCGCCATCCCGCCATGCCTGTGAACTGTCAACTATACTGAAGTCAAAGGACGCAAAACCAATCCTATGCCTGTACACAGATGGTGGACCAGATCATCGTCCCACGTACATATCAACACAGCTATCTCTCATGTCCTTGTTCGTGGAACTTGACTTGGACTATCTGTGTGCCGTCCGTACTCCCCCTTACAACAGCTGGAAAAACCCTGTTGAGCGGATCATGTCCATCCTCAACATCGCCCTGCAGGGGGTTGGTATAGTTCGCAACGAGACAGAATATGAGAAACAGCTGAAGTCATGCAACAGTATGAAGGATGTCCGCAACCTTGCTGTGAAGCTGCCAGAACTTGAAAGTGCTGTTATTGATTCAATGGAAGACATGAAGGTGCTGCTGTGCTCGCTATTCCATCGCCTCAGGCTGAAGGACGAGTCTTTTCAATCTTTTGACGCTGCTGCAAAAGTGGATGTAGATACGTTCAGAAACGTTGTTCACCGAATCGATCCCACATTGGACGTGACCAACACCTCGAAGCAGCAGGCCAGCAAAAATGA
Organism: Sycon ciliatum; assembly: GCF_964019385.1. Classification (NCBI taxonomy): domain Eukaryota; kingdom Metazoa; phylum Porifera; class Calcarea; order Leucosolenida; family Sycettidae; genus Sycon; species Sycon ciliatum. The sequence goes on along the minus strand of NC_088643.1, from coordinate 57,311,764 downwards.
GAAGCTGCAAACCTTCATGGCGGATCACTGTGTTGCTCACCACTATTTCTTCAGTGTTAAGAAATGTGGGAAAGCCTCATGCTCTGTGTGTAAGCCGCCAAGGTTACCAGATGCCGTCTTCGCAGACTTACACCACATTCCAGACCCTATGCCTGATGGTGACAAGTACAAGCCGTTTGAGTCCGTGTATGCAACTCCAACCTCGGAAGCACATCGGCCCTCGCTCACAGCATCTGGACAAACAGGATCTGCTGGTCATGGCATGCCATTTGCACCTAGTGCGCAATATGCAAAGAATGTGAAAGATGTGCTCAAGTGCTCTGAGTGTGCCAAACCTCGTCTGATGTATGCCAAGCAAAGCCTGAAATCAGCCGGACGCGTGGAGTTGCAAGCAGCTTTGGAGACATTTGTGTACACTTGCGGCAGCAACTTCAGTGACATACAGTGTGACGAAGGCAGCATTCTTGCGTCGATCCACATGAAGCGGAATCTTACCTGTGAGAGTCCTGTTGAAGTACCATACTTCTCTGCCGGATATGCATCCGTCTGCTTCCACTGTGGACTGAACAATGATCTGGAAACAGCAGACGATGCGTACCCTCTGTGCATTGTGTGCAAGGAGGCAGGAAAGTGTGGTACTAAGAAGCGCACACGCTCCTGCACTCCAGGTGCTAAGAAATAATTCCGTGACACTCGGTACTTTTGCCTGGGATAGTCTAGCAATGCCCACTACGTAGTAGTACAAGAGACTTACGTTGAACTTGAATAGGTGAATGTTGAGCCAAGTGTGTGCATCATCTACACTGTCTCTACTGCAACTGCTCTTTGTTTAATACTTTCTTTACTATATGGACCACATACTACTAGTATATCACAACGTCAGTATCGATCTGCTGAAGAAAGAAAAAGAAAAAAAGAAAAAAAAAGAAAAAAAGAGAAAAAAAACCTTGATGTTGTTGTGTACACTGTGTGCATGAGAGGGTAAAAAGTAAAAAAATAAAAATAAAATCCTCCCGCCCTCCCCGATTTTTCCAAAAAAAAGGACGATCATCTAGTAATTTTTTTTACTCGGCCTAAAGGGCTAACATTAGGGACCATCCGTAAATACGGATATACTTACCAAAAGAAAAAGAAATTATACCCCCCCCCCCCCCCCCCGTGAATGTACATGTGCTATTGTGTATTGCATCGATCCTGCTCCAGGGCATATCGAAATTTAAAATATTCAAATCACTGATGCAGCAAAACGCAGCGGTTTAGACCCATTGTGCATGGTGATCGCTAAGCGCACTGAAGTCCACGCCTTGTGATGTCAATGATAAAGAATTTGTTATAAAAGAATTTTTTTAACATAATTCAATTGATTGACTGAGGGAGATAGAGAAATAATTATTATAAACACTTTATAATGATAATACTTTCGTCTGACCTGATGCTTCTGAGAACCAATGTCGCTCTCCAAGGCCTTGCAAGCAGCTGGGATTTCCCCGACAATTTCGCCTGCACACAACGATGAAAATATTTGGACAAAAGTCAGTAATAGGAAATTTGTCAAATAGTTACTATAGTACTCAGTGAAAAGTAATTCATTTTCAAATTGCAAAGAAATTTCTTTTCCTATACAAATGAACGGAATCTTACTTGCACGAGCCGCTTTTGCATGGTAGAAGATTGAGCCGATAAGCCAAAACAAGGTGTTCTTGTTGCACGTTCTCAGGAGGAATACGTCCGGTCCATTCCCAGGCCTTCTTCTCCAATACAGCCTTTGGCGCCATTTCCCCAAAAGGATTTCCACACACGCACACAGACTAGACTGTAGACAGACGCTGAGCTAGCTGGCTGGCGGGCAGAGGGCACCCCACTTACTACACAGACACTGCTGCACAGACAGGGTCATGGACTCATGTCGTCATGAGCAGTATGCCCAGCTCTGTACACAAAAACACTCAAGTCCAGACGCAGATGCACCGACAGCGAAGTCATTCAAGGCAGCTCCACAAAACCAACAACACTCAACCAGGCTTGCCTTGCAGCTCTAGTGACTACTGCATGCCGACATGCAGGTATATTGCAGGCCACTCGTAGTCTTGCCACTGCCCAGTCAGTGCCCACACTGGTGCCAACGACGCTACGCAGGTCGCAAATGCGGTCGTGATACATGTATCGACTGATCGTGCTCGCCCAGGCGCTACAGTGCGTTTTTTTATAACAGACCATTGTCGATTTTGATTTTTTAGTTTGTTCTCATTCCAAATTTGAAATTTTTTCTTCACAGCTGCGTTTGTGTGGGTCTTGGATCGAAGAAAATTAACTTTGGGAGTCGGAATAATAATAATTGTCAAAGTTAGATATTCGGCCGGGTTTCGGCTGGAAATCGGGTTTTAAATGGTTTTCAGTGGATTTTGATTTTTTAAACGGAAGTTTTAGCCAGGAAAGCTCATCACTTGCATGGTGCCCGGCATGAGTTCGAATCCAGTACAGTTCATCTTGATTCTTTTTTTTCTTTTCTTTTTCGGTATACTGTAGTACAGCGCATGCATGTACATGCACATGGCTGTGTAGTTGTGCACCAGTCGATGCGCCAAGCCAGCTGAGTGGGTCTTTTTATTTTTTTTCGCGCGAAAGTTTATGTGGTGAACTGTGTTGGTAAAGATGAAGATGTCAGTCAATGAAATTTGCTATATTTCTTGTGTCTAACCAACCCTGTACGGATCGAACTGACGATTCCCGAGTGCGACAAATGTCCTGAAGTCTGCTCCTATTAGCTAGGTATCTAGAAATTTCAACTTGAGTGTCAAGTGAAGACTTTGCCAGTTGCAGACGAGGGAATTCTCGCTTCACGATTTTCCTGGTGTGTGGAGATACGTCGGAATGCCGACCCACCACACCCGACATGATGCTTCGGCCGGAATGCAGGTTGGTGCAGATAATTGCCTAATAATTATGTCTAAGCGTGTATACCTTTCCTTTCGTTGCATGCTTGGTTAATCCGACGGCACGAAATTATAGACATTTCGAAATTAACTTGAATATTATTTGGTCGTTGTATGTCTTAGTATTCCCTGTCAGTTTGTGCCTTTTTGTCGCGCTCGCCGACTGTATATGATCTAGCGACATTGGTACATGGTGGACAGTTAGTCATAACTCGTAACATTTTGTCCTTATTCTTTTTATCCATGATTACATTGGCTCACCATACGAGTTTATTTATATATTTTTGATAGGGCAATATGTAATGTACACACACACACACACACACACACACACACACACACACACACACACACACACACACACACACACACACACACACACACACACACACACACACACACACACACACACACACACACACACACACACACACACACACACACACACACACACACACACACACACACATACACACACACACACACACATACACACACACACACATACACACACACACACATGCACACACACACACACACACACACACACACACACACACACACACACACACATACACACACCACACACATACATACACACACCACCCACACACACCACCACACACACAGTGACACACACACCACACGCACACACCATCACATTACGACAAAATCAAGGCAATGCCGGCGAAGCTCTATAATTTTCTTGTGCCGCGTGCTAGGAGCATAATGGCATTGCCCGATAATAGCACTTGGTGTAAATGGGTTCCCATGTTCACATACACACACACACACCACACACACACACACATACACACACCATCCACACACACCACCACACACACAGTGACACACACACCACACGCACACACCATCACATTACGACAAAATCAAGGCAATGCCGGCGAAGCTCTATAATTTTCTTGTGCCGCGTGCTAGGAGCATAATGGCATTGCCCGATAATAGCACTTGGTGTAAATGGGTTCCCATGTTCACACACACATACACACACACACACACACACACACACGCACACACCATCACATTACGACAAAATCAAGGCAATGCTGGCGAAGCTCTATAATTTTCTTGTGCCGCGTGCTAGGAGCATAATGGCATTGTCCGATAATAGCACTTGGTGTAAATGGGTTCTCATATTTGTGAAGTGTATTATTCGGTTGCTGGCTATCAATTGTGCTGTGAGCATGGCAGAGTGAGGTCTTCCAGCTTTGTTGGTGTTTGCTCTATCTTGTGTTTACGCTCTGCAGAAAGGATCATATGTAGTGCCTTCTCAGCATTACATTACATCCATTGCGTAGCAGCAATGTGCCATCCTTCCGCGACTTAGGTGGAATGACGTGCAAGTGGTGCTCCAGGGTCAACTTCATTTTGCCGAGCACGTATGCCGCTGGCTTGGGGTCAGCAGCTGGGTGCAAAGTCTCTGTATACAAATCGTGCACTGTCGTCAACAATATGGCATCCTTGTCCAGCAATTCCCGTCCTGTAGCGGCAATGACTATAATATTGGGGAAATCACTCTCGGCACCTTCCGTGCTGTACTGAGAGATGATGCTTCGCAATTGGTGGTCTGTGCTTGGTGCATTGTCGGCAGGGAGCATGTCAATTTGCTTTTGGTAGCGTCTACAAAATCGACTCTCGTCTGAAATCCTGACATGGTGCATGCTACGCAACACATGCTCTGCAAGCTGAAAGTTTGGTGACTTCCACCTGTGTTCTGGTGTGAGTCTCGACTTACACCAAGCACATGTTGCATGGCCCACACACTGCTGGTAATGGGTTGGGCACAGAAGCGGTTCGCACTGTTCTTTCGGACTGTGCACGCGCAGTTTGTCTGCAGGACAGTGTACGGATGCCGCTCCGCTGCAATCATGTACACTGCATGTGCTTTGGCTGACTGGTGGCTTATTTTCTTTCGCTGCTGTGCATACTTGGCGTCGTAGTGCTTTGACGCACTTCCAACAAATGCATTGGTCTGACGTGATGGATGTGCATGTGTGTAGCTTTTGCCAATTTTGCCAATCTGACAGCATTGAGTCATGTGTAAATCGCTTGTCAGATGGCACTTTGGAGCAAATGCTTCATTCTGGGCCACATGGTCGTCAAGTATGTATGCTTGTGCCAGTTGTGGCATTGCTGGGTCTTCCTGCCGCTCACATCTGTGCACACATGCATGGAAAATATACGTAAAAACACTAGTTAGAAATCACGTCACCAGAGGCATGCCCTTTTTTCGGCCAGAACATAACTTCCGCTCCAATGTCACAAAGACTTACTCTTTCGATACGTCCAGCATAGAAGCAGCGAAATGCCTGGTTAATTCGGTGGCACGAAATTATAGGTCGGGCGACGAAAAAAGGAAAAGAGACAAACCGACGTGTAGCGACACCAAACTACAGAATTTCGTCGTTCTTGAAGAACTCATAACAGAAAAAGGTGAAAGGCGACTACTGAATCCTCGAGTGTGACGAATAACTCCGAGAAAGCGTGAGACTGGCCAGCACGTACAATCATGAAAACGATCGTATGTTGAGAATGCCTTGAGAAAAGTGCCCAAAAAGGGTGCATCTGAAAAATAGAACTCTGTGTTCCGACGTGATTTTTCAAATCTGGCGCATCGACTGGCACTGCTGCCTGCAGTTCTCCTAACCTTTGTAGGAAATCAGTGAGTCGTGGCTTTTCACGACTTATTGTGGCAAACTGTACTGAATAATTCAAATCCTGTATTGCAATTAGCTCAATAAATCAAAACATTCCAGCATGCATGTAGGAAACTTCCCTCGATCCCTGAAAGAATGCAGTGAAAATTCAAACACCACAACAAATCACAAAGGCAATTCACACAGCTCCCATAAAGAGACTAACAAAAAGGAAGCATGAGCAGTTTTACAAACACACACACACACACACAATGCAAATAGGTCACAGTTGTGTCTGGTTCAACATCTGCGAATAGTAGAAGACCAGCGAGGAACGAAACGGCCCCAATAATTCCGTGTTTTGTGTTGCACTTGTGACGACAGTATTACACAGTGAACAGATGTGCTCGGACAGCCGACGACGTATATCATCGTTGGCGCCGGCCTCCAGTCACGAACACATCGGCGCAGTTTTTCACGAATCTGTCCCGTCCACCAGTATGCAGAACAATAACGCGCTTGCCTTTACCTGATGGTGCTTCATTTGGTTGCTTGCCTATACACTCCTGTCACCATTGTCGTACCACCTCCTAGTACCTGTGTGACGCGCATTGACCCACGTCTCATCCAGGTATGTCTCACAGGTAGCGATGCCGCCATGACACAATCCTGTGCTGTTCCATCATTATTTGTGTGATACCTCTGGTCTTGCCACACTGGAATCCCATGGAACGCAACATTTCCAAGAGCTAGTTTTGCTCATGTCTGGAAAATCGTCGATGGTTTCTCTGCAGCGAGCAGGAACTTTGTCCAGTGTTGGGTCCTCCTTCGCAGCATAGAATCCGTAAATTATTTCTTATACAGTCCAAAGCAAATCCGTCAGGATTGAGTGGTTTCATGGCACGAGTCTCACATCGGGGATTGTCACTCTCGTTGCCTTCATCACTGGAGACAGACAATGCCAACGCAGCACGCTGATTTTCGCCGTCAGCATCCCTGGTACATCTGTTCATGGTGGAAATGCTGACGCCACACGCAACAGCAGCATGGCGAATGGAATACTTGGGACCAATTCGATGCCCAGCCATTGTTCTCCTCGTCTTCGCAACAAATTGTAAAACAGACACCACCATGTACCATGGCCCGTTCGCGTTTTGTTATAATTATGTGGCATGTCGAGAGAACAAGTTGCCACGAACGAAAAGACACTCGAGAAAAAGCAAAATAGGGCCACAGAGCAGTCAGCAACAAAATGATTCCTCCGGCCACGAGGCAAGGAGCTCGAAGGACACTCTGAACAAGATGGCGAAATGCCACGAGTCACACCTGGTTTTTCGAATTTCGCGCGCAGATTTTCGTGACGCAACTCGCATGACATTTTCTCAAAAGTGTCCTTGAGTACGTTCTCAAGGTTTTCAGAGTCTATTAATAGTATTATAAAAAAACGCACTGTAGGCCAGGCCTCACTGTAACGTAAACCTCACTATAACAGTTACATAAATCCCTGCCGAAACTGCATCATGTCAATGCATCATCACCTCGCCTACTAAAAATAATCACATGATTGTATACATGTAGTGCACAGAGAGTGCATAATCCGGAGATGGGTCTGTCTTTGTACGATCTACGTGACGTCTGTTCAGTTTAGTTTTTTGAACTGCTTTGTACGTACATGACTCGTTTGATTGATGTGAGACTCGAGCATGGGTGACGACTGGGCTGTGTCTTCCTCAGCAGATCTACCAGACATGGAGGCCGATAAGCTTACCAAGCAGGACCTCTCAATTGATACAAGACGCCATCGCTATCCTTTCTCCATCGTATGGACCCCAATCCCTTGCCTCACGTAGGTGAATTCACAAATTTTAAAATTATAAAAATTATGCTCTCTGTGCACAGCATTAATTTTCGTCAGCAGTGAACAAGACAAAAAATAATAATAATGATACAGGTAATAACACCAAGGGGGGGGGGGGGGGGGGAGGTTGTCAACCGACAACTGCTCTATTCAGCTGCTGCTCACTGCAAACTCGATTCGCCGAGTTACTTGAAAATGAGTTTCATTGATGTCGAATTGACGTTTCAGGCCAGCCACCCGTCGTCAGAGCGATTTACATGTGGCGAGCCAGGCCTTCATTTTGCAACATGAAATCAAGCTAGAGCGTATGTATTTGCTTTTGCATACAACAACACATTAACACACAATAGCGGTATGCCATGCCGGCGAGTGCGTAGATTTCAGGCCCGGCACCACTTGAGCCTCGTTGAGGGGCAGGCACGGCCATACTGATACCAGTTGTTACCAATTCCAACATTCATGAAATGTCCAGTGTGCAATTACCTATGCGAAACTACTAATGTACAGTAAGCTATCCTTATCCAATAGAGTCTCGCGCCGAGGAACGTTGAGCCCAAGAACGGCCAGCCTGAAGTGCTAAGAACCGCCGCAGCCTAAAGTTAAGAACGGCGGTGTTGTTTTCCCGGCACCTTTTGAGATACGTGTGATCCGGTACGAATTGTTTCTAAGAAAGTGCGATAAGAACACAGCCAGATTGCTGGGAAAAAAAAAAGAACACCCAAGGCTAACTCACCCCTTGGAAACAACATTCTTGGACACGCGGCTCTAACGTACACTCCTCACTAGAGTCTCTCCCTCCTAAACTGCACAGTTCTTCTAGTTCAGCGAAGACTGCTGTGGTTAAAGGAGTTTTATCTACTGTCCGGACTTGCGCATTTTCTGCTGTTTTACATCATTCATATTGTATCCGCCTCAGAAATGATGTTTCCACATACCGGTATTAAAGACAATGTTTTTTTTTGCATATCATTAAACTTGCCGGTATTTGTTTTTGCTTTTTGGCGCGCTGCAGATGGCTGTTTCCATTCATTGGGCACATGGGGATATGCATGTCGAATGGCGTGATCCGAGACTTTGCTGGCCCCTACTTCGTGTCGGTGAGTACTGTACATGTACATGTACTACAATGTACTACAATGTAACTTGGGTGCCCAGACAGATACTGAACGGATTGACAGTTTCATACGATTCTCTCATAAAGCCAGCACACTTGCCCAGGACCGCCAGGGAATTCACGAAATCTCACTGCTTGTCACACGGTTGAGGATACCATTAAATTTGTTCCAACTCCGTTAAGGTCGACCGGGCGTGACACGTTCGTGCCGTGAGTGTAATGGCATGCGTCACGTTGCTACTGGTGATGCTACTGCTGCTGCTGTTGTTGTTCTTCTACATGTACAGGAAGATAACATGGCATTTGGCAACCCAGTCAAGTAAGTCCATGTACAATACTGCCTTCCTTTGTTTATCTTAGAAGACCGGAGAAATTCATATCTCAATAGCACTGGGTTTCTTCTTCTTCTTTTTTCCAAGTGTCCTTCAAAATCACATGCAGCTATGCGCGCATACATACTGTATGTAGGACGCAGCTCTCCACGAACAACAAGTAACTCCAAAGCACAAAAAGCCAAAAACTAAACCGAGAGCATGTGCATTAAACTCATGTTATTTAGAAAGACAGTGGGTTCGAGTCTTCTTCTTCTTCTTTTTTAATTCTCTCATCTGACTTTCTAAGGGTTGGTTCACATATCGCCGGTACGCGCCGGGAGTCACCGGCGGTGGGCTTCTTGCAACCTGTCCCGGCGCATTGCGATTGTGTGAACCAGTGCCGTCGTAACAAAATCATTCCGTAAAATATCGCAAGGGACCGCCGGCAAAGTTGGACAGTGTCCAACTCTTGCGATCTGCCCCGGCGCCGATCCCGTACGATTTTGACCAAAAGTGGTTTGTGAACCGTTCGCGCCGGTGATCGCCGGCTGCCGGGAGCCAGACTTTGTCAAAATATCAAACCAATACTTGTCCTAAATTTTCCTAAATTGAAGCTAGAGAAGAGGTCCGTTCGCCATTCTTGTAGTCGCTTCAAGGCGGCAAATAAGTCAGGTTACCAGCCCGTCCTTCTCGGATGATCTGCTTGACCATTGTGCAACTTATGAGACAAATACAATTGAAACAAATATATAATTATAATGGATACATTGGCAAGTTCTTGTGACTTCATCAACGTTTGCAAGCATAATTTCGACACAATCGCTTACTAGACTGCAATAAAATGTGTAGGCGTAGTTTCATGATCTCCAGTAAAAGGTAGCACCGAGTGGCCATCACCGAAAGACCTTGAACTACAGAAGAAATAGAATTCAAGCTTCAATTGGCAAACCTGTCGTAGCATTTTGGCACATTCTGTACTACTTTGTAGTAGATTTGGTACTCGAACCGTAGGCGCAACGGATCGGGAGCTGGCTCACCACCGATGTCTTGCGGCGCCGATTTTGCTTATGTGAACCAACCCTAAAAGTGTCTCAGTCGGACCCTACCAGCAATCAGGCAATGTACTAACTAGTATTGTATATTGTGTAAAACAATAATGTTTTGTTGTGTTTTATTTTCAATATCTTCGTTTCTTGGTGGCAAACTATCACATTCTACTTTATACAATAATAAGTCATTGTTCCTGTTCCTCTGTTCTTGTCTCTACATCGCCCGAGGAGAGGGCACAAACTTTTACTTGTGAAACTTCAAAATGTTTTTGTTGAAGAACCTGAAGTGTGTGCTCTTTGTAGTGTTCTAGCGTTTTTGTCTCCGAGGACGCTTTGTACAATGTATTTGCTTGTACTAAATGGATGCTTGGGGTACGAGCTGCATGCCATTGTGTAGATTTGCGGCCTACTTTCAGAAATGAAAGTGCAGTTTGTTATCGTGTTAAAACATGAACAAAAAATGAGCTCTCACTTTGAGCTAGCACTGGGCAGTTCATTGTATAATTCACCAGCTGACACACTGATATTGACATTGATAATGTACAATAATGACTGTGTTGATGCCAGGGATGCCAGCCTGGGAGGGAATGCTCATGGCCCCATGCCGAGTTTGCAGACAGTACCATGCATGGTACCAGCAGACATGAAAGTGCATGAAAGACTGGTCTCTGCATCCATAAAAGGGCCCTATTTAACCGGAACACGCTAAAGTTCAGTTACAGTTGCATGCCAAATGTCGCCACCATCATCAAGCAACACAATCATAGTATCCTCCGTAGCGACCAGCAGAATAAGACCAAGGATGTGAGAACCTGCAACTGCCGTGTCAAAAATGATTGCCCCTTGGAAGGAAACTGTCTAGCATCGAGCATTGTGTACAGGGCACATGTAACCGGCAGCGACATGAAGGAGTACACTGGATTAACGGGAGGGACATTCAAGACACGATTCAATGGTCATCAACATACTATTCGCCACAAGAAGCACGAGACCTCAACGAGACTGTCCAGACACATCTGGAGACTGAAGGATGAAAACAAATCTTACAGTATCAGGTGGTCCGTTGTGAGGAGAGCCGCACCATACTCTAACATCTCGAAGCGCTGCAACCTGTGTCTGGCCGAGAAGCTAGAGATTGCCTGGGCCGACAAGATCCGCTCCCTCAACAAGAGGTCAGAGCTTGTGTCCAAGTGTCGTCATGAAAACAAGTTCTACCTCTGTAACTTTGCCCGCAAGGTCAAGTGAATCTAGCTGGTAGTCCCGCTGCCTAGTGTGTGTGTGTGTGTGTGTGTGTGTGTGTGTGTGTGTGTGTGTGTGTGTGTGTGTGTGTGTGTGTGTGTGTGTGTGTGTGTGTGTGTGTGTGTGTGTGTGTGTGTGAGAGAGCGAGAGAGACAGAGAGAGAGAATGTTTGTGTGAGGTTTGGAGAATGCGTGTGTGTGTATGTAAGATTTAGAGAATGTGTGTGTGTGTGTGTGTGTGTGTGTGTGTGTGTGTGTGTGTGTGTGTGTGTGTGTGTGTGTGTGTGTGTGTGTGTGTGTGTGTCCCATATGGTGCAGTGGTATGTGCAGCGATTTCCAATCGATAGATTGCGGGTTCGATTCCCGACGATTTTGGTCACACAAGTCTTTCTTCTCTTTCTCAGACTCTTCCTGACTTTTCTTTCATTCTCCTGGGTGGTTACCAACAGCCAGTGCATGCCGGCAAGAGTCCATAAACAAGAGTATGCAACTGTGATCTCTTTTCTATGGGCCAGATGCGCGGCGCGCTGCCTTCATTACATCATTCAGCTGCAGTCCGCGCAGTGGCGCGCATTGCGGAAAATCAAACACCGCACTTTCCCTCTGGTTTGAAATGAACTTTCGTACGGAACTGGAGTTCACGCGCCAGAATTCAGAGATCGCATAGGTACTGGAACGAATCGAGGAAAAACGGATGGGCTCGTACGAGAAATTGTGAGTTTGAATGTATGCTTTCAGAGCGTGATGAAGGCAAGTTACGTAATGAAGGCAGCGTGCCGCGCACTGGGCCATAACCACAGTTGCATACTCTTGTTTATGCACTCTTGATGCCGGAGTATGTGGTGTGATGTGTGTGCGGGAAAAAAAAAGAAAAGACCAAAAATAGGGATTCACTGGCCAGAAAAAGTCACTCCAGATAGCTGTATGGCGTAGACCAGGCTGAATAGTGACGGTCAATTCTTCAGCCTTGCAAGCTGTTGAATGGTGCAATCCCAGCACAAGTTGCTATGGCTTCTGCCGTAGCATTGCTATCATCGCCTCCGGTGATGGGCGTCAAAGGTGTGTGAGATATAGAGAATGAATGTGTGTGTGTGTGTGTGTGTGTGTGTGTGTGTGTGTGTGTGTGTGTGTGTGTGTGTGTGTGCGCGTGTGTGAAATATAGAGAATAAATGTGGGTGTGCGTGTGTGTGTGTGAGAGAGAGAGAGAGATTTAGAGAATGTGTGTGTGGACGCGCGTGTGAGTGTATGTGTATGTGAGAAAAGGGAGAGAGTGTGGGTGTATGTTTGTGTAGTGGTTTGGGCATGTGTGGATTTGGCATTTGTCCCCAGCTCTATTCTATATCATTCACGCCGGAACTACTGCTGCATAGCCCCAAGTCTGAAGACTTGGCAATTTCACGCCTGCACCGGACTCTTGCGCTATGATACGCGTCGCCTATGACACCCCTCAGAATTTCCCACCTTGCTCCCCCTTATGTTCTGGCTGCCCGTTTTGGATCCATCAGTTGCCTGATGATCGTAGTAATACGTGAAACTCAGAGTTGTAACAAAGCTTCCAAACTCTCTCTTGTGTACAAGGCTCTGCCCTACATGGGCATTGAGCACTCTTCGGACAGTGAAGCACACCACTTGACTACGTAAAAGGGCCCTATGTTTACTTTATGGTCCGGTCTTCACCCATACTCGTGCTTCTACGTGAGCAAAATGACCCCCTGCCCTGCCAAAAACATTGACTTTCCGCATCTACGCACAACCGGTCATGCTCTTTTGTGCGCGGCAGTACGGTACATGCATACCACAGAAATGGTCACGGTCTGGCACAAGCAAACTCACTTCCTCAGCTGGTGATGCTTCTAAACACAATTATATCTGATGGTAACCCGGATGTGCGAACTTCACATTTGTTTAATACCCCAGAAATACAATACGCCGCTAATGTTGTGATTTTCTGCTTTCGTTCTTGCCTGTTGTGAAGTTTAAAACGTTGCTTTGCTGCTCCTCTCTGATTTTGGTGGATGAAGATTATGGTGGCATTTTATCAATTATTTTGTCATAGATAAATATATGCGGCTGTCATCCCATAGCATTGCTACCGGCTATTCAGGGTCTGATTCAAATGTTTTTTGTATGGCAGTTTCCCTCTGACACGCTATAAATGCAATTCTGGCGTATTTGTGCACAGATACTGGCAGCTGAATCCGGGAAGCTCGGACGCAGATCGTCGAGAGTGGGACAATGCGGTCCACCAGGCTTCGGAGACATACAAGGGTAGAATGGTGAGTGATCTTTCAGTCCCTGCTGTTCATATCACATACAGTACTAAATTATACATGTGTATTGGAGATTGCAAGGTACGCATGTTGCAGTTGATTGATGATTTCTATCACTCTGCTATTTTTATTTTTTTATTCTTTTTATTTTCGTTTCGTGTTGATTTCAGGCTCGCCTGAACTAGTGTAGCACAATGTTTTTTTGCTGGCAACTTGTCCTCTTTTGGCTGTATGCTTGTGTGCACACCTGCATGTATAGTGTACCATATACACAAGGGAATGGTCTCAAACTGCGGAGAGTGCTCAATGCAAGCGAGGCAGAGCTTCATCACACACAAGCGGAAAAACCGTCAGAGATCAAATTCCATTACACAGTATTTCGCCGTTCAAGCAACGGATCATCAGATGGATGATCAAACAAAGTATGATACACTGGTTATATACTCAGAAGGTGTGAACTCCGTCACTATGGAGTGTGAAAATTATGTCGGGTCCCGGATGTGACAAGTCCATTTTTCATGATGCATTGTACAGAGTGCCTAGGTGCTAGATGAGGGTGATGATATTGCGGGGTGTGACCAGCCCATTTTTCATGATGCATTGCACAGAGTGCCTAGGGAAAGGTGATAGCGCAGAGTGGTGCCATGCCAGGTAACAGATATAGAGGCGCTACCAAGGCCATAGAATAATCACTGTCCTTATGTGATGGGCACAACATTTGATAGGACATACTTGCTTTCGTGCCTGCATTTTGACACAATCTCATTTCGCTTGTTTAGCCTAGTGCGGGCGTCGGTTTCGAGGATGTGATACTTCTCGGTAGTGCAGAGGCCACATCTCTTGGACGTGTTATCGAACGAGGTGGCCCTGTCGCGGATCTTCCAGTCAATGACGTACTGTCTGTTGTCCCGCTTCATCGACCAAACATGCTTTGACAACTCGGTGGAATTCTCATAGCGGTCATGCCTGAGCGTAGTCAAATGGTTGGAGTAGCGAGCTTTGAAAGGCGGCGCAGACATGCCGGTATAGACCTTGGCGTTACGGGTGTCGTCCGACACCATGGCCTGGTAGATGACGTTGTCCGCCTGGCACTTTCCTTCGAGTGGACACGAGTTCTTGATCCTGCAGTTGCAGTCCTTGTCCGGTGTTGGTGGGTGCAACACTCTCTTGTTGTGGGCCTTAATGAGTCGGGCCATATTCGGCATGCAGCTATATGCGATCTTCACAGTGTTCCTGTTGAATAATTTGTGCATCTTGCTGCCCTTAGGGAAATGCTTTCGGATGAGGCTCAGGAACCGTGCACCGATGCCTGTGGCCACACTCGCACTATATGGCGGGTTGAACCAGATAACCCTGCGGTCACGATTTCTCTTCTTGGGACGACTGCCCGCTGCCGGTGCCGGTTGGTCTTCATCAGGGAACGACAGTTCACTTGCGTGACCGCTTGCGCGTAGGGCATCGGCATAAAGCGGCCGCACTTGCTCGAAGACCTCCTTGGTGCATGAGATTGATACGAGCCGCTTGTTGACGCCAACAGGTATGCTCTTGATCACGCTAGGCGGGTGGTTGGACTTTGTGTTGACATATAGTGGCGTGTCGTTAGGCTTCCTGTAGGGCTTGTAGATGCCGGTTGCGATGTTCATGGTAATGTCGAGGAAGTTCACGGCTTTCATGTTGGTATCTATTGTTATTCTCAGGCCGAGCTTCCTGAATGCCTCAATAACATCCTTACGGACCCGGTCCGCGCGGTGGCCATTAGCGTTTCGGAGTATGGCCAAGTCATCATCCCTGTAGAGACCCACGTTTTCTTTCCCGAAGATTGGCACTAGCTTACTGAGGATGAAAGCGCCAACCAACTCGCAGGCTTCCGCCCCATCATGCGATCCCATGGTAACATCAAAACTCTCGTCTTTGTCCTTTTTCATCCATGCTCGACCACCCGCGAAAAGCAGTGATTTTCTGGCGTGCATCACGATATCGACGTTGCTCTTTCGGGTGAGAGCATTACTACTTGCATGCTCCAGGGCACTTTTCAGCAGTTCCTCGGAGATGGACGGGTAGAATTCGACTATGTCGAACACGACGAACGAACACTCCCTTGGGTTCTGGATGCCATTAAACCAATCAATGACGGCGTGCGTGTTCTTCCATAGATTGACGTGGCTCCGCAGAGGCTCAGTGACGGACTCCAAAATTTCCTTGCTCACAACACCTAGCTGGGGTTTGGCGGGGTTGATGAGGCGGCATGGGAGTTTCTTTTCAAAGTTTTCTTTGTGATCTTTTAATGTGATGAATGCTTCCGACTTCGCCAAGACGTTTACTCGGTCATCAATCTCCAACCGCTCAGCGATAACTTTGGCTTCACTATTGATTTCGTTGTCGGCGCTATCAGTTGCATGTTTATACGTTTTTGTGACATTTTCGGTGAGCAATGCGTTATACTTGTTGGCAGACATGCGGTACAGGTTCCTCGTTTTATCCGCAGGAACAATAATGTCACTCGAAGTCCTTACCGACCGTAGGTCATCCTTCATGCGCTGCTGGAGGTCGTTGTCGGCATTGCGGAAGCTCGCGGTCTCGATCATGGTGTACATATCCTCTTCGAAAGCCTTCAACTCCGCGACCTTCTGGGGGCAGTTCTTCGTTCTGAATCCGTATGTGTTCTTTTCTTGGCTGTCCTGGCCATTCAGGAAGAAGATGGCCTTCCACCTCATGCGGCGGATAACGTCCTCGACTTTCTCGATAAGCTTCTTCCTGTACTCCTTTGGCGATGGCAACGGAATGTTCTTCAATGAGTATCCCAGGTTCATACGTGACGGTTCATCCATGGTTGCAGATTTCGACGAAAGTGCTCAACTCAATAAGAGGAGCTAATTCACACAAGGAAATGGTCTCAAACTGCGGAGAGTGCTCAATGCAAGCGAGGCAGAGCTTCATCACACACAAGCGGAAAAACCGTCAGAGATCAAATTCCATTACACAGTGTTTCACCGTTCAAGCAACGGATCATCAGATGGATGATCAAACAAAGTATGATACACTGGTTATATACTCAGAAGGTGTGAACTCCGTCACTATGGAGTGTGAAAATTATCATTATGTCGGGTCCCGGATGTGACAAGTCCATTTTTCATGATGCATTGTACAGAGTGCCTAGGTGCTAGATGAGGGTGATGATATTGCGGGGTGTGACCAGCCCATTTTTCATGATGCATTGCACAGAGTGCCTAGGGAAAGGTGATAGCGCAGAGTGGTGCCATGCCAGGTAACAGATATAGAGGCGCTACCAAGGCCATAGAATAATCACTGTCCTTATGTGATGGGCACAAAATTTGATAGGACATACTTGCTTTCGTGCCTGCATTTTGACACAATCTCATTTCGCTTGTTTAGCCTAGTGCGGGCGTCGGTTTCGAGGATGTGATACTTCTCGGTAGTGCAGAGGCCACATCTCTTGGACGTGTTATCGAACGAGGTGGCCCTGTCGCGGATCTTCCAGTCAATGACGTACTGTCTGTTGTCCCGCTTCATCGACCAAACATGCTTTGACAACTCGGTGGAATTCTCATAGCGGTCATGCCTGAGCGTAGTCAAATGGTTGGAGTAGCGAGCTTTGAAAGGCGGCGCTCGTTCGATAACACGTCCAAGAGATGTGGCCTCTGCACTACCGAGAAGTATCACATCCTCGAAACCGACGCCCGCACTAGGCTAAACAAGCGAAATGAGATTGTGTCAAAATGCAGGCACGAAAGCAAGTATGTCCTATCAAATTTTGTGCCCATCACATAAGGACAGTGATTATTCTATGGCCTTGGTAGCGCCTCTATATCTGTTACCTGGCATGGCACCACTCTGCGCTATCACCTTTCCCTAGGCACTCTGTGCAATGCATCATGAAAAATGGGCTGGTCACACCCCGCAATATCATCACCCTCATCTAGCACCTAGGCACTCTGTACAATGCATCATGAAAAATGGACTTGTCACATCCGGGATCCGACATAATGATAATTTTCACACTCCATAGTGACGGAGTTCACACCTTCTGAGTATATAACCAGTGTATCATACTTTGTTTGATCATCCATCTGATGATCCGTTGCTTGAACGGTGAAACACTGTGTAATGGAATTTGATCTCTGACGGTTTTTCCGCTTGTGTGTAGTGTACCATATACGTGTACTGATGGTTGTGTTGCGTTGTTCAGCGAATTCTGCGCTGTGTGTTTTAGCCGTGTGCATCTGCGCTGTGCACGCGTCGTTCTGCAGCACAATCTACTCTGTGATAACTGCCACTCGCACGCTGCCATGGCACTCAACCTGCAGTTGTACGACGGCTCGAGTCGCTGGAACATGGTCAAGCTTGCTCTGTACATGATGATATACGGCCGCTATACCAGGTGAGTGTACAGGCCGTGTGTATGCTTCTCTCAGCGAGACTGCTCTGCATAGCACCAGGAGTACATGTACATAACCCCAAGAGTGTGCAACTCCAGCTATGGGGCCTGCGACGGCAGAATTTCACATCACGTGCCGAACCCGTACACGTTATTTGCACCCTGCGCGTGACAGATGCAGGCTAGGCTTGATCGCAACCCTGCTTTTGGGTTCAACTCTCTTGTGGTCACTTTGCACTGTTTGCCAGCGTAACCTTTTGAGCCATGTCCCGTGATGTGATGTTCTGCCGTCGCAGCACTGTATAGAGGTTGTGCAGGCAGTTGCACACTTTTGGGGGTTATGTACTCTGCATACAGTCAAGAGTACATAAACCAGAGTGTGCAACTCGGGATGGTTCCTGTGGGAGCGTAATTCGTGCAGTACGTCATTTCTGACGGCATGGTAAGCCACAGGTACGGTGAAAAGTTGCGTAACCAGTCGCGGTGGTGCAGGTCACTGAGTTTGGCCTGATTTCGGTTTTTTGATACGGATAGCCTGGTGACTTTACTTGTCGGTGGATGTACGCAGCGTACACAGTCACACAAAACACCGAAATCCTGAAACAGGACGTCTAAAATCAAGCAAACTTGGCTGATTTCTGGGCTATGAAACATGAAAATTTGAGCTGTACGCAAGTCGCGGCTTGGCTGACCTCATCAGGGTGACGTAGTGCACGAACTGCGCTGTTTCAGATCTGATATGCACAGTTGCACACTCTGGTTTTTGTACTCTTGATACAGTGCATAGCACCTCAACGTTAGTCGACAGCGCGTGTTGTCCACACACGTTGCTAGGCTGTAACAGTTATCAGGTGTGTCTCTGCGCATCCAATGCGATTGTACCTCTTTTCCATCCTCTTTTTTCTCACAAAAGCTCATTCATTTTCTTGCCTCGGGAGAGTCAGAAATGGATAGAAATCCCGGTTCAAAATTGCATGTACAATAAAACCTGTAAGGGGCCATCCGTAAATAATTTAGGGCTGAAACGGTTACACATTTGTGCTTAACGGTTAGCTGTTAGCATAACGGTCGGTTAACCGGTTGTAACCTATAAGACTGCAACATGGAAACTTCATTGTTTTTGACGCCATTTTCATGCCTTGTCTGAAGAATTTTCATTAGGGGTGAAACGAGTATCTATTTTGACCAATCGATCACTCGTTCATAATATTCGATCGAGTATCCGATTATTTCGAGTATTTTAACAAAATTCAAAAGCACAAGATTTGCGAGTTCTCGACCAATTCGGAAGAAATTATCTGTGAACATAGAACAAAAGTCGCCAATGTCTTGTACAGAGTGTAAAGTAACGATTTTCATCAGTACTTTTATATCTCAGAACGTTACTTGCCGTGGTGATCGCATCGTCCAAGTCTTAAAATACTGACTCAAACCCATGCATAACGCATGCATACCAGTGGACCAGCGGGACAACAAAAGTTTTTGAAAAATACAATGCCAATACTAAAAAAAAAAAAAAAAAAAAAAAAAAAAAAACGATCGAGTGCAAAATTTCGAATACTCGCTCGTTTGAAATTTTCGAACGAATACTCGAATATTCGAACTAATCGTTTCACCCCTAATTTTCATGGTTCTGTACGAAATAGTCGAAAATAGGTAACATCCGCTGGGTAGCTGAAAAGTGGAGTGCACAATTTTCACCTTACACCTGAGGTCATAACTTTGGTGTCCTTCACTTGATTTTCACAATCTTGGGCTCCTTGGAAAGCTCCTGGTGAGAGCAAAGCGATGATACTAGGTTCCATCAAGCAACCTCCACATATCAGGCGCAGGAACACAGCGAAATCGTTTCCAAGCCCGATATGCAAGCAAATCCGTCCCATCAACGCCATTTCACTTTCTTCCATCGCAGAACGCACAAATATTTTGAGACGATTGAACTTCAGGCCGCTATGTCACTAGCAGGGAGTCGTCAAATACAGTAGGTATTTGACGACTCCCTGGTCACTAGTTTGTGCTCAGTCGCTCCAATTGGCCAAAGGCACGCAAAAAAGGATTTGTTTCACAAAAGGTGGTGATGAGTATCGATTGAAAATTTGAATTTGCAGAGATAAAAATTCGGCATGCGATATCTCTGGAGTCAGACATCGCAGATCTTCAGCGATTGTTGCAATGCAGAGCTCAGAGTTTCCGCTACCACGTAGAGCCTTCGATTGTTGAATTTGAACAAGAAATGACGGAGTTATGAAGGTTCCTATTTTTCGAAAAATGTTCGAAAAAATCGCTGCATAACCGTCGATCAAACGGTTATCCGTTTGTTTGGCCCTAACGGTTACATAACCGGTTATTCGTAATGACCGTTTCAGCCCTAGTAAATATAGATATTTATTTAGAAACGAAAACTAGTCGTTTAGGGGGGGGGGGGGGGGGGTTGAGCGCCTGTTTGCTTCTTGAAAAATATCGATACACAGTTTGTATGTGTGGGCACATCCAGAAAAGAAAAGAAAAAATATCGATACTATTCATCGTTTGTATGTGTTCGTTTCTGAGGGAGGGGGGGGGGGGAGGAGGGGGTTGAAGAGAAACGACTAGTTTTCGTTTCTAAATAAATACTGTATCGGTATTTACGGAGGGCCCCTAATCAAGAGGAAGTGAATCTGTGGCCTGGGAAATTCCTAATTTAATTTCAGTTCGCCACCGCCGTCGCCGTTCTCGTGCCAAAAACCTTCTTTGGGAGCTCCTGCACCCCATAAAATAAATGGCCATAATAGTGGACAACGTAACTGCCAACCGACGATTCTGGTCCACCAATGTCGGCTGCCCAGGATTCTTTGAGAAAAGGGTGAAGGGATGGTGGCTGGAAGTCATGCAAGCGTTGCAGGAGGCAGGGAAGCAGGATGACGCAGAGGACTACTTGGATAGGCAGTATGTTAAAACATTCCGTGTGAGCAAACCTCTGTTTGATGCAATTTACACCGACACACATGCTCTCTGGGAGAAGTCGGACACTGCATTACGTTGCGCCGTGAACTCGGAGAAGAGGCTTGCCATGTTATTGTATTGGCTGGCACATGCTACCACGCAGGACGAGCTCGCGAATCTCTTTGGCGTGGGACAGTCGACTGTACACGAGATTCTGCACGACGGCGTAGACATGTTGGCTCTCCATCTTGGCAAGAAGTCAATTTTTTTCCGAAAGGAGAAGAGCTGAAGCGACAGAACAAAAACAAAACAAAAAACAATTTAAAAAACTCGGATGTTGAGCCATATGTCCTCTTCCTTTAAAACAATAAAAGATGAAAATATGAAATATAATACAAAAGTATTTACACAATTGGGTGAACTCACCCATTCCACAATTCTCTGCAAATCTGAACCATTCCATTATAATACAACGTTTCGGCACTTGGCCATCGTCAGGTAATAACAACAATTAGGTAATTAGGTCGGGTAATAACAATTGTTATTACCTGACGATGGCCAAGTGCCGAAACGTTGTATTATAATGGAATGGTTCAGATTTGCAGAGAATTGTGGAATGGGTGAGTTCACCCAATTGTGTAAATACTATGAAACTGCAGGCAGCCTCAAAACTTCTTCTCATAATACAAAAGCACAGTGGAATTAGAGGTCAGGCCGGATCCTTAGAATTAAAAAAAAACTAGTTGTTTTGATCAAATTGTATTGAAATTCCATTTCCTGGCGTCGTAAACGAGATTCTCTCTCCTTTCTCTCGGTCTCCCTCTCGTCCCTTTCTCGCTCCATTCTTAGCTCATGCCGTTCACACCGTCGCTCCCTCTCCTCTTCCCAATCTTGCCTTCGTTGTTCAAGATCATGCTGCCACTGGCGCTGCTCACGAACCCGCCGCTCTTCAAACTCCAGTTCTCGCAGCCTGGTGTTCTGCTCGATTTCCGTCAGTCGAACTTGAACATCTGTTACAGATGACACATAATCCGTCTGAGCACGCCTCCTCCTGGCTCCTCTGCCCACGTCCCCTTCCTTCTGGGCCAGCGCTTCCACCTGTGGAGCCACAACAGGAGTTGGTGCCCGACTGGTATCAGTTATCGGGTTTGGTGTCGGGGGCCGCAACGCCTCAGTTAAGCCTGGTTGAGTCGAGTCAGCTTGGCCAAAGTCGGCTTGCGTCTCAGTAAGTTCTGGATATGCTTCATCCAAAAATGAGGCATATTCATCGTCCACTTCAGTGGTATCGGTTGACCTGCTAGTGGTCGCGGGTGGTGCAGTCAGCAAAGGTGCAGAGTCGTCTAGGTGGTCCGACATGGACCGATCTAGGCGCGCAGACCTTGATGACTGCGCAGTGCCTGGTACTGGTGAGGAAACACCTGCCGACAATGTGGTGCTTGCCACTGATGACCAGGCCACCCTTGATGCACTTGGCGCGGGCAATGTTCGGGGAGGCATAGATGCACTTGGCGCAGGCAATGTTCGGGGAGGCATAGATGCACTTGGCGCGGTCAATGTTTGGGGAGGCATAGATGCACTTGGTGCTTTCAATGTTCGGGAAGGCATAGATGCACTTGGCGCGGGCAATGTTCGGGGAGGCATAGATGCACCTGATGCCGTCGTGTACTGCGTCTGGGTGCCGAGAACAATGTTATCATCATCGGAGGAAACAGTGTCCAAGGACATCCATCCAGCTCCTAGGTTGGGGTTTGTAAGGAATAGCTGGTTCCAAACCGCAAAATTGGCCCACTTTCCCACGGCAGCCTGCATACAAACATGAAAAAGAAGAAGGAGAAAAGATAAATAGATTGCCAAATGCATTATAATACATTAACACAGAATGCGTGCCACAAATGACAGCATTCTATCACCCGTTGCAGAGAATGCATCACCCAAATGGCTACCCATGCCCATTTCAGGTTCCGGTTGTACCACATATGCACTCATTTCAGGTGCACATTTGGCAACATTATGCACTCAGTCCCTCTTTTGGCTTCCTTTGGACTTTCCCGGTCCCGCCTGGGTATTCTAACGGTTGAACCCAGTGCACTCTTCTGGTCCACATTTGGCTACACAGGGACTTTTTCGGCCCTGTGAAGCCTCACACTTCAAGAAATTAGAGTCAAGTAGGGTTCTCTCTTTCTTCCTCTCCTCTAGGAAAACTACAGTGCTTTGTGGTCGAGTGTGCAAACACATCCCAAGCACAGGACACACTCCGAAATAACTGAAACGAGGGATTTTTACACAGTGCATTTCCAATGAAACACCCGCCGTGGCCCGTGGGAACAAGACACAACAACTTATGATGGGCAAACTCTATTACAATATCAACATCATTCCTACTGCTGGTGACAAAGCAATATTGATTGGCGAGAGAAACATAGTGAAATTACCTCAAGATCTCCGGGATCTACTACAGCGTTTCCAGATTGCTGGAGAATCCGGACCTTGGCGTAGGCTTGCTTGGCCTTTTTCTTCACATTGTCCAGCTTGTTCTTGCACTGGTCAACAGTCACTTCCGGCAACCTTCTCTACACAGAAAATGCCGTCATCTTGGCTGCTGCCTGGCGATGTTTGTCCAGTAGAGTCAGCATTTGCCCTTGTGCAGCTCACAACACATCATGCCACACTTGGGTGAAGTGGGCTTCTTGTTCATCAGAGAACCCTCGGAGAGGCATGGCGGAATCGTGGGAGAAATTTGAAAATGCAAACGCACGTACAAGGTTGCTTTGAAAAAGACAGGGAGAGGTACGCCCGTTCATCCGTTTTAGTTCAAAAACCTGGTATACCCCCCCCCCCCCTCCCCTCTCCTACCACGTCTACGTTTCCCGTTTCCTTGCCTCCCGTTTTCAGTCCGTATATGGATCATCATGGCAACCGACTAAAACCTTACGTGGACGTAGACGCAGCACTTTGTACCATGGTGTGATGACAGCCTAAGCCTTACTGTATTTCCGCGCATATAAAGCCATGGCGTTATAGGTGAAACATCGCTGTTTTGGACCAAATTTTTGGAGAAAATAGCCTCGGTTTTAACGCCATGGCGCTAAAAGTGAGAGACGCTTACATGAAAAAATCGGCAGAGTATGAACTCCGAGTACTCGTATGGTGCCGTTGCACGTTCATGTCGAGCATCCATATACTTTCAATTTTCCCTGAAAAATTCAAATTGTGAACCTATTGTGTACAAGGTGGCATACAAACTTGTGTGAAGGTGCGGTGGCGGTATGGCATGTGACAGTGGGGATGGGTACATACATGTAGAGAGAGTCACCGCTACTGTAGGTTCACTGAAAGAATTGAACTCGCCTTTAACGCCCGATGCAACTTCCTCCACATTGAATTTTGTTCACTTATAACGCCATGGCTTTATAAGTGAGGGTGGCCTTATATTAGGATATAACGCCATGGCTTTATATGCGCGGAAATACGGTATGCCAGTTGTACAGATCCCGTAGAATCCCGTGGACCCGGTTGGGTGTTGAATGTGCAGGACCCTATTGTGTTTTCTGCTATTTCCACTAAGAAATAGGCCCTGAAGGCATTTCATATGAAAACCTTTTTTCTGACAAAGATCTAGCTAGTCATTAGTTCTAACGAAAGTGAAGAAGCTGGAAAAACGATTGCTTGCCATTTAATTATGAGGCCAAAATTGGTCAAATGCGCATGCATAGCCACACAAGCCCAACGGGGTCTACGAGATTTCGTGGATCTGTTCAACTGGCATAAGGCCATGGTAAAAATTATCTTTGATTCTCAAGTACGCGCGCACCGATTTTTGGCGGCGCACCGACGATTTTTTTTATTTCTATGCATGCATATGCTCGCATGAAAACGGTCAATGCGAAAGGCATGAATCAGGGAGTAGTAAAATACCGGTATTTTTCTACTCCCCGGCCTGAATATAAAAATATTTATATGAGCCTGTGACGTACATATGTGTGACCCTATCTTTGGAAATAAAAAAATTGTGGGAAATAAAATAAAAAATCGCTCGCTCGCACCGATTTTCACAGGCTCATGACCTGAGAATCAACTTTATTTTTTACCATGGCCTAAGGTCTATGTCTACGCTTGGTCAGGTGGGTTTCTGAACTTTCTGCACTTTTTTTGCTTGTGTGTTCTGTCACCCACTCTTTTTAATATGACTTGTGTTTCAGCTGGTCCGGTGTTGTCAAAACATGGCTCCCTTTCCTGCTGTGTGTGGGAGTCATCCTGCTCGTGGTGTTCTTGGTTCGATAGTGTTAACAGTCCCATCGGTCGGGAAGGGGACTGAGGAACTGATGCTAACCGTTATCCTAAATTAGGTCTGAAGGTAGACATGCGCATGCGTTTACCTGCTGGATCGGCTGTGTGCTTGTGTAAGTTGTCTTGAGAGCCTTATTTGAGCCGTGTATATATGTATATAGCCATATTCGATATTTTGCCATATTCCATATTAACTTTTCAATTTACCCCATGCCAAAGATGTTTGCTGCCTATATTTTATGACTTAGTCCGAGCTGTTTTGCCGATTGATAATAATTCTGACAGATCCTGAGCCTTTTCTTTACGTAGCCTACTTGCTGCCCTATGTTTAGCACACTGTCTGTAGTAGGGCTTTAGTCGGATTATGACATGGCCATGCTTATTGTACTGCCGTTAGCTTTTCAACGGTTTAAAAAAAAAATTTTTTAGTTTCTATAAATCATGCTTCGAAAAGTGAGGCTGACCGTTCGTACCTATACTACTCCTATGCATGATCAGAATCATAATGTGTGTGCCCGCATAAATTTTTGTTTGTGTTTGCTGAAAGCAGCGAGCACTTGTGGCGAGTTCGAACACAATCTCAGTCGCTTCCACCATCACCACGGCGAGTCATCCTGGGAAAAGTCAAGCGACTAGTGTAGCCTGCTAGCTGCCATGCTGGTCTTGGAAGTCATCTAAAAAGAAGTAGAAGTCTGCCCGTGTACTCTTGACATGTATGGAATTGAGTGTATTCTGCCCGTGTACTAGTCATGGCCCAAATTTGCTCTGCCCACATCGATATTTTGCCGCACAATTTTGCCACAAATTTTTCGATATTCTGCTTGGCATTTCCTTTCTCCGTCGGTATTTTGCTTTGGTTTTGCTCGAGAAAAAATGAGTTTCAAGGAAAACTCAACGATAATTGTCGCTGATGACGAGAATTTTTTTGATTGAGCTCCTGCTGCTGCTCAACTTTCTACAAAAATGTGGCCATGAGTCAGTTTTGTCCCACTTTTGTGCCTGTTTTCAACTTTGAAGACTGATTGCGTTGAGAAAGTCCCTGAGAAGCCTTGGATTTTCTGAAAAGCCCACCAAAACTCGATATTTTGCTCAAAACTTGCCGCCAACTAAAGTTACTTGCGCATCCGATATTTTGCTCAAAGAATTGCTAGCAAATTTGGGCTATGACTACCGTGTACTCCTGACGTCTGTCGAATTGAGTGGACATACCCATTCCAAAATACAGTGGTCCCTTTATAATCCGGCACCATCCGTGTTCCGGAAATTCTGCTGGTTTAGGGAGGGTGCTGGATAGAAAATCTGATTTACGGCTGCAATGTGCATGAAAAGGACATTTTGCTTACTGAAAATTATGCTGGTTTCAATAATGTGCTGGACTGATTAGGGAGGGACGACTGTATCCATTGCAAATCAGAACAATACAGTCTTGTTGTTGCAGTAGCAAATGTGCGCTCAGTGCTGCTTCAGAGCGATTCGCAGACGTGACCCAGCTAATTTTCATGATTGTGGAGTGCTACGCGCGCATGTTTGTTTCCCTTTTCTTGGAAAACGGGTCGCTTTCAGCTCCAGTTGCATAGTTTACTTCATGAAGCTGGCGACTGGTACAATTTTAGATGTACAGAAGCTTTTTTGGTGCGAACTTTAAAACTCCGCTCTAGCCTTTTCATTAATAAATTTTTACTAACACCCAACCCGTAACACACACACACACACACACACACACATACGTGCGCACACACACGCACACACACACACACACACACACACACACACACACACACACACACACAAAACAGTCCTTGGCTACACCACTCAAACCGATTCATTCTAGGGGTGCGTTCTTATCGAGCTTCTAGGAGAAGAAGAAAAGAGAAGTCGAAGAAACTGGTATAATTCAAGAACGGGTCTCAAAGAATTCGGAGATATTTTGCAGATGTCAAGCAATATGAAGCGCCAAAGGGGCCTCAATCTTGAGTTATGAATTTAGTATACACATGTGCGTATGCGAAAAGGGAAATGCGTACACTCATGAGCAACACGTGGCTTTAGCCGCAGTTCGAATGCGCTGATCCCAAACCACGGGAATCTCCAAGTTTCAACCACCTCTGAAGCTTGGAGAGCTTTGGAGAGCCTCCTAAAAGTCGGAAGTAGGATTTGACAATGTGTGACCTTTATGCTGTTGTTTTGCCATAATATTATTGGTCATCCTGACCCATATTAAATAACGGCATAATGGTTTTCACAGAAGCTGTAAATATGTCTGAGGGATGAATATTTTTAAAAGTTTTTAGATTCATAGGACATCATGAATACCCATTTTCAGCAAGAATTGGAACTTTGAGCAGCACTGTTCAGCTGCTGCCATGGAAACTGAGGACTGAAGCAGTGAATGTGCAGAAGAACATTGCAGGTGTAGCACGGGGTGGTTTCTTGACGACATATCGCACATGCCGTGGTGAAACTACCAGTTTTAAGGATAAAACAAGGTCCATTAAAATCTCAAATCCTATATTTATAAGATTCGAAAAATAGGGCACAGGCCTTAGTAATATTGCGCAAGGAGATGAGCCTGATATGTTAGCATTTGAAAAAATTAGCTTATTCAACTCTCGATATCTACTAAGACCTAGCAAGGAAGAATTGGTCACATAACATACTTCTTCCTATGCTCGTGCCACACCCATTTCGAGTAGAAAAATATGACCAAAATCCTATAATTATAGAATCTAAACAGTTGCTAAACAGCTGCTAAACAGTTGCTGTCCACAGATTTGAGTAACTATAGAATCTAGCAAATTAAGAGATACCGACTCCCTGGTTTCAAGTGTATGTTACAGGTTGGTGCTAACTCGTAGCTCACTGACTGGCAGTGACTGCGTAGCTACATGTGAATTATGGTACTGTATTACTAGAAGCTAATGTTTGCTAAGTAAAAGTGGGGAGGCTTCTTGCAGTTTCCTGTCATTCTATCAACACAACTATAAAGCACAGAAGTCTGGCTTGGTATCGGATTTATCGTGCGGCACTGTGAGTGTCACCTGGGGTTATGTACTCTTGGTGTCACTGATGACGTTTCACATGCAGCGGTGGATACAGACATGCATGTAATGCGGATTCAATCAAGCAAGCCGGGCTGCACTTTGGCAAGACATGCAGGGGAGGTTCAATCAATACTTGAGGAGGGTGTGTGGTGTGCAGCCCTCCCTTTGTTCCTGCCCCGGTACAGTCCTACATGGTGGCGGCCATGAATCCGGGTTTTGAAGGGTGCAACCAGGGAGTCGTAAAGTAGTATTTTACGACTCCCTGGGTGCAACAGCGTAGGACTAGATCTACTGCCCATAGATCCTGCTCTTGTGAGTCATGTACAAATTTGGTGGTGCCGGTACTGCTACCATAATAACAGTTACATACAAGAAATGCTGGGCAGCCTTGATCTCCCTAAAACTCCTTGGGAGTGCATTCCAGGCCAGGGCTGTGAAAGGCCAGGCGAGATCTGCTGACTTCTGATTGTGCCGAGGGGACAGTGACTCTGAGTGAGGCCCCTGGGCCCTGGAAACCTCTTGCCGGGTGGTGCTACCAGCTGATGGTGAGAATAGATCCTGGATGACACTGCTGGCTTTCCCACTGACGCAGCGCCACACCAGGGCGAGTCGCTTCTGGGCGTAATGCTCGCGCGCGAACTCTGTTCGAGCGGAGGCTGGGCAGAGGTGTGAGGCGGCAAACCGTATACCGCTCTCGCCGCTCGGTTCAGCAGGACCTGAAGGCGATCAAGCTACGAAGCAGGGAGTCGTATATACGACTCCCTGCTACGTAGCCTTAGGGAGGAGGAGAAGGCGTTAGATCCGTATAGGAGGCCAGGCATGATGACTGACCTCACATACTGGATGAGACTATCAGAGGCAGAGGCATCTGCGGGACCGCCATAGTGCTCCAATCTTCTGCACAACTTTCTTCGCAATCGTGTCAACACGGGGGTCCCACTTCACAGCGGCATCAAGGGTCGCGCCGAGGTACCTTGCCGTTGGGCTGGGGGGGGGGGGGGGGGGAAGCTCTGTCTGCTGGAACGAGCTGAGCCGTATTCATACCCTTACTGCCTTAGCCTCTTACTAATACTAGGCAGGAGAAGCGAATTGATCCACCAGATCGCCTCTTAGTTGCTGCCGTCAAGCGATGGAATGACTTGTCCACGAGTTTTAGTCTACCGCAAATAATGGACATTCAAATAGGGCTTTCAACTGCAATTAATGCACAGTTAATTGGGAACTCGTGGCCTGGCACGAGGAAAACATGGATGCAGTGAATGGGATTTTCGGTCTTTGACCACTTGCTGGTGAGCTGATCTACTCACCTCCCACGGCTTTAGGAGCTGCATCTGCGCCTTGATCCTTGAAGGGTGGTGGCGTTCCTACGGATGCGGAAAGCCCGGCTTCCAGCCGAGTCTCACGCGAACCGTGAAATTAAATTAATTTTCAACTGCAAGATCATAACGTGAAGCAACTATTACTTGGAAGAATGTGTAGGTATGCGAAGTGTATCGGGGTAATGCATGCAGGGCGATAGTGCGGGTTCGAATCCCATGTTATGTCTTGAAGGAAATAGGCGAAATGAAAAAGAAGCGTCATTTCACGAAGGTTGATTGAGATGTGACGAATAAATTCTAGTAGTGTCAGTTTTTTTCTTGGCGCTAGTAGTTTTCAGTCCGTGTTTTCGCTCAGCGTCGAGATGTCTTCCGGTTCTCCTTCCGGTTCTGAGGGAACTGATCCTGTGCTGGTGATGGACAACTAGGTGAGTATAGCCGATTTCCTATTAACACTTGACGTGGATCCGATATCCGACGCCGCTATACTCACCTCGCTGCCCGTCACCAGCACAGGATCTCACAACCGGAAGGAGAACCTGAAGACATCTCGACGCTTCAGTAGGCCAGATGTTTGCTTCCATCGAGAGTTTTATGTCCCAATTCGATCAGGCGTCCGAGAGTTTGTCGAGCAGACCGATCCGTGGATATCGATAGTGATTGGGACTTCATGTTCGAGGGCGAAGATGAGTCAAGCCCGGACGAGGCGCCGTCTCTGGCAGATTATGTGACTCGTTGTACTACAAAAGAAGAGAATACAGCGAAGTTTGCCGCATTGAAGGGTTCGCTAAAGCAGCCCTCGTATTGCCCCACCCTGGTTACGGCTACGACGACAACAATAAACGACGGAAGCAAAGGTCTCGTCGTTTGGAGACTCGCGGACTTCGTGACAGGATGCGTCGACAGCAAAAAACCGTTGAACAGGCATCGAGCTATAAACTAACTTGTTGCGCGTTCGGTCGGTAGGTCCGTCATCTCGTGATGCACCGTGTCCCGCGTACCGTGGCACAGATATGATTACAAGCAAGGGCTTATATGAACAAAAAACAATGAAAATCAATGATCAATCACAAACAAGAAGCTGTCTCATCTCATGAGCTCAAGATCTAGACAGAGCATGGAGCGCCGTAGACTTCTACCATCAAAGACAGCTGGCCACCTGGTCACCACCACCCACAACGCGGGTTCGCAACCATAGATGTAAACATGCACGGGTGGCGAGACCGTGCCATCTCCCGGTACTGGGCCGGTAGCATGTCGATACGCTTACCGGTCCAATTATTTCAGAGTTGCTTCGACCAGCTTATCCCTGGTGGCGAAATCCTGCAGGATCAGAACATAAGACTGGAGCCGGCCGTGCAGGTCGATCTGGGTGGAGGACATCTCCAAGCGAGAGACTGCAGGCTTGAAGTGCCTTTGGTATAAATGTTTCACAGACTTTGGACACTGGAAATGGACAGTTGGCCTGCCTATGTCAGAGAGCTCAATTTGCCTACCACTCGTACTAAAGGCATTGAAGAGGCTTATTACGAACACACCAAACCTGCGGAAGCAGTAGTTTTTGACTTCACTTCGTTGGGAACAATAACTTAAGAGCATCTGGAGTGCCGTTCGAGTTAGGATATAGTGCGGGAAATATGGGCACACGCGTCAGTTTCGTTTAGAAGATTTTGTGGAGTAAGAAAAGGCCCCAGCTTTGGCTGCTGGATGCTAGCCCGTTGGGTGCCAATCTCCTACCTTCTGCCGAGTGCTGTTGGAGCGGAGTAGAAGAAAAAAGAAGAAGAATATTGCGTTCAAGAATACAATTTCGGTTAAGGATAGACCGTAAGTGGCTAGCTAACTAACGGAATGGTTTAGATCGCAGTATTGTAATGGTCGCGGTTTGATTTATAAAGACCTTAGACGGTGTCGCATTACCGTTCGAATGTTTAGGGGTGTGCTGCTAATGGGCCGGGAATGTAAGGATCGGGTAGATTGCAGTGTTTTAATGGGCGCGGATGTTGTATAAATAGAATGCTGAGTCACTACTGCATGTAGCCTTTAAAATTAAAATACATAAATTTCACGGTTCGCGTGAGACTCGGCTGGAAGCCGGCGAGTTTTCGCATCCGTAGGAACGCCACCATTCTCTAGGATCAAGGCGGAGATGCAGAGCCTAAACGGTGGGAGAATTCCTTCCGCGCTTCCTAACAGGACTTGAACCTGGTATTATTATATGTACCCTCTGTTTCTCAATCATGGTCTTAGACCATCCCACTATGCCTGCCTTTGTGGGCTAGTCAAATACATGTAATGAACAAACAATAAACAAGAGAGCTTGAAAGCTCAGGGCCCTACACTATGCTGTTTTTGCCTAGCGCATCATGGCATGTTATTCGAACTGATGGAAACGTTTTGCAATACAATGATGTGGCCGATCAGTTCTGATGACATGCATGATGAGCTAGGCAAAAGAGCATAACATAGGGCCCTGAGCTTTCAAGCTCTATCGTTGAATAATAACTATTATACATTGTAAATGAGGCATTGGTGCTTTACTTCAATAATACAATCATGTAGTTACATGTATGTGCAGGGCCTGGGTCCACATGGTATCAGTTGTATTTTACCATGATCACTGAGCCACATCATGGCACATGGTTCAAGCTGCTGTTTTAGGCGTTTGCCCGGTTTGGTTTTGTGTCTTACGATAGTCATGATGATGTACATGATTTTTGTACAATGACTGTAGATCTGCGCAGCTGCATGATGTACATTATTCAACACACGGGGTGTAGCCTGTAGCCTTGTAGGGTAGATCTAGATCTGCACACAGGCAGTGCTACATCAGTACAATGACATCATTGCAATTTAATTTTAAATGCACACTATACTAAGGACTAGCCGACCTCCTACATGTACATGTACATCATGTACATGTGAAAGATAAACAACCAATAGTACAGTAATCGATATCGACGAGTCTTTCCTAGCACCGACAACCGTTAACCATGGACAACGGATTCCATGCCGATGGCCGTGATGACCAGATGACATTATTTAAATCATCACTATCACTACTAGTACTACTAACTGTTACTACTAGTACCAGGCCTTAGGCAGAGCTTGTGCGACGAAACTCGTAACTACAAAAAATGACTATGTCACAGTATGTGCCAGTACTGGTGGAGCCAGCTGGCCAGACCCTTTGCCCTTGGCCTTGCTATCTGCCGCGCCCAAAATCGCGGTTGTAGTCGACCGCAACTGGACCCGCAGGGCTGCAGCCGCGCGCTCCATGGATCCACCACATGTCTGCACAGCGCTGAGGCTGGCATGAAGTATTTTTTAGTTGATAAACACCACAGCGGCACAGGCAGCAAGTACGAGCAGTCCTCCGCTACTGCCAGTACTGGCGCTAATAGCTGGGACATCGCTCCGCGCCACACCAGTCACAACACGTCCACTACGCACTAGCAGTAGCACAGTCGACAGACACAGTGCTTCATCTGACGTCTGCTGACATTGACAGTTCACTATTCTGTGGTCGGTTTGGACCGAGCTTGTGGGGGCTAACTTTCGACATGAACAAAATATGTCATAGCCTAAGCGCATCTCGTCGGAGCTGATCGACTTGAAACCTTGAATCCCGCCAGGATAGAGGATTTTATTGACGCTGTTAGCAGTAGCACCGTGTACCATTGAATACGGCACCAATGAATACTGCAGGTTGCAGGATCAACAGGGTTGCTGTTACTTCAGTAGAGTCTGCCTTGTCTGGATCATTACAACGACACGTTACGTGTCGTTCACCGGTGCAGTGGCAGTGCATTGAGTGCAACAAGCAGCAAGAATAGTGGAACTGCAGTTGCAGCCCGAGCTGCGAGTTTGAAGGGTGTCCCTGTGCCTGGTGGGAATGGTATGGTGCTGATGTAAACTTACTTGGCAGTGGTCGAATCTCACCAGGCTGTAACACTAACAGCTGTACAATACATGTGTTTGTATTGTGTTACCATTATAAGTAATAATAATTGTCGCGCGTGTGACCAGGTGACCCGAGTCTAGAATACCGACGCCGTCGAGCGCTACGAGTCCGACTGCATATCGAGCATGTCGGTCGGCTACGCGACGTGAAACTGTCACCTAGCCCTTGGACCTTGGCTTTCTAAAACATTGAGAAAAGTAACACACCACTCGACGTGATGTTTAGCCCATTACGACCAGTGAAGTATGAAGGGCTGCAGCAGTTGCCAGTCGCACACAGTTCCCACTGCCAGTCCCACTCCCAGCCAGAGACTTGCCTCACACGTCACTGCAACCACAACTCGGCCTCCAGCTGCACTGCCACTAGAAAGTCTTGTTGCACCAACGGTGCCATAGCTGCAGCGGCGCAAAGTCACAGCGCCCATAGCCGTAGCCTACATAGATCTAACGGCTATCAAATTCACACGCCAGTCGCAGGGCCAGGCCGCTGCTGGTGCCTGCGCTCTTCTTTTCCTACGCGCGCCGTGTGTGCAGAAGCAAATTCAAGTGTAACGAGAGCGAAATTGCTGGACGTCGTCTGGGCAATGGCGGAGTCAGGCTCCACGGGACCGTTCCATGCGGTAAGTCATTCCTGACTGTGTCGTTCCTCCATGAAATGAAGTACTACAGCTACAGAGATGGTACAATGATAATGATTGTTCCACTTTTTTCAAAAATACTTATCCACTAGCGCGCGATAGCATAGCTAGCGCACTATTTTTTAAATAATGGTAGATTAATTGTTAAAATACGTCGTCAAGGATATTGCGAAATGGAAATAATGAATTTTGTAAATCGATTGGTGACGATGCGATGCTTGCACGTCCCATTACTATGAAGCTCCACAGCCTCTCCCAGATAAACTGGATCACAGGATGTTCGGTAGTCTACTCAGCTGAGTTGGTCTACTGCAGACTGAAAATGAATTTTCCTTTTTTTTGTTGCATAAATTTACTACGCCCCGGACCCGGATTCGCCAAATTCGTACATATTCGATTGTACGAATCCGGATCCCGGTCCCACGGATTCGAATCCATTCAACCCACCTCACAGAGCCGGATTCGACGGATTTGTTTGCATCGTATCTACTAAAAACTCCGAATATGCGTACACTAGGTCAATAGTTCACCATAATGCGTACAGATACCATGGAATAGTGCGGGATAAGCTGTAGCAACGCGGTTGCTACGGTCTTGAAACGGATTATCAGTTGTGCATATTCGATTGTATCCGTCCGATCGAAGTGATTTGGTCGGCGGGGATCGGGACCCCGTTTCCGCAATCGAATACAGCCTAGTCTCCTGATGAAATGTGTACGAGTTGTACGTGTATGGTACAAATGGTAAGGAAAAAAGCTATCGAAATAGCAAGAGCACGGGGCTGTTTCCATGAGAAGAATAAGCCTGGGCTTAGTATCTAAATTGGAGTCGGCATTGTTGCCTGTTTGGTGAACTTACCATGTAGTCGGCCGGAGAGCGTATACAGTGGTGGTGGTGGTGGGAGTGTATCGTCTTATTACAGCAAAAGGTCGAAAGCCGCTGCTTACCCGTCTTTGTGTTCTGTGCAGGTTGAGAATATTCTTGACACGCGTGTCAGCGGCGGCCAGCGTATGTACTTGATCAGATGGGAGGGGTACGGCGAAGCTGACGACTCCTGGGAGCCAGAAGAACACCTTCTGCCAGGTAGGGACGAGTAGTTGTTGCCGTAGAATCTGATGGTCCTCAGTAGCCTTATATGTGCGCCGCGCGTGCTGCGGCCCGCTGCATTTATACACGCCAAAGCACCGATGTAGTCACACCATGTGTTCATACACGACACCGCACGGAACCACGGTTGAGAACTGAACGGCATCGCAATGCGCTAGGAGACCCCCCTCCTCCCCCCCCCCCCCCCCCCCAGTGCTGCAAAGCTCTCTTTCTCCCATGTACAGTCACAGCCGAAGAAATCCTACCCACGAGTCTAAGGCAGCGCCGCGTTTCCATGTCAATCACATCATACACGTTCCGAAAACCCATGTTAGGGGCATGGCGCCGATGATGGCAGCCGCATGTGCCTTGATGCTGCTATCGGCACGTGGGTTAGATTTCTTTGGCCCCGACTGTACGTGAGGCAAAACATGTGTGGGTAGTGCTTCATGTATCATACCGGGGCCGGAGTCGCTGGAACCGGTCCGGTTGGTCAGGTTGTCGCCGGACCAGCATTCTAGCCACCCACACATGTATTCACTACTATGGAGGGCATGTGTACCCCCCCCCCCCCCCCCCATTTCATACGCAAAAGTATGAAAGGCACTGAAACTACCGGACCAATCAAAAACTGCTTCCGGCGGTCCTGATAGCATACTGCAGAAGCATGTGATAATGCAGCTGTGTCATCGTGATGTGCACGCTGATCTTTGGCGGTTTATATGCAGTTGTTGGTAAAGAAATCTGAACTGGCGAGAGATTTCAGCAACACCAAAAGCACAGGGTCTATGCACTGAAGTCTAAAGCTTGTGCAGCTGCCTGGAAATATATGAGTCAAATCTGGATTTCTTTGGCGGCAACTACACCAAAGCCCTTCTGCACTTATTTTGTTTGTCTTTGGTCCTGTTGACACTTGGTGGAGTGATCACTGTGGAGTCCGTGCACCCTGTGCATGGACAATGTGTACCAAGATGATATATTGCGATCCTGATTGATCACAGACTGTGCGTGGCGATAGCCACAGTGCCATTTTCTCAAGCCAGCAGTTGCAAACAAGCAACGGACAGATTTCAGTATACTGGGAGAACCCTGAGTGAAGAAATCTTAATCTGGGTGTACTCGCGGCTCCACTCTGTATTGCTTTTGCTGCTCCTGGTTGTGCCACTCCACAGGTGCCAAGCTTCTAGTTGATCAATTCCACAAGAGAAGACAAAGCCAGGACAAAGCCGGCAGACCGGGTACTTCTCCAACTGGACAAAGAGGACACAGCGGCAGCAGCCCAAGACGATCACCTGGCCGTCCCAGAAAGTCTCCTGTGAGTACTTACATGTGTAGTTCAAGGATGTGTGACATGCAAGCACATGTCAGTCTATGCTGTCCAGGATTGTGTGACCTGAATTAGCATGCTGGAGCGCTCAGTGATCAATGAATGTCGACGTTTATCATACCAAGAGTACATTATACTTGAACCCGCATCAAGAGTGTGCAACTCCAGCTATGGGTCTGCGACGGCAGAAATTCACATCATGTGGCTAGCTCCCGTACACATTTGTTTTTCACCTAACCCTGCGCATGATATGGACAGGGTTGTACGCAACCCTTCTTTGAATTCAACTCTCTTGTGCTCACTTTGCACTGTTTTCTGTTTTCTTTCTTTCATTTCACAAGACGCAAAGACTCCACTGTACTAGCTACCCAGTACATTCATGCATTGTGTCCATATAATTATCTTCATCACGCTCACACTTCTTTTACAATGAACTAAACCATGCATGTCACTTGGGACTGGTTTTTCTGTTTCAGGCTCGCCAGCTCTCTTCACCTGGCAGGGTAAAGTCGCGGGTCAAGGTAACAGCTTTCAGTGATTCGGAAGATATCGAGGATGATACGACGGACGGTGTTGATATGGCTGCCAGCATTCTTCACGCTAGAAAGCTCGCTCAGGAGCAGCTGCCTCCGGTAGTGTCTGCACTGAGTGGCAGTATAGCAGAGCGTCCGCAGAAGTCTGTTGCTCCTGCTCTTAGCCGCCCGATGCTTGCATCAGCAAGTCTTCAAGCCTCCGTACCACCAGAGGCAGATGTGACCTCGTCGTATGCGTATCAATTGGCCCGTGCTGGATCCGACTTTGTGGATTCACCTATGGACGATGCCGAAGGAAACAGTGTACGCAATAGGGTGGCTGAGTCCAAACCAAGTGCCAGTGAGGAACCTGAGTGCTTAGCTGACTTGCACCCACTGGTTGAGAGGGACAGAACCGATATTCGGCTGCTGTTTCTGTCGCTCCTTGTGGTTTGCCTGCTCGTATTTAGTGTATTACCGCAAATTGTTGAGCCTTCAAGGCCATAGGTTTGTCTTGTGGAGGTGACATCACTTCTTCTGACTGGAAACATCCACTCAGCTTGAACTGCGCTCAGAAGCGGAAGAATTTGAGTGAAGGCGAATATTTCATTTTCAGACGATGCAAAGTTCAAAACCCAACCGACAGCCCGGCCGGTAGATCAGCAACTTCACTGGGTCTTTACTCTGGGTAAGCTGTAGCCCCAGGTGGCATTTATGGCGTGTGCTCATAGCGTGGTATGTCATCGGCCGTATCTGTATAACCAACATTCATATGTCGCACTATTTTATCCAGTCCCGTCAGGGTCATTTGTTTACTCCTCATTTTCATGGTTTGGGCGAGGTCGTGGCTTCGTGTCGTTGGTATAGGTCGTGTCGACATGGTACTGTATCTGCCTTTCCTAGTGTGGTGTTAAGTTGGGAGCAATGTTCGTCTTGCGTATCCGGCTCAGTGAAGATGCAAAGGGAACGTCAACTTGGAATATGCCGTAATATTAAAGCATAGAAATTTCAAAGCAACATGTCATTTTTATAGTTTTACTTTCTTGCTCTGCGACTGACAGCGGTGCAAATCCTAGGATCCGTTTTCAGATGAAGTCTAGTGCATGTAACTGAGTCTGGTTGCGGCTTCAGAATGTATATCGTTTATTGTATGCCGTGAGTGCTCACAAACGTTTGCTGCTCATGCTGCTGCTGTACATAGCTGTTAGTCGTCCCAGACGGGTGTATTTTATACTCTTAGTAGTCACGCTCTCTTGAATTATGCAGCGTCTACAGAAGTTCTCCCATTACACTGGGAGTATGAGTGTGCATGGTATGTGTGCCTATTACGTTCATGTTCGTCGGTGCAGGTGGCCACATTGTGTATCCTGCTGCTCTCTATACTGTCCAATGCCAGAAACTTTGTTTTGTCTGTCTGTCTGTCTGTTTGTTTGTTTGTGTTGTGTTGTTCATCGTGATAATTAATTATCAAGTCCAACACTGACAAAGAGTCATCAAAACGTTGTGAGAGTGTGTTAGCCTGTTGGGTTGCCGGTACTGCAATTCCCTTGCCTGTCGTGCATATGCAAAGGGGCCCCGGCCCCGGGCATCAGTGGCAACTAACAGTAGTTTTGCCCGTCTTTCCTATCCATATCAGTGGTTGCTTTGGTGTAGTCGCTGTACGCTATATGACATTTCAGTGCGGCGCATTCGACAACCACGACTGCTATTTGTAGTTACTGTAAAGCCAATGGGAGGTATCTGCTGTAACCTTACAAATATCGTAAAGTGCCGCCAGAGCGCCCCACCATCTCGTCCTTTCGTGGTCGTGTTGTGGAGGTGGTCTCCTGCCTGTAGGTCATACGACACGAACTTTGTACACATATTGCATGTTGTGCAGACAATCCGTACCTTCGAGCGGACCCGAGCTCCACACAAAAACCTGCTTAGTGTGACCTCAGTACACTACGACTTTCGCCGTCCGAATGATTTATCCCGACACAAGAACTACTGCCTCGCCTAATAGCTATCATCGCCTTCGGCGATGGGCTTTCCAAAGGTCCAAAGGTGTGTGTGTGTGTGTGTGTGTGTGTGTGTGTGTGTGTGTGTGTGTGTGTGTGTGTGTGTGTGTGTGTGTGTGTGGTGTGTGTTTGCGTGTCGGTGTGTGTGTGTGTGTACGTGTGTGTGTGTATGTGTGTGTGTGTGTGTGTGTGTGTGTGTGTGTGTGTGTGTGTGTGTGTGTGTGTGTGTGTATGTGCCGGTGTGTGTGTATGTGCCGGTGTGTGTGTTTTTGTTTTGTGTTGTTGTTTTTTTGTTTTGTTTTTTTCTAAGGCCACAGCTTCCAATCATGACATGCAAAGCAGCGGTGCAGCATCGCAGGCATGAATCGTGGACGTGGTGACGGGGTCTGATGTGCTCCACCGACCTAGGGTCTGGGCTTCACTGCACAGCAAACGCGTCGAATGTATGTGCATGTGCATGTGTAGTGTATGTGTGCGCGCGCGTGCGCACGCGTGTGTGCGTGTGCGAGTGAGGGGGGGGGGGGGGAGGGCATTGTACACTGACTGCAATCATGACACAGCACGGTGACAAGCAGCAGCAGCCCAGGCCGGGGAACCAATACTGGCAATAGGCAATAGGCAATAGAGAATACTACTTACTAGCAAGAGTCCATAAACCATTTGTAAACTGTATGCGGAGCGGCATGCAACTAAGCGGCTGCAGTCTCAGTAGAGACTACTACTACACTACCACTAGAGTAGTGTAGTATAGCGGCGCTTCGAGGCTCCGTCACTGGTCACAATGTCATGCTACAGCTGTATTAGTAGTCATGGTAGTACATACATGACATAAGTGTGCACAGGTTGTTTCATCAAAAATGTCAGAGCCACACAAAAGGCCCAACGGAAGTGACCTCTGCCACCAACACTCACTACTGTCACCAGTGGCAGTGCCAGTAGTGGTCACTGCACTAGCAACGCCAACGGAGCGAGAGTAAAAAATCTAAAAACGGAACTCCGGAACAGTGCAATGCTCAGATGCGGGAAAACTTCAACTGTGAGCGAGCTTGAACCGCGTTCGCTGGATAGGGTATCGTACGCCGTAGATCTACGTGGTGTACGGTGTAGTACCGGTTGCCTGTTGCTGGGATCGTCCTTCGCTTGCCTTCGATTGCAACATACCAACACAAGCGCTCTCTGTGTGACTGTAGTTTGATTTCGTCTGTGCATTTGTGGGTGTTGTGTGTTGATTCTTCGTCGCTTTACTTTTCCTACCACCCTCGAAATGGCAGCTCTCCTTTCAAGTGGGCGATGGATAGCCCGTTCAATTTCCACTCAAGGTGTTCGAACCTGTGAGTATTTCCAAGTTTGGGCTTGTATCTCACTCGATCTATTCTTCATTTCGGAACCTGATCTCCTTCACCGAATGTGCCTTTATTTTATATCCTAATAGTGGCTGCTGGAGCCCGCGTCAAGGTAGACAACCCTGTTGTTGACTTGGATGGAGACGAAATGACACGTATCATTTGGCAAGACATCAAGGACAAGGTTTGTAGAGCATTGTGAAATATCGTTCTATACCTAATCGCGCGCAGTAATTGATAGCAGATAGTGCCAAAGCACAAGGCACTCTAAGCTGTCTAAACAGCGCCCACGATTTACGCGTACATGTATTTGCTTCCCTTTACTTCGCACAGAAGTTCTTCCTTGGAGTGTTTGAACGTTTATTTTCGAAACAGGAAGACACATTTTAATAGTGCGCGTTGTACGGTAAAATTGTACTTTGGCATACGACTGTGCATGTGTTGAACTACTTGTGTCATAAAGCTGTACATTGTACATGTAGCTGTACATTGTACATGTACATGTACATGTAGCGTAGCACGAACACTACTACGGGCTGTGCTAAGTACATGTACAGTACAATCATGTTATGTACCATGAAATACCGTTGATCCCCCCCCTCGTTGTGTGGCTTCCCAGCTGGTTTTGCACAACAATACGAATTGTTCGCACTTTCATCATCAGACATAGCCGTGTATTGTGCACAGCAGTGCATGCATCGGTTTTCCGGCAACACTATATTTTGACGCATCCACTCATCACCGGTGGATGAACCGTACTATACACTACATTTATAAAGTGCAGACCTTTGTGGTGGCCTGCGGAAGCGAAGGCTATAGCTTGTGTGTTTCTGAACATACAAGTGATGCTAACGCGGATCCCGCGAATATTATTATTATTATTATTAGACCTTTGTGTCTTTGCTACAGATTTGGTTTAAAGAGTAAAAAAAAATTTAAACGCCAGAACACTGCCTCCTGTCAAGTGTCCAAGATTATGTGCATGAAACCCGGTACCCGGAGTGTGCAGCTCTGATGGGTTGCTATTACGGCAAAATTCCGTGATTGCATCATTTTGTGACCTAGTGCGTACAAGCAGAATTCAAGCAGGTCTTTTTCTGCACAACTGCAGCTCAGTTGTACGCACTACGCCATTTCCCACCTCGGATCTGCACTAAATATGATGTAATCACGGAATACCGCCGTGACAGACACCCATAGTAGAAAAAGCCCCGAGCTGCACACTCTAGGTTTCACCAAGAGTACATAACCCCCCCCCCAGAGTGTGCAACTCCACTATGGGTGCTATCCCGACAGAATTTCAAGTTGACGTAATTTTGATGATGCAATGCGCACTGCACACGGATTATCAGACGAATCCGGAACCTGTGGTGAACCAAAGCCTATCTGATCCTGTACAAATTATTGCAAAGAAAAACGTGTGATGCGTTGACACCCGTACACATGTTGTAAATCACTGGTGCAAGGAGCATTGCGTCATAAATAATGACGTCAACTTGAAATTCTGTCGGGACAGCAGGGTATGTGGGAGTTGCACACTCTGGGGGGGTTATGTACTCTTGGTTTCACGCACTATATCACAAAATGATGCCCGCGCTGCGCTGTCTTGCAACTTGGCCGCTTGACCGCATGGACATGGGTTTGCCTACTTTTGGCCCCTTTGGGAGCGTCCTTACATATGGAGTTCATACATGTCACATAGTTGCTAGCATTTGGCCAATCAGAGCAGCACCGTACACATGCCCATTAGGAGTGACCCCAGGCGTAGTACGCACGCTGGTGCGCTGCCAATTATGTACCAGACCATGCCTTTAGGGCGGGTGACCCGTATGGTACTCCAGCACACATAGAACACACGGGACCATTCCTAAACGACTCCATATGCACTTGTACACTCCACACGAAATGGAAATACTTACGTGCACTGTCCAAAACAATAATATTTTACTAGCAATGTCGATACAGGAGAAGTAATTTGGTTATAAACCCTTATGTACAGTGTGTACGTGAATCGATCACATAATGATCGATTCACGTACACACCGTACATAAGGATCACATATGATAGATTCATGATCGATCCGTAGAACCTTCGTAACTCCATCATTTCTTTTTCAAGTTCTACAGTCGAAGGGTCTATGTGGTACCGGAAACTCCAAGCTTTCCAGTGCAACAATCGCCGAAGAGCTACGATGTCCGAATCTAGAGATATCGCGCGTCGTATTCTCATCTCGCCAAATTCAAATTTTTGATCGATCTCTTCGCCATTTTAGGGTAAATCCTTTTTTGTGTGCTCATTGACCAACTGAGCACATGATAATGTGTAGTTGGCTGAAGTTTAAATCGCCTCGAAATAATTTGAGCGTTTGCGATAGAGGAAAGTGGAATGGCGTTGATGCGGGCATTGGCTCGCATATCGGGCTTGGAGACGCCTTTGCTGTGTTCCCACGCCTGATTTCTGCCAGCTAGTTGATGGAGCCTGGTATCCTGGTGTTGCTCTCGCCAAGAGCTTTCCAAAGAGCCCAAGATGTGGAAATGGAGTGAAGGAGGCC
Source organism: Sycon ciliatum (assembly GCF_964019385.1). Lineage (NCBI taxonomy): Eukaryota > Metazoa > Porifera > Calcarea > Leucosolenida > Sycettidae > Sycon > Sycon ciliatum. The sequence goes on along the minus strand of NC_088643.1, from coordinate 57,268,951 downwards.
AAAGTTATAGCCTGTTGAAGGTGAAAATTAAAATCTACTTCATTCTGTGCTGGAAATCAGTACATAAAGGGTTAACAATGGGACAAGAGAATGACATGCAGCATGTTTATTTCAATGTATTGCTGAATTTGAGATGAACAATTCGACCTGTGAACATGCATCACAAAGTATTTGAAATAGATCAGAGGTGTATCTCTAACTCCTGCAAGATTTACAGTTACATGCACTTCAAATGTACCTAAACTGATAGCAAGAGGCTTCAATGGGAACATTAAAATATCAGCTGCACGTGTAAAGCGTCATTGTTCCGTGCCGCTCTTTCCGTACGGACTAGCCAAACGTATGTCGTGCCCAATGCAACTTACGTCTTACGCGCTATAAAACCCGTCGTGCAATCCAGTGTGCCAATTTTTCGTGAACTGCAAAAGTATGTGCTACACAATACAGTAGTATGCAAGCAGTTTTTGACCGTACTTACTTCCAGAGCATGAGAGGTTTCAACCCACAATGTACACAGATTGACGTCCGACCGAACAAGCCCCCGTCCTATAATGATCACCGGCTTTATCAGACCCTAAACTGAACTATGTAGCGGCTTTGTTGTACGTTTGCAGCTGTCTTACCTTTTGGGTCTCTTTTGTACGTGTGCCTACTGTAGCTTATCTTCCCATTCGTTGACGTGGAAACCAAGTATTATGACCTGGGTCTGCCGTACCGTGATGAGACAGATGACCAAGTCACGGTCGATGCGGCCGAGGCCATTCGCAAGTACAACGTCGGTATCAAGTGTGCCACAATTACACCCGACGAGGAGCGAGTTGTTGGTCAGTCTTACTGTGTGTGTGTGTGTGTGTGTGTCTCTCTCTCTCTCCCTCCCTCCCTTTCTCCTGCGATGGTATTTTGCTATAAATTATTGCTGTCACTCCTGAGGGTTTGAGTATGGCACACTGATTGCACCATGTCCAGTGCTGTGTTGATATTAGTCTTATTTGACTTGTGTTGTCTGGGGTCAGGCCAATGATGAAGAACTTTCAAGTATACTAGTATTACAGAAAGCGCTTGTTCGCATGGCCGTCCGTTTTCTCAGTATATCTTCCGTGCTAGAGTATTATGTGATCGCCACTGGGCAGTGCACTACAGCTATTAACGTAGTTGTTTCCTGGTCTCTCCTTTGATGTATCTTTCTCCTAGAATTCAAGCTGAAGAAGATGTGGAGGAGTCCGAACGGAACCATCCGAAACATCCTCGGTGGCACCGTGTTCCGCGAGCCTATCATGTGCAAGAACGTGCCCCGTCTTGTGCCCGGCTGGCAGAAGCCTATCACTATTGGCCGCCATGCTTTCGGTGACCAGGTAAGCATAGTTGCTTGGCTGGTGTTGCATTTCTGCCTGTGTTTTAGCTTACTTGTAACTATTGTCTTTATATGCAGAGCTTTTAAGCAGCAGTCTGTTCTATCCTTCACATAATTATAGTCATGCTCAGGTGTCGTTTTCGTAATCTGGTTTCTATTTGTTTGTTCCATTTTTTTCATTATACGTATAGTCATTAGATTTCAGCAAGCAATGTCACTGTGGAAGTAAACATGGATGAAATGTAGATAAATGCATCTGTGCTCCTTGTGAGAAAGTTGAAGGCTTTTTGCTTACCGGCCGCTTAATTTTCCTTTCTGCCTGCCCGTGTGTGTTTTCCTCCCAAGTACCGTGCAACCGACTTGGTCATCACCAAGCCAGGCAAGTTTGAAATGAGCTTCACCCCGGCTGACGGATCCCCACCGGAGACGCACGAGATCTTCAACTTCCCCGGTGGCGGCGTTGGTATGTCCATGTATAACACTGATGAGGTAAGTTTGTTGCAACTGGTGCTGATCGTGAACTACAGCTCACCCGCTATGGGATTTGTTTCCCAAAGAAACGTAGACTATTAAAGATACTATGTCCAGGCAATGCGACAACGCATGCCAGCCGAGCTAAATGCCCCCGCTCGAGTAAGGTGTCATTGACTCCGCTATCGCATCATTGCGTCTGCATAGCAAGGATTTCTTCACAGCAGAAAGGCTGGAGTTTTATAGCCGGAGCTTGTGTCACGACTCAAAAGCCCGCTCACACTCTCAAGCCGCACCTTCTTGATGATCTCTCGGGACGGTGTACACGTAGTGGTATGTCATATGCATTGCAGTGCGAAATGAGTTTGTTTTGGAATTTGGTAGAGGGGGCAATGGACTTCGGTGATGTACAAATGCAGCTTTTCTGACTCGTGTGACTAAGGGAAGTACTACCACTGCAAGTTTTGGTGTTCGCTTTTTTTTCTCTTCTCTTTCCAGTCCATCACTGGCTTTGCACACAGCTGCTTCCAGTATGCCCTGGGCAAGAATTGGCCTCTGTATATGAGCACCAAGAACACCATCATGAAGAAGTATGACGGCCGATTCAAGGACATCTTCCAGGATATCTACGAGAAGTGAGTGTGGTGTTCTGTTGTGTGCTTGTCACAATGTGTTTCGTGCAAATTCACAATGCCAGAGTGTTTCTTGCTGAGGTGTTGGTGATACATGTAGAGAATTGTCCCGTTGTGGTTTTTGTTTGTTTGTGTCAGGATTACAAGTCACAGTGGGGTGTTTCTTGCTTAGGTGTTCCATCATACATGTAGGAACTGGTCTTTTGTGGCTTGTTGTCTGTTTATGTAGGGATTACAAGTCCCAATTCGAAGCAGCCGGTGTCTGGTATGAGCACCGCTTGATTGATGATATGGTATGTAAATTTGATTCCTGATCATGGATTTTCTGTCCAATTCCGCACTTCGTCCGTATTCTGATTTACTCCCGATCCGCGACCACTTATTCGAACAAGCAGACTATCGTAGAAAGTCACCTCTTATTGGTTTGACTCTGGAGTGTCTATTCCTCGGACTTTATTTCATTTCTGAGTATATCTTTTACTGGCCATATCTAGGTTTGCTGCTGGCAATGAGGTCTGTTTTTCCCGAATCTTATCAGTGGGACGGAATCTAATAGGCTGCACTCCCTCCTGGGTCAAAGTTAGGTTTCGTTCTGACCCAAGATGAAGTGACTGAGTGTAATTATGCCAGTAATTTATCTCTGTGATGTGCTGTAGTGCAACTGTGTTGTCGGTTTGATGCTGGTTTTGATGTTCGATAGGTTGCCCAGTGCCTGAAGTCCGCTGGTGGCTTTGTCTGGGCTTGCAAGAACTACGACGGCGATGTACAGTCGGATGTGTTGGCCCAGGGTTTCGGGTCTCTTGGCCTTATGACTAGCGTCCTGGTGTGCCCTGATGGCAAGACTGTGGAGGCAGAGGCTGCCCACGGCACTGTCACCCGCCACTACCGCTTCCACCAACAGGTGAGTCACTGAGATACGGTCGACCTTTGCCGCTCACCCCACACCCTTTAGTTGTGTCTGTGTGCTCGTGTGTTTGGGGTGCTTTTCTACTAAGTGTGTTATCTTTTGTGTCGTGTTGATCATGTTTCTTCAGTGGCTGATTCGTCGATTGAGGTTGTGGTGTTCTTTAAACTTCTTTGTGTTGTCTCAAACATTTGCAATGTGCAGGGCAAGGAGACGAGCACCAACTCGATTGCCAGCATCTTTGCATGGACCCGTGGTCTTGCTCACCGTGCCAAGCTTGATAACAACGCTGATTTGGCTCGGTCAGTCTTCCTCTTCGAATAGCATTGTGTCTTGTTCTTATAGTGAAGGCGTATCGGGCGAGCGCAACCCCTCCTCCCCCTGCATTGCAGCGTTTCAGGGCTTGTCCGGTCATTTCATGATGAATAGCATTACTGGCGGGAAGCATTGCAAGAGTATGACCTCTTCAGTGATCTGTGACTTGTATGAGAAGAACAGACCAATGTTCCTACACAAGCCCCGACCGCCAGATGCAGTAGCAAGGGGTGAACTGGCCCCTCTTGGAGTTATTCCTGGGTTTAGCTTGCAGGATTTCCCGTACTTTCTTGGTCCTGTTCCTTCCTATTCCTTCCTGCGCCTGCTGTGTCTTCACTGCACATACATGCCACTCTCCGATGTTTGGGTAGCAAACGGACGAGGCAGTTCAGCATTAATTCGGCGACTCTGGTGCTCACCGTTTGTATTGCTGCATTTTGCGTTTGACAAATAATAACTGTTAGTGTTCATCTGTATGCCTCTGCTCTTTGTACAGGTTCTGTGTAGCCATGGAGAAGGCTACCATCGACACTGTTGAATCTGGTATCATGACGAAAGACTTGGCACTGTGCATCCAAGGCACCGTGGATAAGTAAGAACGGAAACTGTTTTTTTTTGTATATTATTTTCTGAAACCAATTCATTCTGTCCATCTAGTGCATAGAACTTTTAAAAATGAGGGAAAGCTAGAAACTATCCGGTGAGATGTACTTGGTTGCATTTCGTAGACCAGTGAAATTCCATTGCCCGCAGATTGCGTATAAAAAAAACCCTGTGCATCTATGCATGCCCGGTTTTTACAATACCATTTTTTGCGATGCTACATCCTACACCTGCAATGAGCTGCGACCGCAACACACGATTCAAAATATTTGAGCCGTCAGATGAGAAAACAGACCTTATCACAAAAAAGTCATATTTTTGTTTGTGGTGCTATCTGATTGCCAGGAGCACCAGGAATCGTATGCAGAAAACCAGAGTTGATTTGGACCAGGGAAAGTAAAGTTATAGCCTTGGCAGTAGGAGACCATTACAAATTGCACCTCAATTTTGGGTGCAATACCAACAATTGTTTCACCTACTTTGGATAATATTTTCTGTTTCCTTTGACCGATTTCCACAAACTTGGGCTTTCTGGAAAGCTCTGGCTACAAGCAACCCGTTGGGCCCTAATCCGATAGCAAATAAAGCACAGCTCCAGCGCAACAAGCTACAGACATCGCTTCAGCGCTAGACTTGCGCCGTCACACGAAAATCGCTCGCCATTTCCATCTCCATTATCCCAGGACGCCCAATTTTTTTCGTGAAGATGCAGTGAGAGCTTCCAAGACGTCTGAGCCTGTTGCCGAGATCGTAGATTGCTTGAAAAGGGGGAAATCCCTGGTCTGGAGCGTTTGACTCGCGTGTAGAAATGCAAAGTGCCGTGACGTATCTTGCAGGCTTCGCATCTCGGGAACGCGTCATCGTGCCACGATCGCGCTTGCTGCATTGGATTCCCTGGAGTGTTCTCTTCGATTTACATACTTGGATTGTCCCAAAAGACCGATATTTGACTGAAATACGACGGTTTGTAGCTTGGTTGTCCAGACGCACCAGTGGGTAAACTCGCCAACTTTCAAGTGCACTTTTCTGCACTGTACAGTTTTTCGATAAGGTCTGTTTTCTCATCTGACGGCTCATTTTGGTTTCTGCGATATTTCTAAATTTAGTGGATGCACATTCACTGCACATGTATACAGCCTAGTAAACGTTTCTTCATTGATGTGAGTTGCAACTTGCAAAAATTCAACTTCGCGACAGTGGCCTTACGGCTGCTTGTGACAGTACGTAACTTACATTGTCATTGTTGCAAGTGTCGCTTGTCGCATCGCAAAAATGGGATCTTGTGGATCGTGCTTCAGGGATTCTAGAAAAGTGCAATTTGTGAGTTTTCTGAGGTTGAGAAAGGCCTTACGGTGATATACTCTTTATGATAGCTTGTTCTGTTTTGGTGTGTGCTTGTGCATTTTGTGCAGGGTCAAGCGCGAGCACTATGTCAACACTCTAGATTTCCTGTCGGCCGTACGGGCCACGTTTGAGAAGTCCTGGAACTAAAGCAACTGCTAGCTTTCTTATCATTTCGTCATCTGCGAGCTCGTTGCTCTGTTGTCATCCCCTCGGCCGTTTCGCTGTAGTAGGGAGGAATTTTTAGGTTTTATGTACCTTTTCTGTACTGTCAATATTCTACTCTTATTCACTTGTAAGCGCTCTTTTATCTATTCATCTATCTATCTACATCAAGTATCTATCTGCTTTCTTACCTTTATGAGTAAGTCTAGGTTATCGCAATTGATACTCCACTTTCCCATCACAGACAGTGCTGCTTGCTGGCAGCTGATATCAGCAGTCTGTACCGATAGCGCGTGCTTTTTTACCTTTCCTGGTTTGAGTTTGACTTTCTCAGCGAGTACTAGTACCAGTAGCTGTCTCTCGGTGTGTTGTATCATACTGCAGTGTATGATGTATCGTGTGCTGCAGCATAACATGCATGGGAACGATGTCAGTACAAGTGGGTAGCCTGCATTGAAGGCGGACCAGGGATATTAGGCTGCCTGCTTTCATGCCAGGACACGCTGTTACTATGGGACAGTGGACGCCATTCTATTGAGCACTTACTTTTCCATGCACATGTACTGTGTTAAAATCTTGCTTGTGTTTGGTTAGTGGATGTGCTAGTTGCGAGCTGATACTACAGGGCACAGTTGGAAAGCAAAGTTCAGTGTGGCCCACTGCTCTGATATCCAAGCTCGTGTACTCCATCCCGTATAAGCATCGTAAATCACGCGAGGAGCATTGCACTGCATCATACAAACTACGTCGACTTTAGACTAGAGATCGACAAGAAAATATTCTTCAGTCAGGTCTGGACTACACTATTACAGTACTTGCTATTCTGAGATGAAGCAGTACATGTACATGACTGTATGGTACTATAATATAATATTTATACGTTTGACCGAGATCGAGGGCGTGATGAGGTTTGACACTGACAGTACAGAACTGCAGTCTGAAGAGCACGAAACACACTACCGGTACATGTACATCTGTGTGTGTGCGTTGTGCCACACACACCGGTATCAGCAAGAGTTCTTAACCCCCATGAACTCTTGGTATCAGCCAATTGCGAGCTACTGCGTGCAGAACCCGCACTGAGAGTGATAGATCAACGGAGCTCAAAGTGTCTGTAGCCGCACGTGCGTCTTTCACCTTCGTGTGCAGCACGCAACGATACGCAACAGAAAATGCCCAGGCCATACGGCAACGGCAACTTACATGGTCATGTTACATGAGCATGTAAACTGGTGTGAGATGTCGCTGAAGCGAGTCACTACGACCAAACCAATCTGGAAAACTTAGCCGTGGGATCTCATTCGTCCGGAGTCTAACCACCTGGTTTACAAACTCGTGGTTGTGCATTCGGAGGTGATTTGAAGTCAAGCAAAGTACGCTCGCACATATGTATCACAGCAGTCATGGATTGGTGTGCACAGCACACAATGTTTTAGAGGGGGAGAATGTACAGATGTTTCAAATTGAATCAATGTCCAAATTGATCATAAAAACGGCAGGAAGATCACGTCCATGCTAGTGTGTGTGTGTGTGTGTGTGTCTGTCTGTGTGTGTTTTGTGAAACAGTCCAAGCAAGAAACGAGATATATCGGGCTGGGAAAGAATATTTTGAAATTGATTTAATGTGAGTAACACAATATATACTTCTAACAGAGGTCTAGTTTTCAAGTGCTGAGATGTAGTTTGTGAGGGTGAGTAATCGTTTTTTGTTCTCCATCCACAATGACACAGCCTCGGAGCACACCTTTCTTGGCTGCACAAAGTCGTTCTCAAGAGTCCAGCCCAGCTCATTGCAAGCAGCAGTTGCATCATCCACTCCCAGCATGCCTGCAAGCATGCTGGCTGATATTCTACTGTATGAGTGGCTGACCAGCGTCACTACTTCTCGGCGCACAGAGTCTAGCAGCGCTTTCATAATCGGCTGGACGTGCTGTGGCCAGTTGGGACGAACCCTAAGCTTCACATGCACGCTCCTGAAATCCTTCTTCCACAGCGCCTGTCCAATCTCCCAAAGTTGACTCATATCTTTCATGCCCTGGTAGGATGCCGGCATACGCTTCCACAGAAACTTGGCACTGACCAGATCTCGCTTCAACAAGTACACCGCCAAAAGGGCTGAGCAAATTTCTGGCGATGTTGTTTTGCCTGATGAGGCAGCCATTAGTTCAGCCTGCTCGCATCGAGCAGCCAAGCCATCCCAATCGCCAGCATTCAGACAAGCTTCTAGCGGGTCCATTTCGGAGCACTTCTCAAAAGCAGATTTGAAAACGTGAACACAACTTTCAAATCTTGATTGTTTTTACATACCTATCAGGCTGTCACCCGTAGGTAGGGAAGAGAACGAGCGGATATATGACTCAGGACAGCAAGCAAAGTAATGCCTGCACAAGAAAAGACAATGTTGGGAACTGAGGTGAGGAGATAGAAGGAGATGATGAGGATACTCAAGTACTGGCAGATAGATGTAGTAAATGTACAAACAAAAAATAATTGAAAAAGTGAGCTAGGCCGGCCTGCATGTGCATGACGTTAGTGCTAGCTGCGTGATTTACGCGTGCATCGTTGCTATGTCGACGGTGAAACTCACTGTCCCATTTTTTGCATGCAACACAAATAATGCAATGTCTTTTCAAAAATACAACAACACAATATTATTATTATTTCTTTTCAATCAATGCTGTAGACATCGCAATCATTTTCACGCTGTAGATTCTGTGAAGCAGCTTAGTTCTGGGACATACCCGCGGCGTGGATGTTCAGTAATTAAAATGAATTCTCGGAGCAAATTGTCTGAGGATTCTCTTGGCTTCTTTCGCCGAGTATCCAGTGAGTTGGACAATGATGAGTCAGAAGTTGTGGATGACGAATTCTATGCCAATGTTTTCGACTACACATTCAAAAACAATCAATTGAAATTGTCTCGGGACAAGGTGGTATGCTGCATCCTGGAAAAAGCTCTCCGACTTGCTCCCGCTGCACATGTCCAGGAGTTTCTCTCGAACACTGTTGAGTATTTGGAGAGGTATGTTTCGGACAAGTATGCAAGCCACGTGGTGCAGACTAGCCTGAATCAGTGCCTGCGTATGACTCGAAGTCAAATGGCTGCTGTCAATGTCAATGAAGAGAGCGACTCACCGGATTCTCTGGTTGACATAGTTGTGAAAATTGGCAGTGGAATTGTCGGCAAGCTGAATGACTTTGTGTTTGACACGTATGGTAGTCATGTAGTGTGCTCGCTCATCCAGGTTATCTCTGGTGTGCGAGTTGGAGATGACATTGTCCGCAGTCGTGTTTCACAGAAGGTAGCCCAGAAAAAAACCGGAGCCGCAAAAGACAAGTCAGGAGCCGTGTCTGGCGCCGAAACAGTTTGGGGTGAGCTGCCCGAAGAGCTCAACAACGAGCTCGACTCCTTCTGCGATGCGTTTGTGAGCATGCGGGATTTCTCGCACTGCCTGACGGATCGTTCGGCCAGCAAAGTGCTTCAGGCTCTGCTGTACTGCACGCAGAGGCGCGACGAGAATCGCTGCAAGCACCTGTGTCGCCAGGTGCTGACGGCCTGCAAAGTGCTCAGCGCACAGGCAGATGATGGCACGCCGGCAGCAGCGGCAGCAGCAGCGGCGGCGTGCAACACAGGCGGCGCCAGTGCCATTACGCGCCTTGCCGAGGACTCGGTGGCCAGCCACGGCCTGGAGTGCATTCTGAAGGTGGCTTCGCCAAAGCTGGTGCAGCGCCTGTGTCAGCAGTGCTTCTCCGGTCAGCTGCTTACCATGTCACTGCATCATTCTGCTAACTATGTGGTGCAGAAGCTGTGTGATGCTCTTAGCACAGAAAACCAGGTACGTGTGTGCTGATTGCCTAGCATCTATAAATAACAGAGAGTTGAAGTGTACTGCAACGCTAGGAGGCTCCGAGCATTCCGAAAATGGGGGCATTGGAGCGGTGCATTGCTGGAATGTTGAAACAGACGAGTGTTCGGGACGCATGTTGCGTGCATATGTGTGTGTGTACGTGTGTGCGCGTGAATGCATATGCGTGTGCGTTTGTGTTAATGCGTGCATGTGTGCATGTGTGTGTGTGCGTGCGTGCGTGCGTGTGTGTGTGTGTGTGTGTGTGTGTGTGCCAGATAGTGTTGGGCCTGTTGCCAACGGGCTCGGCTGCTTGAAGGTGTATTGTTGTACCTACCACCTTTGTTGGTTTCAGGGTTCATATATTTTCTACTTTAAGTATACATACCTGTTAACCATGGACTGCTTCTGGTAGCCAGTGCAGGCTGTCGTAATAAAACGACTCATCCGTGTTCCATTCCCGTGCATGGTACATGCATGGTGCGACGGCACAATGACAGCTGTCGAAAATCACACGGAGTATTACAGGTGTTTGTTGGTGATTCCTGGTTAGTCGCTAGCCTTTCCCTACTCGAAGATGTTGCCGCCGCGAAGTCTGGGGTTTTGTGTTCGTCCTGGCGAAAACCGTGTTTTGATCCGTACAGGGAGACGAGAGATACAGTGCGAAGACGTATGATCTGTCCGAGAATCAGCGAAGAAGAAAGCTTCGCAGACGACCCGTCGTGGAAGGGAACAGAATGGAACATATACCAGTCGATGCCTGTCATGGTAGGGATGACTGCTACGAAGTTTTAGCTCCATGCTCCCCAGCGCTTTTTAGCGCCCGACGATAATTACCAAATTTCATCGATTTTCCATATGGATCAAAGCATAGTCTCCTGAATCTTCTCCAGTGGAGCTGAGTCGGGACGCTACAATGTCGAGACACGAAAACAGAACATGCAGCAACACACTGGAGCATCACATGCAGCTGCATTCTGCCTCGACGAAGAGAACAACACCAGCACCACGCATTTGGAAGACATTTCGAAGAAGATGAGGAACTACACACTGCGTTCAAAAACGCCTCTGTACTGTGCAGTATGCATGCGTGCATGCGCGAAGCACGGGGTCCGCAGATCAACTTCGTTCAAAAATCATTGTGCCACACGGGTTGTATCATTTGTGTGCGATCATGGCCTTTCTTCTTGACAAACAAAACTGAAGTTTTTCGATCTTCAAATCGCCATAGCGTCCTTGTCATGACTCCAAATCAGCTGAAACTTTGCAGGAGGAATGAAAATGCCATGCTGAATCGATTGGTACAATTTTCGAAGGGTTTCCTTGAAAATTAAATTTAGCCTGCACTGGCTACTTCTGGCTAGATTAACTCTTGTGTAATCAATGGTGCTAGTGAAGCTTATATCAGATCCACTCTGATTTAGCCACCCACACTAGTACCAAGTATTACCTTCACTGGGGGCAGGGGTACCTGCAGTTGGATCCCGGGACGGATACCCTGATGCCGTCAATCCTTTTTCTGCACCTTGTCCTCACCCACTTACTGAGGTGTGGTGAGCCCATAAGTGGGATCATTTCAAGTCCACCCTATTTTGGGGATTTCAGGGGGCGTCGGCCGTTGGGTGGTTCAATGGCCAATTGAGTCACCTTTCCAAGATTCCTTTTGAGTCTCTCTCCCCTCTCCCGGGGAGACCCACGGGACCAGTCTTGGCAGTGAGCAACTACAAGTACAAGTGTGTGTGTGTGTGTGTGTGTGTGTGTGTGTCTGTGTCTGTGTGTGTGTTTGGCTGTGTGTTTGGCTGTCGTGTTGGCTGCACATGAGCAGATGCTGCTGGTAGCTGGCGAGCTGCTGCCGTATCTGGAAGACGTGCTGGCCATGTGCCATTTCGGTGTCTGCATTGCATTGGTCAAGGCAGCCTCTCGCGTCGCATGCCAGCAAGCCGAGGTTGTCGAGGCTCTTCTGACCGCTTTCCACGCCACCGCTCAGCCAGAACGTTGTTGCCATGCCTTCCTTGCTCTGTCTGCACTGGACGCAGTGGATGCACCAGAAGAAGGTAACAAAGAAGAGGGTTCCGCAAACGATTCTAGTGCCACTGCTTCTACTGATGACAAGGTAAGATGTGCGGCGGACGTCTTTTAAAAGCATTCCAGATTGCTGTGGTTTGTTTGGGAATCAGTCTGAACAAAGGTTCTTCCCTGTCATGCCATGTATCGGAAGCGGGCATAACCGCGCACTGTGTCGTTATTAACATATCATGTAACATGTATATTGACATACACTGCATGCTCAGTAGCAGTGGTGAGGCTTCCTGCAGGTTCACTGCATGCTTGTCAAGCCAATTGCCAGTTTACCTGATATCTTCACTATAGCAGTATTTTCCGAGGTAAAAGGCCACCCCGGTTTGTAAACTGCCCCCCCCCCCCCCCACCCCACCCTCCCTAGAGGCAAAATGTCACAGCCTCCAACCCCCTTGCATGCAAAACGTCGCAGTCCAGTTTGTACTTGTAGGGATATTGAGCGCTCAGGAGAGTGCACGGCAAATTTCCCCTCACCAGACAGACATAGACACTTTTCACTTTTCTAGTGTTGCTTGTACAATAATTTCTAAGCACATCAAGCTTTGGAGGTTTGGCAATGTTTCGTTAAGTGTATCTCTGCCATCCGTTTCCGCTATTCTCTTTGTTTCCTTTTTGGATCACTAGGCATCCTCGCTGACAATATGCCCCCAAGGCTGCCAACTTGTCACTGGCTTATTGAGTATGGCCGACCCAGCTGCCGTGCTGGACAGCATTGTAGCACTCAGCAGCGACGATCTGGTGCGCCTCGCAACGGAGCAGGCTGGCAGCCGCGTATTTGATGCCTTCTACGAGTGCGCGGACGCTGGCAGCAAGCGGAAGCGTAAAATCGTGAAGAAGCTGAAGGTTAGTAGTAGTAGTAGTACGGTATAGTAGTGAGTACCCGCATTTGCCGTGTGCAAGCCTGGTCTTTACGGCTTTAAACTGGTGATGAGAAACACGGCTGGGTAGTCCAGCGTAGACCCTTTGGCTCTTATCGAATGTTGTTGTCACTTTGTCTGTGCCAATACAGTACTAGCAGCCCTCTGACCCTCAGATTCCAGTCCAATCACTACTGTAGACCATCTAATGTGTGCGACACTAAATTATCGCAATTCAGAAAAGTGGAGCAGTTCGCGACGTGTATCCCCCCCCCCCCCCCCGCAATTCTACTGATCCAGACAACATAATATGCAGGTACTAGAATTGCGTGATGCAGAAGCCAATAAAATGGGGAATTCACGTTGTCTAATTTTCGCAATCTAATGGCCTTCTCGAAAAATTTGAACTCGGATGGTGAGCCAATATAGTTATGATGAAGATAGGAGAAGGACAAAATGTTATGAGTTATGACAAACTGTCCACCAACGTAACCAGATCTTATACAGTCAGCGAGTGCGACAAAATGGCACAAAACTGACAAGGAGTACTGAGACATTCGGCGACCTGACACCTAGCTCCAACACTTCTCCAAGGCGCAAACCAACAACCTTCCAACTTAGAAGGCTCAGATTCAGGTTCTTGGACCTTTCCGAACCTGAGCCTTCCAAGTTGGAAGGTTGTTGGTTTGCGCCTTGGAGAAGTGTTGGAGCTAGGTGTCAGGTCGCCGAATGTCTCAGTACTCCTTGTCAGTTTTGTGCCATTTAGTCGCACTCGCTGACTGTATAAGATCTGGTTACGTTGGTGGACGGTTTGTCATAACTCGTAACATTTTGTCCTTTTCCTTTCTTCTCGAAAAACACGAACATTTCTACGTCTCGAATATCAGGCGGTTGACAGCACCGGCCGGTACTGGTATGGCACCTGGGTGTGAAGGAAACTACGTCAAAGGTTCATTCAAGCAGAGCACTTGCATCATCATGGCTTCTGCCTGGCGCAGCGCTTTCAAGCCCTATTGGTGCAACTCTGCAAAGGATCTTCAGCAGGGAGTAGTCAAATACCGGCATTTTTGCTACTCCCTGATTTTTCAGTTAACTGAAATTCTGGAATGTAGTCTGTCTTGTGTCTGTGGTGATATTCTATTGTTTTTGTGTTGGTTTTCAGGGTCATTTTGTGCAGCTGGCATGCCACAAGGTTGGCAGCTACGTGGTTGACGCATGCTACCGCAACAGCAAGTCTAAATCTCGTCAGGAAATGGCCGAGGAGCTTCTGGCCGAGGAACACAAGCTCAGGGAGAGCTTCTTCGGTAAACACGTCATCCGCAACTGTGAGCTCAGCGATCTAAAGATGAACTCTTTCGCAACGCCAGCCAAACATACGAATAAGAAAAGAGTGTATTCCGACACTGTGGATGGTGACGCGGAGCTGACTTCCCCTCCAGCCAAGAAGAAGGCAAAGAAGGAGAAAGGTGGCTGAGTTACAGTAAGATCCTGTGAAGGCTGTTACATGTATGCCATCATGCGTTGTCAGTCCTGCACGCTGGTGCTTGTTTCTCTTGAGAATTAGTATTGGGTGCCACCTCCCAATGGCTAGTGTAGGGTTAGGTCACTAAGCCATGTCTGCCCGTCCAACGAAGATCCAGCAGTGCGGCGGGTCGTTTCCTACGTTTTGTACTCTGTAGTTTATCCATTTAGTGCGCGTGCCGGCGTTGAAATGAACCGGCGGAACTTTCGGTCCACGGCTTCGATTGTGCGAAGTGTTTTTATTGGGTGGAGTGGGGGTGGCATTGTGCTGTTATAGAGTGATAAAGGCCACTCTAACACTAGAAACTCGTCTCACAGCTGGCCTGTGACGGCTTGATTCCATGGTTCTCCTAGTTGTTCTACGGGTGTATCAAGTGTGTACACACATGTTCCCCACGATATGTCGTGTAGACCATGGACTTTTTCTTGAATTCCTTGATCTAATGTTTTCCTTTTCGGGAGGAAGCTCACCGTCTTGTTTGTGAATCCTGATTTTTCAGAGGCCAGGTCCTCCCTGAACTATCATGGCTATTGTTTTGCAATTGGGGAATTCCCTTCTTCCCAGTTGTGAAGAGATCGGCCAACTGGAGCTCGGTCTCTCTAAGTTCTAGTATTTTCTTACCCCTATACACAGTAGCCACGTTTTTGTTGGGTCTAGTCATCTACTGTATTTGGTGTTGCTTTGTTGTGGTGTTTCCGTGAGTATGGCAGTGACTGAGAGTCTTAGTTGTGATCAGTCAGCTGGATAGAACCTCGTGTGGTGTTGTAGTGAGCAGTACAGGCCGGACAGTGCAGGGTGCTGGCTGCTGGGGGTGTTTGGTGTGACTCTGTGAGCACGTTTGTAACGACTAGCTTGTCTCTCGGCTGCCTCTTGTTGATTGTGGCCTCCGTGTCGAGTGTGTGTGTGTGTGTGTGTGTGTGTGTGTGTGTGTGTGTGTGTGTGTGTGTGTGTGTGTGTGTGTGTGTGTGTGTGTGTGTGTGTGTGTGTGTGTGTGTGTGTATGATAAGTGTGTTGGGGATGAGGTAGATGTCAGGTGTCTAAGTATTAGCCCTGTAATTGAGGATCAGCCTATCTAACATGGCTGTGTGCTGCAATTCCCAGGGATAACGTGATTGGAGTGAAGCGTTGTGGATATGCGGCTGTGATGCATGCTGGTGGATCCTTTTGTCAACAAGGCCTCTCATTCTTGTTATATCTTTGCCATGGAGTGTTTGCTCAGCCCAATTGAAATCAGCATACCGTGGTATCTTGTCTAACAGTGTCCTCTGTTCCTAGTCGTGACAGCATTTTCTCCTCGAGGAGTGATTACTGCAGCCGATACTTGGGCCATCATTGGGTGGCCTGCTGGCGAGGCAAACCACAAGTTTTCTAATTGAACTGGATGGCATCCATTCATTGTTTTCTCATGCTCACCAGGAAAGGGGCCAAATTGCTTTATTTCACCTTCATTTGTGTACTACAGGCCTTCACTTGACCAATGTCAGTATGTTGATATGTGCTATTGAGTTCTTTTGTAGTTATGATATTAATTTGTGGTCACGCCTTGATTGACGTGCATATTTAGTGACCTTTGAGGCACACTGCTTGCTGCATATGCCGACAAACTGAGTAGAGGGAGGTCTTGGCACTTTGCGGCGACTAAGGAGAGCTTGTCGGGGGGCAGTCTGATCAACTTGTACAGGTGCATGTAGTAGGGTGGCGCCAGGTCAGCTGTGTGGCCATCTGGGAATTTTTGAGCCACTTGTACTTGGCGCCTGACAGTGCATGCTGCTGTGGCTGTTGTGTATCATCATTTTGTGTCTAATCTTCTTGGCTTGCTGGACATAGAGTTACTTGTTGTGTGACTTTGTATGGAATCTGCTGACTCAACTCATCCGATGCATGTATGAAGTTATGCTTTGCTAGAGTCTAGTCTGATCACATTCATCACCCGGTGCTGCTGATTGGGCTTATCTTGCTATTGGGATATTGTCTAGTGCTCCCGTGGTGCCTGCAGCTGGTTTTAGTGTTGGCTTTGATCTGCTTTGCAAATGAAGGGAGGAAACACTCCATCTCTCTCTTTCTTTCTTTCTATCTCTCTATCTCTCTCTTTCTTTCTCTTTCTCTTTCTCTCTCTCTCTCTCTCTCTCTCTCTCTCTCTCTCTCTCTCTCTCTCTCTCTCTCTCTCTCTCTCTCTCTCTCTCTCTCTCTCTCTCTCTCTCTCTCTCTCTCTCTCTCTCTCTCTCTCTCCCTCCCCCACACAATGCAATCCTTCCAGCTGCACACACTAGTAGTCTTGGTGCGGTTTGTATACTCAAGGGTGCCATCCTTTGCCAGTCAAAGTGTCATTATAGTGGGCATTTGGCAATAAAATTCGATTGGACAATTCTCTGGGGCTCCGTGAATTTGGAGTAGGTCTGGACAGTAGGGTGGTGGGAATGGGCATTAGGAATAGGAATGCACAAGATAATAGAATTTAGTTCATCATTCAGTGCTGTGTTCAACAAGGATTGGCTTAGCTCGGCCTGGTGTCTCAACTGAATTAAATAGAAATCATTTTGGAGGAGCAGTCGCAGCTGCTTCTAGTCCTACTGCTTCTCTCTTCTCAAGTCAATATTAATCTTCAATAATATAGTGTGGACAGGCTAGTCATTGTACTGGGAGCCCCATCGGTTTCTTTTGTCAAGTGTTTGTTCGTCGTTGACACGCACAGCATGGTATGATCTGCACTGCTGGTACGGAGTTCTTGCTCGTGTCTGCTAGCCCTGGTGACACTCACGTGCACGCTGTGTGTGCATACACGTTGAGTATTATCCAGCTTGCTGCCGTGGTACACGCAAGCATGCACGCACGCCATGCTGCCTGCTGCCACGCACGCCATGCTGCCTGCTAGCCGCAGTAGTAGGACTTGTACACGTAAATGCAGTAGCGTCGGCAGCGCGAGCCGACCTTGCCGCTGCCGATGGTGATGCCCCATTTGCAGCAGCGCCTCCGCCGGTACTTCCTGTCCAGCGGCTCCCGTCCGCAGCACAGCTTGTTGCACTCGCGCTCGTGGCCCACGGTCTTGGAGCAGACTTCGCCGCGGGTACCCGGTATGCCCCGCACCGGGTCTGGCGTGCAGAAGTCTGGCGACTCGTTTGTGTAGTGCAGCTGGTACAGCGAGATGTTGAGGCCGACGTGCTGCCTGGCGGGACGGGCGTGCTGTTTGACGGCACGCGCCAGCTGCAGCAGTGGCCGTCGGTCCGGCGAGCCGCGGGCCACGATCACCTTCTTGGCTTGCCGGTACTTCTTGGCCAGCGTCTGTGCGGTTGTGGACAGGTCCGGTGTGACCATGATGCAGGTGCGCATGATGCATGACGACGACACGCCGTGGCATCTACAGCTGATCCGCTGCACCGATTCCAGAGCCTGTTTTGGCAAACACACGAGAGCATGCACGCACACACGCAAACACGCAAATAACAGTGTCAGTGTCGTGAAGAAAGCTGTCTTTCGATCGTTGTACGCGTACCAGTAAAGTGTGCTTCGTTTGTTAACCACATGGTGTACATGTATCCTGTACCAGTAACCTCTAGTACATATACATGCCGATGCACCTGCTACAAATACATTGACCAGATGCAAGCACTTGGGAGTGTTCTGTGGCTGCGGTATCGAAATTTCTTGACAAAGCTTATTTGGGTTGGATTAGCGGTGGCTATAAGTATTTGTTTGCTGGATAATTGACCAGTGTAGTTGTTTTAGATGAGTTCCAGGTTTCTTTCTGTTCACAGATCGTGTGTTCGTTTCACTTTTATCTCGTACGGGCGTGAGCTGTTCGGTAGTCATTTTAATCGACTATAGTATCAAGTAATAAGGACTTGTGAGTTTCTCGTGACGGCTGGCTCTGTGAACAGTGGTCAGGGTGATGGACTACTGGCTTGTGTGTGTTTCTCGCCGATGGCTGCCTTGTCCAACACCACGCAGAAGGTGGTCACACGGAGACAACCGTGAACCGTGTACTGGCTTGTGTGTGTGTGTTTCTCGCCGATGGCTGCCTTGTCAAACACCACACAGGAGATGGTCACACGGAGACAACCATGAACCGTGTTACAGCTGTCCTCCGGGTGAATGTTCCTAAACTAAACTAAACGTTGTCTGTTTGTGCCTCGGGGGTCGAGTGCTCTCACACCTGTGTGTACAACTGTCTTGTCGTGTTTTGGCGTAGGGCAAGGATTGGTTGTTAGCCTGCGTTTGCTAGTCCAGGTCTGCTGTCTGTCAGCTGAGTGGGCAAAGAAGCGAAGCAAGCATCTACAACTCCCTAGAATGATATGCTGTAACTACAGAGCCTGCAGCCGTTAGCAGTGTGATTGTCCCGGGTAGCGGGTAGAAAGTGGGTAGAAAGTGCACCCGTGGAATGCACCTGTTCGTGTTACTCTAACTGTTCACTGTTCCTCTATTACCTTAGGTGATTGGCACTGCTATTGTGTAGCACTGTATATAGTACAATTATAGCACCGTCACTTCTCCAACCTAAAAGGCATCGTGCTACCTGTGTCTTGTGATCGTTTTGGAACGAATGCCTGCCATGACATAGGCTTCTACAAGTCATTCCATGTCTTTCTGCTAACAGTGACTTCTTGTGTGTGGGGAGGGTGTGGCAATATCAGGCTGATAGTTGTGTGGGCATTTGTGTAATGCTCTGCAGCATGTTGCTGCCCAACACCGTTCCTCTGCTAGGCCAGGGGTGGATGTACTGCTCATACTTGTCCACTGTGCACGGTGTATATGGCTGTGCCTGAGGTGCTCAGGGGATGGATGTACTGGTCACACTTGTATACTGTGCACGGTGTATATGGCTGTGACTGAGGTGCTCAGGGGATGGATGTACTGGTCACACTTGTATACTGTGTTTGTATGGCTGTGGCTGAAGTGCCCAGGGGACGTGCTGGTCACACACTTGTGTATACTGTATTCTGTGTATGACTGTGACCGAAGTACCCAGGGTTACCATTGACTACCTGGATAATCTGCCCTCCTCTACTTGCCAATGTGGCTTGTAAACAAAAAGTTTTGCCCGTTTGCCTTACAACTGGCGATACAATTGTGCTGAGAAACACCACCAGCTCAGGAAGTTTGGCTTGTTCCAGGCCACTCTGCACTACTACAAGTATGATCCAGTGCGGGTTTTGTTTTGTACCCGTGTTGAACTCCCTGTGGGATGATGACCTGCTCTACTGAATACGTCTCCTGGCCTATGTTTTAACTAATCCTGCAGTCCCTGAGTTGATCTTCATTGTCCCTGCAGCACAATCATGTACTGTGGGGCATTGTACTAAGCTTGGCGAGATTCAGAGCTGCCACAGAGTAGGAGCATGGCTCGCCCGTTCTACCACTCAGTGTGTAGTCCTGCAGGGGATGCACAGCCCTGTTGAATGATGTAGGATGCTGCAAATAGTTGCTGATTATCCCACTTCTGGACTGGGTGCCCCTGCTGTTACAGATGCATCTCTCTGGGTGGCAGCCAGTGCAATGACTGTAGTTCTAGTTTAGCCCGCTGGGACTACTGCCGGAAGGGTCGGTCCCCGGGAGTCCTGGTGCTCTTCGGGCCTCCTGCCTGCAACTGTGTTTTTCATGTTGTGTCTAGACACGTCGGGTTGTGACTGGAGTGTGAGTAGTGCTTAGGCTTCTTTCTGCTCCTCACATAGCTATGTTACTCTACCCTGACCTACACTCCCACTTGCACTGCCTATCCCAGTCCCACCAGTACACTGCTAACATCCCTGACCTTACAATCACTTGAAAACTTTGCCTTGGGGCAGGACACTCACTTATCCTACAGACCCCTCTCCAAAGAACACGTTTGCTGGAATTCCCACTGCTTCCTCTTGCAGCATGCCAGGAATTCTGGCTCAGGGCGACAGTTTATGGTGCTGCAGTTGTGTTGTGTGATTGGTGTCTCCCTCATCGGCCTCTGTTTGACCATTCTTCTGAATTGACAAGTGTGAGGCTAATCCTTGGTGTATCGAATTTCCGGTGGTTTCTAATTCTGCCAGTTTCTAAGTTGAGCATGTACGTCAGCAGTATCCTGTGAAGCAACCCAAGGTCCTAGTGTGCTTGTTCTCCGGGGAATTAGTTATGCTGTCAGTGTGTTGTTGAATAGCTGATCTCTGTATGCTGGGAATGAGCATAACTTCACCCTGTTCTCCATACATGGTTACTTCACTAGAATGGTTGTGGTTATCCGAACAGAGCTTGGTGCGTGGGGTGGTGGTGCAGCAGCTGAGGCTGTGTGCGTGTAGGGTTTTTTTTTAGTGGAGTTTCGGCAGGCCTCAACTTGCTTTCTCGTGCGAATGCCGCCTGGTGAGCGGATGTGTGTGTGTGTGTGTGTTTGGGGGGAGGGGTGGGGGGGGGGGGGGGGGGGGGGGCAGAGCTGCGGGCCAGGAGGTGTTGGCTAACCTAAGGGTCATAGATTGCTTTGCTTAGACAGGGATATCAAGAGTAGGCAAAGTGGCAAGCAGCCAACCGCATTCTATTCACTGCCAATGTTTACTAGACACACGTTTGTGCCTTGTGGAAATCAATTGCTGTCTTCTGCCTGTGTCTCTCTTTCTCTCCAGAGTGCCTGTGTGTTGGCCGGAAGTCTTATTGCTCATATCAACAATCTTGCCGTGGCGCCTGCAGGAGCAATTAGCAGTGTCTTGCAACTATTGTCTATTGCTGAATACCTGGCAATGAGCAGGCAAGACCCTCTGGACTCTCGCGCTTATCTACCAGTAAAAGTCCACGCAAAGTTTCCCGGTGCTCCTTGACAATGCCATGCATGGTCCATGCTGCAAGATGAGCCTGCTGCTCCTACGGCTAGAGTACGACCTGCACTTACCAACTCTCCGGCGGCGTTGTTGAGAACTTGCATCAGCGGCCGAGGCCGTAGCTGGTTCTGGCGCCGTGCGTTGGGCGGATTGGCCAGGCGCCGCACCAGGTTCCGACCGTAGACCATGTTGACGGAGCAGTTTCCCCATTCCCAGTTCTGCGCCTGGCCGTTGTGGAACGATGCGCCGGCATCTTGGCCGCACGGACAGCGGTCTGCCAGGTAGCCCTTGCCGCACGACCGCGCGATGCTCTGAATTAGAGAAGCCGTCATCAGAGCGTGCAGGAATGCCCCTTCCCGTGTCGTCCCTGATACACATCGTTTAACACAGAAGGGAAACAATAAGACAAGGTCAATTCACCGCGTGCACGCGCACGCCCACACACACGCACAAACACACATGCACGAACTCTGAATGCTTCCCTCTGTCCATCATTGGCCATGCTCAATATTCTACATTGCCAGACATGGAGTTAATGACCCATTTCTGAGAAAATGTCCAACAATTGTGCTGCTTTGTGCAAAGTACCTTCATTGCACACATATGTGGGTTGTGTTCCCTTGGGGTCTTGTCGACTCCCACGCATGCGCACGCACATCCATCCGTTTTCAGTTGGACAATCTCAGTGACTTTACACCTGCGGTGTAGGGGTCTGACTGGGTTGCCACTGCACACTCACTGTGCTTACTGAACTAGACTATAGGCGTCAAGAGTGGTTAGAATCCCGAGTGGTGGCCTAGGATCTGAAATATGCCAAGATTGTCAACCTTCTGTTTTGCTGCACCAGGTTTTGATTGCTGGTTGCTCAGTTCAGTGATGACTTTGTGTGCCAGTGCGCAATCACTGGCAGAGGAAGGGGGATTGTACTCTATAGCCTGATGTGGCTGTGGGGCGTCAATTTTGATATTGCATACCTCCCCAATGATTCCAGGATCAGCGCCATTGTCTGTAGCTGTTGATGCACTCCAAATGCTAAATTGATCTTGGCCAGTTTTTCCTGCCCCATTACTGGATGCATTCCACGTAATTACAGCTCAGTATCAAGTAGTTTTGCAGGCAGGCGCTAGGCGGGCAGGTCAGCAGGCGGGGCGGGTAGGTCACTTCCACTTGAGTAATGTTTATGGGTTTTGACAACACAGCTCAGTCACAGTGTCAATCTGCAGGAATGGTAATCAGTGGGGAGGAGGGCTAAGTGGCTGCACGGGCCTGTAGGTTCACAACTAGCAGTGCTAGTACACTAACAGTACTAGTACATTCTTATCATTATGCGTTTTCTGTCTTTCCCTGTGCTGTGTGGAGGTTCTTTATGGTGGAACCCCTTTTTAGAAGAGCCTGGTAAGGGCGTGTGTGTGTGTGTGTGTGTGTGTGTGTGTGTGTGTGTGTGTGTGTGTGTGTGTGTGTGTGTTGCATGTCACGACCTCAATACTAGCAGGCAATACCAATAATTGAGTTTGCAATGCACCTCCTTGACCTGGCTCAGGACTGAGTGTCTACTGTGCAGTTTTGCTTGCCTGCCTGTGGTCTTTGTGCTATATCTGTCCCATTCCACCAGGGCTTTTGTTCCTTCCCCAACTATAGTGGGTCCATTGTTATAAGCCTGATGCCTGTTTTGACTCACTATAAATATAATACCGGTTCAAGTAATGGCCTTATGCAACAACAACCAGCCCATGGAGTCTAGACTAAACATCACTGGTTTCTCTTCTGAAGGTAGAGTTGATCTAATCTGGATTCTTCCTTTCCCCCATCATCATTCCTCTGTGTCACTACAAGCAGCATTATGTGCTCTGCAACCATTGGTCAGTTTTCACTTGGCAAGACTGTAGTGCATGACACTCACACATCCGGGCAGATCATCTCGGCGGGCCGATTCTGCGCAGTGCATGCTTGAGTAATGCCATGTATGACTTATGAGGCTCAGAGCTGTGCAGTGTTGCTAAACGTGAAAAGGCTCTGAGTAGCAGAAGAAACCATTTTGGTCTCAGTTCTTTTGTCTGGGCATCGTGACAACAAGCTGCGTGATTCCGGAGTTGCACAGTGAGCCACACCACTGTACTACTGTACTAGTAATCATTGACAGGGCACCCATCCATTACAGTCAGATGCATGCATCATGGCAAGGCAGTAATGTCTGCTGACGATATACATGTAGCACAGTGAGTAAACATGAACAAGCCCATAGTCCTATACGAGTACACGCCACTTTGAGGAGAATCTTGTGCTGGTACTGGGTCTCATACTGATGGAGCACAGCATCTACGGTTATGGCGTGCTTCTAAGTTTCTAAGGACTAAGGTAATTTATTCTAACACTGCACTTCAAACGTTTGTCAGTTTTGTTGAATTGGAAATGTCCGCTGACACCATGGTCGAATGCCGGTGCTAATGGTCTAATTATTCAGCTATGTCTGAAGATCTCCAAGACCCAGCTATCATTAGCAGCAAAGGTGCCCGGCACATTCCTGACACGGCACATCACGTGAAGTGCACATGTGCTGGCATTGAGTTGTGTTTTTACAACTGAATGGCCCCAGTTGCAGTATCATCCAGCCTTCGTTGGTACCCAACTGTTGCCCTTCCTGCGACCACATCACACCCAAGGTCTCATTCCCGTCTGACTCCCCTCCAGCCCTGGATTTTTCAAAGAATAGGATGAAGTCCTCCTGGTGGGATACTATCATGAGGTCAAACGTGCAGAGAAGGATGCATTCTCCCTTTCCCCTTTATGTGGCTACAGACAGCCGCTCAAAATAGAAGCCACGTGATTGCAAGAGCGCATACATGTACGTGTAACTCCTGGCGTTATGTACTGGGGAAGCTGGTAGAAGTAACCTTCATTGGGAATTCCTGCTTTGCCCCTCCTTACCGTTGCTTCCAGTCCCCCCACCCCCAACACACACACAGTGTCACATAGTGTCACATAGTCACATAGTCCATGCTCCCAGTCACTTGCTTGAGCTAACCATCCTTTCATGTCTAGCAGTGCCACTGTTGTAGGGCTGGGCTCGTGATTGTTGCTGTTCTGGAAGACAAAGCTGACTAACAGTTAGCTGCTATAGGGAGTGCAGGGAATAGCTCTTGCACCGCTAAGCCCGGGTCTGTACAAGAGCAGCAGCAGCAGTACTTGACCTGTCTGCTGTGGAGGAGCGACTGGACTGCTGATAGAATACATTATGGGCTATATCATGCAATATCCCTGGGGCCTGGTGAGGCTGAGACGCCAGGTCATTCAACTCATAGCTCACTAGTAGCCCCAGACCTAGTGAAGTCAGCCATCACACAATGCATTGTTACTCCTCCAGTCTAGATGCGGCTAGTAGCCATGCAGCTCAGTAGACAGGGTGACTTGCCAGTTCTGTGAACTCTCCCCAGCCCATAGCACTGAGCAGGGGGTGTCATGGCCATGAGGCATTAATTTCTTGCAGCCTCTAGTGTGCTCTGGCTTCCACTAGGTTGGAGGAGGAGAAGGTGAGTAGAGGATTTCGGACACCCTGCACTCTCTTCCCTGGTCACTTCATTGCCCTCTCAGGCAAACAATGGCTCCACTCAGCGCGGCACTCCAGGATTCTATAAACTGATGCAATGTGATATGCTGCCATGGCGGTATTTTGGAGCAACTCCGGGTCAAGAAGATACCCCACCGTATCACTGTAAATCAGAGATCACCACTAGGAGGGGTAGTGACTATCAGTTATCTATGGACTGATGCCTTGGCCTGGGTGAGATATCATCAAACACATGCACCGTGACACATCACTCCATCAACTAACTGCACTGCCATGGCGGCACTGCATGCTGGATGACTGCTTGAATCACCAATGATTCCGAAATGCCACAAACTGCCCATTCTTCTTCCAATGGACTGATGGGAAAGTTTCTTGTCAGGGCGTTATCATATCAATTACCTCACTATTTGATTCCACTAATCATACCCTGCACACCCTCTAGTCCGCATTAATAAACTGATTAATGACCCAGATCATAATCATTAGCACTATGATTTACAGCAACAGGGGCATGGCCGTGGAGAGTATGAAACAACTGTGCACGTTCAGAGTGTTACTAAGGTATGCCAACTACAAATACAATACACAAAAAAAACAATGTAGTTCTACAATCAGTCATGTAGGTCTCCATCTACACTACAGTATTATACAGTGCAGGCAACTGAAATCCGACCCCCTGAGCGGTGGGTTCACATTCTTTGCGATGTGAGCGCATCGCCTCCTTTCTGCAAAACACCCCCGGTTTTGTTCAGACCCAGTGGCCCAAGAACATGCAGGTTTCCACCATTACCACTGATTTCCAACAGAGGATTATGCTGGGTGCTCGGTTCTATTTGGGCTACAGCGAATAGTCCTATGAACACACAAACCGAGAATTGCGGCTTACCGGCGAGCACGGCGTCTCCGAACAATTTGCTGCTGTTCTGCTCAACTGCACAGCTCCACGTGTTGTCCTTCATGACCTTCTTGCACTGAGCTATGCCCTCGGTACGACCTCGCTGAATCGTCGTCCACAGCGGTTCGTCGCGTCGCAAGCATTGCGAGTGCGATTCAAGAGGAGCGCCCTCCCGGACCTTGCAGCGAAACGGAAAGTGCGAAAAGCGGGTCGGATACGCGTCTGAAGTGCCGTTCGCGACGACAAACGTTGGCGAAAGAGCCATCCTGGATCGTACAACAATGTCAGTACACAGAACAGAATAGGAATACTTTGAAGGACACTAGAGAAGGAACATTCACAATCGCTACTCACTTTCAAGGAACAATAATTGAGCTTGTTCGTCGCCTTTGACAAACAACACTCGACACGACGGTATTGTCAGCATGGCGCTTAGCACACCTAAGCACAAGTGAGTGAGAGTGCGAAAAGGAACTCTCCATTACGCCCCTCTGCGTCAATCCAATTAGGCAGACACCACACGTACAACGCGGACACAGGGCCAAGAAGCACTGCCTTTTTCTTGTCGCTACTTCACGCTGCGGTCGAAATCATTGATCAGAAAATGAACAATGGTGGAAGGTCACCATCGTCGCTCCGGCGGCGTCTTTGGTGAACATATTTGCACAGGTAAGTCGAGCGGATGACTGTACGAGTTTGTGATGCTGGTTTTTAAAATAATTATTATATTTTTGTCTTCACTTCTCATTCTCAATTCTCTCAGTCTTCACGCCTTTCTTGCTTGCTGTCACGCTTGGCTGAAAGTTTTGTCCGTCTTCAGACTCTTCTATTTTGAGCAAAGGTTCTGCATGGCTGACTGAATGACAAACCATCAAAACGTCTATTCCTAGTGTTTAGATGGTATCACCTCAATTCTCTCCTAGCGTTCTGCATGATTGTGATCATGTGCGCTTTTATGTTCCGTCGACCTCTATTATGATGGCGCATCCAACGTCTTTTAGTGCTCTGTTTCAATGGAGCCGTTTTCGACGTCCGGCCATATTGCACAGCAGATGGAGTAGAAAGATTGCCTTCCTTTCTGAAATGAACTGCGGTGGGGACCTTCAGGATAATTATCTTCCAGGTGTCGGCCGGGGCATCGTTTTTAGGAAATAGCGATTGAATCCTTCTGTTCTTTGCATGCAAGTCGATATGTAGCTAGACCAGAAAGGAAGAAAGAAAGAAAGAGAGAGAGAGAAAGAGTCCTCTGATACTCCGCTTTAACGTTTTCCCGTCGTATTTCCGACCTTGACTGACCAATTACTTACCACCAGACATCCGCAGCATGTGGTGCGTGTTGGGTCGGTGGTACCGCCGTAGACCTCGTCTGATTTCCCGCAACTGTTGCGTTTGAAGCCACCGTCGCGTTTCCCGTTCCGTTTCCCAGACAGCACACCCACACGGAACATTTGAAGACCAATGCAGCCGAGCAGACTCGTGGTACAGACGACATCCTTGCTCCGTATGCGACGCAGCCGGTAAGGATAGCGTCTCCAAGGATATAATCTGCTTGCGCTTTTCAGAGCAATAACGGTCTCTCTGAAAGAACCGGCAGGATTAGTGATCTCCCGGACTTGATCTCTCGTCTACTACCAACTCAACGCTTTCTTTTCCAGCCTTCAAACAATCTCTTATATTCAGACAGCTTGCGTAGCATAACTCACTCGCTGCTGGCAGGGAGGTGTTGAGATAAATACGTCGCAATGGCGTGCACGGTGTGATCTATGCGAGCAAGGCGACACTTGCGGAATGACTTCAAAACCTGTCGACGTGCCCACTTTGAGCTCCTCCTCCTCAGCACTGCCCAGTGATCAGATGGTGACCAGCTTGTGCGGTGGCTGTACCACTGCCAGCTGCTGCTGACACTCAGTCAGTATCCAATGACGTGTAGGGCGATGGTTACAGCCGGTCTCGGGAACACGCACATCAACTGCTCTGCAGAAATATGCAGGGCTGAGGAATACCACCGTTCCTTTTTCAGCGTCTTACTTTGTCGCCAGCTGATATCATCGCAGAATGTTGGTCGTTGGTAATCTCGCTGCTCAGAGGTGCTAGGTGCCAGCAGCGTTGTTGAAAGTGGTGACGGGAATCAGCACTCTTTTCCTCTGACACTTGTCAGCCGATCAAGCAGGACAGGACTACACTGGACAGGTCAGGTAGTATTTCCGACCCCGACCCTGAGTGCCTGTCAGACGGTATCATTCCGCATAAGACTCGCCGCACTAAGTCGCCAGCACTGTTGTACACGCTCTGTGAGTGTGAGTGGCACACATGTTCAGAGAGGTGGTGCGAACGTTGAAATACTTGTGTGGTTTCAACCGTTTGCCATCACACTGTCCATTTGCGATACATTTCTGTGACGCTCGGGCAAAAACGCCACCGTCGCTGTACGTGCAGTACGTGCAAGTATCGGGTTGGTTTCGGTGTGGCAGCGATGACATGATCTAGCCAACGCTTTCTCAACCCCCGTACTACGCCAGCAGCGACAGTTCCGCAGTCAGCCACTACATCTACTACTAGTAGGCTATCGCAGTACCAGTAGCATGACAATAGAAAGCGGGCCAGTTATGCTATGGTTTGCGTACGACGGCGGGGCTACGCTGGTCTGCTGGAGCCTCGGGGCTGCCCAGCCAAGTTGGCTTTCATCAAAAGGATTTTGAAGAGGTCGATTGGCTGCTGAACTGCGAGCCCATTTAGCCTTTTGTTTTGCTTGGTGCTTGTGGGAGAGCTGAGCCAGCAGCGGGCCCCCGAGCTCAACTTGGTGTTGATGCAAGCATGGGATGGCACGGACTGAAAGGCAATGGCAATGGCAATGGCATTGGCAGGGGTTAGACACTCGGCTTGCAGGTCACGAATGTGAGACAGTGAGGTGGTGACCTAACGGTTGGTACTGCTTAGTCTGGGCCTCTTCACACTCAGTGATACGTCCCTATAAACAGTGTGTTTAGCAGTGCCGTATGACCGTATTGCCTGAGTCGCTTTTTAAATCTTACTTGTACTCACCAATTAAGACCACACTATCACTGTGGGAGCCTGCTCGCGTGGCACGGACATAATTCAGTCAGTCCCTCTCATCACTACTCATGTTCCTCTGAAAATCTTAGTCATCATTTTTGCTATGAAACGGTTGAAAGTGTGTCAGTGCAAAGTGGAAACATCGAAACATCGGTGCATGTATGTGCGCGTGTGTACGTGCGACAAGAATTTGTGCGTGCGCGCATTATGTGTGTGAGTGCGTGTTTATGAGCACAATTGCGTCCCAAAAGCAGCATTGGCAACACCATCATCTAATCTATGTCAGTATGCGAATATCATGCACTGTAGCCGTTGCTATTGAGCACCACGTTAGCATTCAGGCGAACTATCAAACCACGGTGTTACAGTGTTTCTGTGCAGGTATTGTACTACTCCCCGTTTCTGTGCGGCATGGCACATCGGTATTACCATGATTACTGTCTGATCCCACACTGTAAGTAACATGGCGTTCAGTCGACATACTTGTACTTGTAACGTACATGTAGTTGAGCAGATATCACACAAATGTTTCCCATGCCAACAGGATAACGCTTTTTCCGTCCTCTTATTGTTTGTACCCACAGGACACATGGAGTATACCATAGAGCAGGAGCCATGGCACAAAGAAAATCATGAGCAACGATTGGTTGGAAGACGACAGGACAATCCGACATTGCACATTCATGGCAGAATTCCAGGCCTGTGTGAGAAAGGACAGGACTGCAGTGCTCTGGTGTGAGATTTGCGGCAAGTGGTCTTTCGACTCGATGGAACGTGATTTCTCCGTCACTTGTCCAGCACGGTGCGTTTAATAGATCTGTGCTTGGCCGGACTGATCTGCAATCACACTCCAATCAAGCCGTTGGGACGCACTGTTCGCACAGGACGAAGTGGGAGAGCAGAGTGGAAGTGTCGTGGTTGTGGACGAGGCGGGCTAGACAGCTACATGTGTATTATGCAGTGGCTGTCTTTCCGTAATAGTCCTCTGGTGAGGTGCTTAGAGTTAGACGCCAGGACGTGCCGCCGCTACGTACCGTCCGTGTGCCAGATTTGCATCCTTGATGATCTGGTCGGTGTCTGCGTGAGTGAATCTGTGGCGTGCCTGTGTGTGCGTGTATGTGTGTGTGTGTGTGTGTGTGTGTGTCCGATGTGTGACGGCGTGTACGATCGATCGAATTACTGTCTATATGCCCGCACATACATGTACCTAGGCCGTGTACATACAGACACCCATTATCCCCCTCCCCTGCATGTATGCATGCACGGTTAGTCGGGTTAGATATTAATTTAGAGACTGTGCGTTGATCACTATCCGGGCACGAGGGTAGGAATCCTATTCCAGTGAATCAGTTCCCTTTGGATGCATGAACATTATAATTGTGATGGCCTGTTCAGCAATGCTTACTTGAATCCGCTACTACTAGTTCCACATGACATTGTACTTGCTAGTGGTTGTCGTCAGCTTGTCTCGATGAATATACATTGCAGAGTATACGTGCTATATACTGCTATTACAACAATTCATCAGCACCCTTCTAACACTACACTAGCATGTACGGTGCCACTGTCTGAAGTACATCGTGATGCGGAAATTGCCCGAGTGTCCGCCTACACGCTAAATTGCCGTGTATGCGCGTGTACGCACAGTACTCGTCAGTATAGGCGACACGTCCACCAAGTGCTTTACAATGATCCGTGGCACGGCGCTCCGAGTCCTAATAGTAGATCCACGTGGGGTTCGGGCGCAGTGGGGGAGCACCATCTGCGTTTCGTGTCAGGCAAGCCCCATAGCGGCCATACGGCCATAGTAGCATGGCGGCGACGCGTCGGCGGCACCCTTCTCATCAGGCACACTGCGTGCAAACCTTGTGGTGGCATTCTAAATTATTCCTTTCCGGCGCTTCCATTCTGGATGACTGATTGCATGACACGGTGCCACAGTGGCGTCCATTGATCGCAGAGCTTCATTCAAAACCTACTCTAGCTACCAGTGTATAATTATATAATAGTGTTACCTCACACGGCACGTTTTGCTTGTCACCTGATACACTTATAGAACTTATTGTTGTTACAAGAATATGTGCAATCATGTAGATTATTCTACACGGAGGAACACAGTGGAGGTCACAGCAGAGTACCGCGCAGGGAAGTCAATTTTATGATCGGACATCGCTGACCACAAGAGGACAAAGACAAAGTAGTTGCAGCGGCTAGAACCGTCGACGATGGGGACTTCGAAGGGCAAATGTTTGCCACACCACCGTCTTGTCTTATTGTCTGTACATGTACATGATTGTACACTATTGTACCCATCCACATGACGGCACCCACATCAACACATCCCAACTGTTGACCAGCCTACATGGTATTGCAGGTAATCGTACAGTGTCCATCGCGTTTGTACCAGCTAGGCTTCTGGAAGAGTACGATCATCCACCTACAGGAACATGTATGTACATGTACAGCCTTCGCGCTCCTCAATTGCATCGGAAAGTGGTACCAGATGTCAAGATTACTAGTATTACTATTAATTCTGTGTCGGCTCCAGTACAGAGAACATTCCCTGCATCATGGAATGCAACCATCGATAAAGATCTCCATCTTCCGTTGACTTGCAGCGCAGTGGTTTGGCAGTGGGTCGATCGACCGCACTCACAGGTATTCGAAACTCAGTTTCAGAACTCGCAGCTACATGTATCTATGAGATCTCTAACATCCATTGAACATACAGTGTACAAGTACTTAAAAACATCTCCCTGCTAAAAATGGAAATGTGCCTTACTCGATGTCCTGGTGGCGGGGAAAGCGTCACAACATTGTGCGTGTGCGTGGTGAATCCTCCTCGCCTTACCTTTCACACCGCTACAGCACTAGTATAGTGCATGGACATGTAGAATTCTGAACATTCTAATGATTTGATTAAATGCAGTGTTTTCACTCAGTGATTACTGTACTACTGGAGGGGTTAGACGTAAATACGGGCGATAAAAATAGCATTTTATGACTGTCAGGGTGTGGAAAGAGGCTAGGCAGTGAGGAATTCATGGAGGCTAATAAGTCACTCGATCGTCACCCCTGCTTTTTTCACAGAGCGCAGCGTGTGGTCGAATGCAGAATATGCCCTTCAACACGCCTTTTGCCCCCCTCAATGCAAAGCGTTTTACATGAAAATCATGTTCCTGACAACGTGATTGTCTAATACTTCGAGCCGAATATTGCATACTATGCAACATGCAACATGCAACTGTACAAAATGATTATCCAACTTAGCAGTATTCGCATGCGCTGCGTGGCGTACATTAGCACCGTCCCTGCACCCCCCCACTGTGAACCTCCGTGACAGTGTATACAAATAATTATTATTAGTGGTGTCACCAGACTCAACACTCCCTGCCTTCCAGTCACACTGAGCGGCCATGACACCTACCACGCACTTCACAGACATACAGCATAGGGTGCAAAGTACATGTACATGTACATGTACGTGGAGTGAGCAGCTGTGCACTTCGAATGAGGTACATGTACTGAGGTAACACTCATGACGCTAAATCATGTAACAATTTACATTGTAGTTTTTACCAGCCTCTGATGGCACAATCCAGTGAAAAGCGATCTGAATATACCCTCCCTACATTCACTACCCCTATACTCTTCCGCAGATGTTAGAACAACTATCTTGCAGTTATGCTGCGACCTTTGCCACCAGCTGCACTGGTTGAGGAAAGGTCGGGAAACCGCCTACGAAGTCGGCTGGGTGGATCTGTTCTTCGGACAGCTCCTGCAAACGGGCGTTTCAAGAATGAAGTCACCCGGTATACAGCAGGATAGTTTAGCAGCACGTTCATCGTTCGAAGTCACTTGTGTGGGATTGAGTGATGACAAACAGATTGATGTACAGTCATGTGCACGTACAACTACAATGTCATGTTTTTCCAGTCTAGTCTGATGGGTACCCGGGTGTAGTGTCTCTGACAGGCGTCTTTGCCGACTTTGGTGGGTGTCGATGCGTAGGCGCTAGGCTGTGGTGGAGTACACATCATTTTTACAGTCAGACCCAGGGTGTAGTGTACGCTTTTACCTCGCTTTACAATATATTTTAAATTTATGGACATCATCATATCATGCACTACATGTATGTAAGTCGTGGGGTAGATCTACATGTAAGCAGTCTTCTAAGGACGCCTCTCGTCTCAGGAGCACAATGCCATGCACATGCGCCGGTACATGCACTGAAATCAGAATGTCCTCACCACCTGCTGCCAATGATTGTCTTTAAATTCGTGTTCCTCTGAGTGTTCAGCGTAACATGTACGTGTGATAAGCCGGAACTTATGGACACTGTGTCCAGTAATCGAGTAACGACTATTTAACATGACGTGGTGAATACTACTACATGTACATGTACATGATCTCAGTTATTGCTATCAGTCATCACTGCTGGCGTTGCGACTGTGTGAAGGCGTGTGTGAAGGCGTGTGATATTTACTTCAAAAGGCGCAACAGACA
The DNA here is from genome assembly GCF_964019385.1 of Sycon ciliatum. Taxonomy (NCBI): domain Eukaryota; kingdom Metazoa; phylum Porifera; class Calcarea; order Leucosolenida; family Sycettidae; genus Sycon; species Sycon ciliatum. The sequence continues at coordinate 57,236,076 of NC_088643.1, read as the reverse complement.
ACCAGAAGTCAGAAATGGTCAAAATAGACCATTAGCCACCACTGCTCCCCAGAGGGTGGTATCTTCAACCATTCGTGCATGCCATGAGGCTTTCCGGGCCCTGAATGACATTGTTTCAAAGGAAAAGATTCCCTATAGGCAAATGATTGCCTATGGACCCGGTCACCGTAGCTTTGTGGAAGTCATGGGAATCTTCTTCTGCATGTACATGTACATGACATGTACAGATTTAGAAGAGTTTTGCTACTCAATCTGCGGACAGAACTGTGTTTTGCTAGATATCCACGGCGGCCGCCATAGTTGATATTGCATACATGTACATGCAATACATGCATGTCGAATATGCTGTCATGACTCAAGGTCTGTTGTGTGCAGGCCTGCAGGCGGCACTGGCTGCAGTAATGGAGCAATAGCCCGAGCTAAAGACGCATGTTCCTGCTGAATGTTTAGTTCTTCCGTTAGTCGTCCCGGCCACTGCCCAGTACTGGCAGTACTAAACTACATGTAGTACTAGTAGTACTTAGTAATGGTAGATCACTCTGGTCAGTCTGGACGTAGCGATACCCCGGGCCCGGGCCCCGACATGGTAGAACATACGTGCGCATGCGCATGTACGTCAGAATGCTCAACAGAGCATCCATACCGCTTTCCACGTTTGTTTCTGGAGGGCCGGAAGTGATACGGTTCTCTTCTTTCCTTTTCACCAATTTTCAAATCATATCGCTGGCGTGACCATTAAACCTTCTATCGATCCTCACCCTGCAGCCGCTACATGTGTGTGGTGTGATCGACAGACCGGATGAAAGGCAGATTAACGCTCACCCCGCGGCTCACAAGTCATTGTCACCAGTTCGAGAGGCAGTTCGATAGTAGGAGACGCAGAACTAACTAATTACTTGTAACCGGGCTGATAGGAGCGATTCGTTCTTTTGCTACGTCATAGTCGTTCACACCATATGCCATGCAATGTCACTATTTTATCAGCACTGACAGCACTAACAGCGTGGAGGACAAGAGAATCGAAATCGAGTCTACGAGAAGCGGCTCCCTATCGCCATTCAGGGCTGAGTGCTTGACGAGCTCAGGGAGACCCTGTGGGGACAGCAGCTCTTCGCTAGGTAGACGAGTGACCATTTTTATACCACTTGGTGACAACTTTGCACTGTCTGCGCCACAAAGGCATTTCCACGTCAGTCGGAGTCCATAGCTGAGGAAATCATCTAAGGATTATACCGGGGACGCCACCGGGAGCTGGTGCGTGGTCTTTGGTGAAAACTTTAAGAACTTGTGGAAGAGTTAGACACAGTCATCGTCCGTGCTGGCTATTGCTTGTTTCCTCGTGCATGGCAGTACACGTTATAGTGACGCAGCCTCGGCCATGTCACAGCCTAACCTGCTCCATGGACCATGGAGCCGTGGAACGTGCCGTCCCAAGAATTATTGGAATACGTCGTTTGCATGTGTAGAGAAGCATGCTATCGGACGACATCCGGAATACTTCAGGATACCCTGTAGTTCAAGTAATTAGTTGGTGGCGATGATGCATTGATGGGACCGTGACGTGTACAGTATCATGCTCGAGCCCAGGGCCAGCAATGTAATACTGCTCCCTGGTCAAACCTGACATCCACGACCTCATGCTCGGGCCATAGTTTGCCACCCTGATGCATCTCATACTGTATTCTTTAGTCATGCATAACTCAATCTCCGGTCAGCTACATGTATAGCTACTTGGACCTTTCGATCTCATCATACTATCAGCGGAGTGGGAGTCGGGTTTCTTCCGCTCTTTCTCTACATGTATTCTTCGATCTTGGCACTATAACATGGTAATGAAATTACTTGTACTTTTACATGTACAATCTTGATGTGCTGTAGACACGAAAGATGGTTCGCTGCCTCGCTGGAACGGTGCCCCACCTCATCATGGACGCCAACTATCCTCGCTAGTCTTTGGAATTACAGATCAACATATTTGCAGACGGGTCTTTGTGCCTAAGTCACGTGCTTGTGAAGAGTTTGATAACGAAGGAGCGACATCAAGTGGATTGGAACCCGGTCCATTGTTCTAATCTGATACTTGTGGCCAAGAACAACGAAATGACACTTGACATGTAGTTATTGCCGCTGCATTGGGGCCACGATCGAACATCGAAATTCGCTAATTACATCATGCAATATCTCCATGCCGTTCTTGCACTTGTCTTCAAAAATCATCAATATTGTAATTTGTTATCTATACTACTATCGACTCTGCAACACTCGGAATGTTGGCAGCATCGACTCCAAAATTCTCTGAGCGGTAGCAGCATCGCACATTGTTGGTAGTAGTGATTCTTGCAGCTGGAACATTATTATTATCATTATTATTATTAGCATCGCTGGCTACAAGCGAGGGTCCCTGGTTCGAGTCCTGGTGGTGACAGTCAATTTTTTCTTCAGACTTTTCCCGTTTGTCTCTTTCCCTCAAACCAGTTAATATTTTATGACTTGGGGCTCCCCGCGTGCTAGTTTGTACGTGAAGTGTGTGGGTTACAGTGAGGGCTGCGTCCCACCCGCCTGTGTGGATTCACAGGAAGTGTGAGTTACGAAGTCTGAAGAAAACGTTGAACGGTCTCTGCTTGGATGACGACTACACCATAGCTCAGTGGTTAGAGCATCGCTGGCTACAAGCGAGGGTCCCTGGTTCGAGTCCTGGTGGTGACAGTCAATTTTTTCTTCAGACTTTTCCCGTTTGTCTCTTTCCCTCAAACCAGTTAATATTATTATTATTATTATTATTATGAAATGACCCAAAGGCAATGTGCCTATCGAGGGGTTCATTTGATTGAAAGAACAGTAGATGTAGATGTATGTACAAAGAGTATTGGCGGAAGAGAATCTCGCCCGGTCAAAGAAGCTTATAATAAAAACCCTTCCTTAGGCCAAGTAAAAAAAAAAGCTAGATGATCGTCCCCGTCCGCCCCAGTTTTTGTCAGCGCCCCAAGAAATATTTTATTTTTTAAATCGTGAGTTTTTGCCGAAATCGTTGGTTTTTTACCGATCGCGGATGCAGGAAACATGTGCACGCTTTGTTTAATACTTTCTTTACTATATGGACCACATACTAGTATATCACAACGTCAGTATCGATCTGCTGAAGAAAGAAAAAGAAAAAAAGAAAAAAAAAGAAAAAAAGAGAAAAAAAACCTTGATGTTGTTGTGTACACTGTGTGCATGAGAGGGTAAAAAGTAAAAAAATAAAAATAAAATCCTCCCGCCCTCCCCGATTTTTCCAAAAAAAAGGACGATCATCTAGTAATTTTTTTTACTCGGCCTTATGTCCATGCACGTGCAAAACACGCATTTGAGCAGGCTTCCCAGGAAAAGTACCACAGTTTGCTGATTCTCCGAAAGCCCTGCAATCCTGGTAACGAACTTACCGATCCATAATTATACTGTCATGTACATTGTGCATTGTACATTCAGTCTCATGTTTGTCGCAGCTCCTCCTCGGCCATGGCTGATGTTACCTGCTGCATACAAGGTGCTCCAGTGCAGCAGCAGCACAGACAGCTGCATGCCAGCCGAACACTCTTTAACCTCCGCCACTTGCAGACTGGAATGTCGCGAATAATTTATCCAAGTCGCTTCTTTCGTATGTCCCGCTTTTTCCGGGAGGTGTGCTCTTTCAAATAGTTGCAGAAGAATCAAATCAAGACGCGGACGATCGGGTTTCATCGTCATGTGTCAGCCTTCTACAACTATCTCGAGAGATTAATCAGGCAGGCTATTGTATGTTGGGGCACATGAGTGCACCGCGAAGCTTGACCACTCTTCTGTCTGAGACTTCAACATCACACCTACACCAGTACTTCATTGTTGATCGGTTGACAGATCAACGTGTTAATTAATCTATCAAACAAGGCTGACCTATAGTACTACATGCAGTACTTCATTGGTATTAGACAAGTTATAACTTATAAGCCTTGGTTGCCAAACCACATAGTACTACATTGTACCAAAACTTGGCAAAAGTAAATTGAGCTTGTATACTAGTACTCTTGCACTGCAGGCCAGTGCATGCAGTAGTGTAATGCATGACTGAGGTTGAGACTTAGTTACTAGTAAGTAGTAGTTGAAACAGCTGTCCTGGCATCAGTGGTGAGTCCATTCCCGTTACTTCACGTAGTATTGTAGTTCGTATTAGCAAGGACACCGGACACCGCTCATCAAAACGCCATGTACGTGTACAAACACCTGAAAACGTCAATGTTGACGACACAAGAAGTGTACACGCCCTTTTCTGCCAATGCATCAGCGCGGTGTTCCTTCAGATGCAGCAGGTGCTCACAATCCGTGTTTCAGCTCTTCGACATGATTGCACCAAACAACGATTCTTACAAAAGGCGATACCTACACCGTCCAGTTCCATGTTAATTGCTCTCGCCTGTTTGTGGTGCGACGTTAAATAGACTTCTACAACAACAACAGCAACTCTCTACCAGTAATTGGATCCAAATGCCGTCACAGATGTTCGCGAGATTCGAGTCAGTTTATTGTTGTTACTAGTCGGAGAGTTTGTAGCCACCATGGCAGCATCTGTAGGGAAAGTTTTACTATACATAATGGCAAGAGCACATGATACTCGTTTTACTCCCTCGTAACCACCATCCAAAATGCAATCACTGGAGCGCTTGGCGGATAACGCCAGTCGAAATATCAGCACAACTTGGTTAACTTGGTACTTTTCTCTGGGATGTTTCATGCATGCTTTGACACAACAGCACATGTACCACAGCAAAAGAAACTTAGGCAGATTTCAGAGTGGACATTGACATTGTATCATCTCAGATTCAGCTGAGGAATCGAGGGGTAAGCAATCTCTGCTCAGCAAGACAACATGTACATAGGGCATGGTGGCTAGGCACCGGCGGATTATGCTCGAAAAGGTGGCAGATTCTGCTCGAAAAGCAGTGAAATTGGCAGAACCATACAAACCTTATGGCGGGCAATTCCTCGAATTCTGCTCCATTTCTTTATTCACATACCAAACAATGCAACATGCATGAAACTTACCAGGAAAAGTACCGAATTCTGCCTAATGGTGGCACCCCGTTAGCTTGGGGCAACTCAGGGATCAGATGTTAACCAGGGAATATTTTACTTCTCCTGGGGTTAACCGTCGGCAAGAAGTACAAATGAAAGTTGTCCTGTGACAGCGAACTGTACTAGCAGGGATGGGTTTGCACGAGTCCATGGTTAGGTACCTAGAAAGCTCGTGACGGTACCGTCGTTATATTTTCAAGCAAGGAAGGGGGGGGGGGGGTATCTAGTGCCATGTAAAACAGCTGACACCATTAGGAGAAAGCTCGCAGCCGGTTATAAATGCTCACATGAGAGGATAGCAGACCGGCTTTCAGGCATAGGAGCAGAAGGCAGGGAAACAGACAGACCAGCTGACAGAGTTACGGACAGACCAGTGAAAATACAGATACATGCGTGAGAGGAAGGTTACTTAGAACACAAGGAAGGGGAGAGAGACAAACAGTTGTGGAGAGACAGTCTGCCAAGGAGAGAGATAGATAGATAGATAGATAGATAGATAGATAGAGAGATAGAGAGAGAGAGAGAGAGAGAGAGAGAGAGAGAGAGAGAGAGAGAGAGAGAGAGAGAGAGAGAGAGATAGAGAGAGAGAGAGAGGGTTTGTGTGCGCTGATGTGAGAGGATGAGAATTCTGAGACAGAGAGCCAGACAGAGAGGATGACGGACGGACAGGTAGATAGAAAGAGACTGAAAGAGAGAGATGGGTAGATGGATAAATCCGGATGCACTCTAGCTCCTCAGTGACGAACCCCCAAAAGCAAAGGTATCATGGTTTGTTGGTTTGTTTGTTTCAAGTTATTTTTACTTCGTCAAGTACACCATGTATACACAGCCATTTCAGCCTTCTCGTCTAACCACACCGCTAGACTCTCAATAAACAGATGAAGCCTGAATAGGCACTTCAAGAAAATAATGTGATTGGTTCCAGCGAGAGAGAAATACAAGACACCAGGTATCATTACCTTCCCCTCGATTGCCCCTAATGCCGGATCAAATCACCTGTCTTTAATGGTATTTTAGGCTTACACATTTTGGCTCAAACTCTCTTATAATGTTATTCTTGTTCACAATCTCTCTCGGCTTTTAAGGATGCATTCAGCTAAACTGATCATGTAGTATTGTGCTACCTGCTGTTGACACATGTACATGTACATGGTGACACCTCCCTTCCTTATGATCTTCTTTTGGATAATGCTATTTTCCGTGGTTGGATTCACCCTCCCTTTCTTGTACTGGCTATGTATTATTATTATGTGCCATGACTCGTGGAGACGATAAAAAAAAAAGAAGTATAACCAAGATTTGAAACTCGGATGTTGAGCCATAAATAAATGTAGAAAAGAAAAGGACATAATGGATACGAGTTAAGAGTAACTCTCCATCACTGTAACTGGATACTTACAGTCAGAAAGTGCAATAACTTTTTAAAAGTCTTAGCTAGGCACAAAACTGACAGAGTACTGAGACACTCGACGTCCTGACACCTCTAGCTTCAACCAGGGAGTCGTAAAATGCCGGTATTTACGACTCCCTGGCTTCAACACATCTCCGTAGCGCTAACCGACAGCCTTCCAACTGTTACCATGGTTACTTGGAAGGTTCAAGGTTATGAGCACTGGCGGGGATTTCCCCCTCAAGATAATCACGCACACGCCATGCATTGTTGCGGATATCTGTTTCTTTCGAGTTCGTGCATTTTGGATGCTTTGAAAATAATAATTGACTTGCTGATAGTGGAAGAATTTTCTCATAATCAGTCGATCAATTGAGATCTACAATAACATTGCAAAGAAAAGTACGCTGCATGTAGCCGACTGTCATACTCCTGATACAAGGTCACAGCTCAAGGAATCAGGAACAATGTTCGCGTCCATGAGGTATGTTTGGCTTGGCACGGAGAATTGTGATACATATTTTGCCCTAGAGGCCTATCAATATTTTCAGGAGCATTCATTTCTCCAGCCAGAAACGAATGAATGCATCTAAAAAAATGCTAGTCGTCGGTGCCGCTGTATATTGACACTGTTTTTAGGTTCCCGTAGCCCACCGAATACTGGTACATGGCACAGGATTATTACAACTTTAAATACTAGTAATACTAATAATATTCCAAGTACACGTATCTCGAAACGAAGCCGTCTTCTTGCAGATCAAATACAAACATAGCAGGCACCAGTAACAGTGCGTTGAGTCCAGATTTAGAGCGATTTTATTAGTGTGCGGCACTGCTGGGGCAAGCCTTGATACAGTGTACTCTGTCCTGGAAACTGGTTAGCTGCCACCAGGACCTGTATCAGAGTAGAGGCATGTGACGATGGGGAAATCATGGTCTATTTTTTAATGGTTGCCTGAAGCAGTGGCCGCACCAAGCACAGACTGTGTGACACGGCCCTGCAAGCATACCCGGTGCGTGCGCGCGTGTGTGCATGTGTGTGTTTGTGTGTGTGTGTGTGTGTGTGTGTGTGTGTGTGTGTGTGTGTGTGTGTGAGCGTGTGCTGACATTTGAAGATAATACCAAGCCTGTGTCAGCATGCATACCGGTATTGCCAAGCCCGCTATGGGCACGTGCAGTCTGTTGTTACGTAGAAACCACTCACTTGGTGTGCATCTGAAAAGAAAATTGCTGCGCTGCTGTGCGTAGAACGTGCATGGTGGTGGTGTAGCGGTTTGTACAATCATCTTCATGGTATGGACATCATGTGAGCTTCATTGTCATGGGCATTTGGATGTGTGATGTAGAGTATTATCCATGTGTGGTGTTGAGGCCTACTGTTCTGTGCTGCTTTCCCCTCCTGCAGTGTGTTACTGTGCAGGAGGCAATTCCCAGCATTGGCACGCCTGGCAGTCGCAAGTGAGTGCTCCTGATCCTGATGCACCCATCTACACGTGTATTCTACATACACAGCCAATGTGATATACCGTATTTTCGGCAATACTTGCCGAGGCGCTTGGTAGTTTGCGAGTCCTAAAATTTCACCTAGTTTGAAAAAAAATGCACGCAAAAGCCCTGAAATGATGCGGCCCTTATTTCAGGCAGGCGGTGATAAAAGACCGGCGGCGCTAATTTCCGAAAATATGGTACATGTGCATGCTTTTGTGAATACCTGTGAAGCACTGTTGCTGGTTCTTTTCGTTCTCCTGCTGGAGATGCCCGTGTGGCCTGTGTCTGGCAGTGTACAACTAAACGTGTGTGTGTGTGTATTATGTGTGTGTGTATATGTGTGTGTGTGTGTGTGTGTGTGTGTGTTTGTGTGTGTGTGTGTGTGTGTGTGTAATATGTGTGTGTGTGTGTGTGTGTGTGCATGTTGATGTGAAGACCGCACGCTATGCTCCAACGTGGAATCGACACCAGTGCCGCCGGAGGAGACAGATGCAGCTGCACCAGAAAGTTCCACGCCAGCAATTCGCATGGCTGATTTCTCACGGCTGGATGTGAGAGTTGGACGAGTGACCACATGTGCTGAGGTGGGTGCAGTATTGTGTGCTGCCTAAGATTAGAATACCATGAAATCACAGTGTAAAGGCCAGGCGTATTCTTATTCAAACGGTGTAAGAGCTAAGCTTCTATTCAAGTCGGGCTTCTATTCAAAGCTGGTATTTCTTGTATGTGTGCCGATTACTCATCACTTGCTCATTTCGGTTTGTGCTCCAATTCACTAATAGTTGCTAAATGGACTTATCATGGCCGCCAAAATACAGGGAAATCGGGCAGGTCAAGCAACTCGCAACTCTTATCATGATATCTATGATGGAGAATAACGTGCATAGTTCAGACTCGGGTGGAGATCCAAGGATCAATTAAAAAAAGAGGACCAATATCGCATGAGCTTAACTGGTGGTGGTAGTGGATATTATAGCGTAATTTGTAGCTTTTTGGTCCTCTTTTTATAAATAGAGAATAAAGCGGGATTCACAGAAGCTTTTTTTTGCGATGCGATGGGCGATGCAACGCGATTTGCGATGGAGGCGTGCGATGCGAACTCGCGAAATACCACTCACAGAAGAAGTGAGCGATGCGAAGTTCAATGCAGGTGGGTACGTCACCATGGTATTTGCATGGTTTGGTACAACTTGTACAAATTTACAGGCAACTCTTGAGCCTTTGTACAACTTTGCTGTAGAAAAGGTCAAAATTGTACGCCAAATCGCTTGTCGCATCGCAAAAGTTGAGCCAAGCTCAACTACAAGCTCAACTTCTGCGATGGCCCAGTTGCGGCAGTTGCGTGGGCTGGGAGATGGCTGTGATTTGGGGATTTCCCGGTTTCGCTTAACGTGCTTTGTTATTATTTTCTCGCAAAAGAGAAGAAAGTAGCACTATATTAATATTTTAGTGAAATTGAACACCTGAAGATAGTTGCTAATGCCGACAACTTGATCGTTTTCAAATTACTGCAATACGGTATACATGTACAGTGCGTATCGGTTATAGTGTGGTCGTGTAAAAGAATATACTGCCTACAAGAATGATCTCTTATAGGCCATTCACACGACGGGCAAACTTACTTTTATCGTACCGTTTCCTAGGATATTTACTCGGATACGATAAACTTGGACACACGTGTGCAACTGATTTTTTATCTTGGCCGAGGCCCTTTTGCTCGCGATTATCTTTGCACGCCAGGAAAAGTGTCGGTTGTTGAAAGTGCGTACTGCAAATGCAGTGCTTGAACAAGGGAAAATTCAAAATTGAACATTTCCCGGCATTTTCAGGAGGTCACTATGGATACATTGACGGTTGCAAAGTTTGCCCAGCACCGTGTGAACTGGATCGCGGTTTGCCAGTGTTATCTTGGTCACACGCGTGCAAATGTTTGCACGTCGTGTGAATGGCCTATTATATTTTCATAATCATAACATGGGTTTCATGTGTATATTTATTCTTACAAGCAATCTCGTAAAAAATTGGTTGTGAGCAACACTGGCTCACACTCAAATCACTGCTTTTCACCAGAAAAATATTTTATTTCAACGTTTCGGTCATGAAATAACCATCATCAGGAATGAAGTGGGCACACCGGTTAGGATGGGTTAATAAATGAGGAGCGCTGCGAACTGATAACAAATCACACCTGCATGCACTATTACGAGAGAGAGAACAAAAGGACAAAACATCACCAAAAAAAACCTGGTATAGAAATAACGCAATACGCGACAACTCTAAATATGGCACAGGTACAGGAAACAAACAGAATGTACATGTGCACTAGGTGCATGCAGACATGTAAATGCAGGCGCTAGCAACAACAGTAGTAGTAACAGTGCACTAGTGCAAGGGGTGCAAAACCACCACTATCCACCTGATACTCGCTTTTCCTGGATAGTGGTGGTTTTGCACCCCTTGCACTAGTGCACTGTTACTACTACTGTTGTTGCTAGCGCCTGCATTTACATGTCTGCATGCACCTAGTGCACATGTACATTCTGTTTGTTTCCTGTACCTGTGCCATATTTAGAGTTGTCGCGTATTGCGTTATTTCTATACCAGGTTTTTTTTGGTGATGTTTTGTCCTTTTGTTCTCTCTCTCGTAATAGTGCATGCAGGTGTGATTTGTTATCAGTTCGCAGCGCTCCTCATTTATTAACCCATCCTAACCGGTGTGCCCACTTCATTCCTGATGATGGTTATTTCATGACCGAAACGTTGAAATAAAATATTTTTCTGGTGAAAAGCAGTGATTTGAGTGTGAGCCAGTGTTGCTCACAACCAATTTTTTACTTATGAAGCTGCGTCATGCGTCCTACAAGATTTTAAAGCAATATCGTGTACCGGGTAATAGAATATAATTATCGGTCCTAAGAATGGACTTTGCTTTGCCAGATTAGTACAAAGTGTATCGCAGGGGCGTAGCACCCGCTACGACTGGTACGACCATGGCCGTACCACTTTTCGAAAAGTGTGGTCTGTCCGGAACGTGCAAAACAGTAATAAAAAAATCAGGATCAATCGATGCATATGCGCATTGATGCGCATATTAAAATATTTAAAAGTCTTTGACCTTTTTCTAGACTCGTACTCGTACATCTGCCATGCATCTGTGCATGTCCGTCCACTCTTCTGACCGTGAAATAATTCTATGACTTTATAAACTGTGCCAGAAGTTCCCAGAACGCAGGATTTTGTGTCTTTTTTACAAAATTTTCCCGGGGGAGGTCCCCCCCGACCCCCCTCAGAAACGGCCTTCGGTCGTACCACTTCCAAAACCCCTCCTACGCCCCTGTATCGCCTGTAGTAATAACATCTTCCCGATACAGTTCTGAACCGACTCGAATTGCATCATAATGCTGCAAGTGCATCTGTTGTGGTCATGTAGCTCATGTTGCTCAGCCACATGGTGAACCTATGCAGGCTATGGCCCAGTTTGGGACTACTTTGGAAGTACGAGCAACCGCATACTGTATATCACCTTATTTTCGGTGTTGTAAAATTTCGGTAAAAGCCAACCCCTGACCTTTCGGTGTAAAGCGGGATTCACAGAAGCTTTTTTGCGATGCGACACGCGATGCGACGCGATCTGCGATGGATGCGTGCGATGCGAACTCGCGAAATACCATTCACAGAAGAAGTCAGCGATGCGACAAAGTTTTGCTGATTTGGGTACGTCACCATGATATTCGCGCGGTTTGACACAACTTGTAAAAATTTATAGGCAACTCTTGCACCTTTGTACAACTTTGCTGTTGAAAAGGTCAAAATCGTACACCAAATCGCTTGTCGCATCGCATCGCATCGCAAAAGTTGAGCCAAGCTCAACTTCTGCGATGGCCTGCGATGGCCCAGTTGCGTGGGGTGCGACATGGCTGCGATTTGGGGTTTTCCCGGTTTCGCGTCTGTCGCATCGTGTGTCGCATCGCAAAAATGCTTCTGTGAATCCCCCTTAAGGATAAATTCGGTATGCATGGCACCAAAAAAAAAAAAAAAAAAAAAAAAAAAAAAAAAAAAAAAAAAAAAAAAAAAAAAAAACGCTCTTGCACTAATATCTCCGCCAAGGCCAAAAGGCTCCACATATGCATACATGTTATGTATGTACAATGTACTACCGGTATACCAGTATACAAGTAAGGGCATGTTCGATTGGTTAGGATCGGGATCGGGATCCAGATCTCAGATCCGTCGGATCCTTCAGAGTCAACTGGACACTTTTTTGAGCCTTGACTGTTGCCATGTGGACGAAGTAATAAAAAGTCGTACTCACAGCGCCAGTTGTACAAAAAGTCAGCAAGCTCTATCTCGATCCACGTGTGCGTACCACAATGTGTACAAAAACGAGTTTTACCCGCCATATACGCACAAAGGTCACATTTGGATCCGTTGGATCCGGTCAATCCTGCTCCCCGAGGTGGGTTGACCGGATCCAAATCCGAAGGATCCGGATCCGGATTCGACCAATCGAAAGGGTGCGAATCCAGTGGATCTGGTGGATCGGGATCCCGATCCTACCAAACGAACATGCCCTAAGTTACAACTACACATGTAGTTGATTTTTTTAATTTGACAGTGATTTTCATGATTTTTACATATTTTGGTATTTCGGAAAATTTAGGTGTAATGTTAAATTAGGTGATCCAGGACCAGTACCAAAGTTACCGAAATTTAAATTACACCGAAATAAAGGTGTTATACAGTACACAGCAGCACTACGTTGCATGTATGATGATCTTCCTGGCTATGCGCATGCATATGATACGTCACACTATATTTATCGCGTGTAAGAAATATCGGAAATAAGAATTGAAAGTCGTTTTTCAAACACCCACGCTATAACCCCGATACCTACTGTATAATTACTACTAGTATGTAACAGGGTTCTAGCCAGGTCAAAATAGTAAGGGGGGGGGGGGGGTGGGGGGGGGGGTGGGCATGGGAAACAGTTACCCTATATCCCATTTTTCCACTTTCCAATATTGTCTTTCCACGCCAAATGCAACGTATGGGGCGAATCCCTGACTTCAACCCCAGACAAATGTGCCTTTATGAACCATCTATGCATATGAAAAACACGAAAGTCGGAAAATGAGTAGGGGGGGGGGGGGGGGGCGGCAATTTTTCACAGGGGAATGCGCAAAGAGAGTAGGGGGGCGCTGCGCCCCCCTACCCCCCTTTGGCTAGAACCCTGATGTAATCGACAACCCATGTTCAGTGATCGTTGCACCCCTATTCAACGCTAAAACAGAGGCTTGCGCTGCAAAAGTCCGTCTTGGAAATCAGGCGTGTATGCGAACCAGGCATCTATAGGAGACGCACTTTTGTACAAGAGTGTTGACTACACTCGTACCTCGTTTATTAGAGCGGGTCCCGGACCCGTCACTGTCCAACTCTAGAATGTCCGTATTGAACTCTGTTACTACTGTAAAATCGGGAATTCTCGGTGGTGTAATATTTTCGGCGTTTCCCAGAATCAACGGTTCAGTAGCGCAAACATTTCGGTAAACCAGTTTTCCAGGTCCAAAATGCATTTTGCACACTGTGTGGCATGGCATTGTTGAGTTTTAGGTCGCGTTTTATTTTAGGTAAGAATTTCATGTACCTGTACCAAAGTTACCGAAAAAAAAAGAAGAAGAAAAACTGCTTATCCATGCCGGTTCCTTTTCTTCTCCTCCCCTTCTCCCTTCCTTGCCGTGGTTGGCTAACACCCTCTCTCTTTGCATTGGCCGGTGTTCTCACTGTGCTATGAGATGCTGTAATAAATAAATCTCCACGGAACTTTTCCGGGTTTGCAGTAGTACTCTGGATCACATACATTTTAAATTCTAATGAGGATGGCCGGCCAGAGATATGGCATAATATTAGGGGCCATCCGTAATTATCGATCTTTTTCACGAAGAGAAAAGTTTCGTTCATGGGTGGTGGGTGGGTTGATCTTTGGAGGAGAGTTTCGTTATGAAAAACATTGATAGCTGAAACATCAGTCCATTCTAGCGGTCAAGTCGATATATTTTTCGTTCATGGGGTTGGGTGGGGGAGGGTCATAACTAAACTTTTTCGTTTCGTGAATATTATCGATAATTCCGGATGGCCCCTTATGACGTAACGATGTCCACAGAAAGTGACAAAAACGAGTAGTAATATTCCTACTAAAACTCACCCACAAGGGGTGCCCGGTAGAGCGAAATGCCCGTAACTTGGGTGTCCGGATACAGTAAAGCCTGTAATGGCGACCACTCGGATAAGGCGACCACTTTTCCTTGTCACAGACGCGTTCATATTCAAAACAGCTCGGATAAGGCGACCACTCGCTCAACGCGACCGACGACCACCCACCCGCGACCGCGTGCGTTGCACCCTGCTAGTACATGTAAATGTACGCATTGCATGGTGCACCATGCATGGTAGATCTACACATTGCATGGTGCACCATGCATGGTAGATCTACACATCAGGGCAGGAAGACAGTGTAGATGTACGTCATGGTGCATGCACGGCACTTGACAGGTCTGAGGACCCCAGGCACATGAGTCGTGCTCGAGTAGCATAGGTGTGTGTGTGCAGTGCGCAGTGTGATCATGGTGATACACTGATCAAAATGATATAATTATTATCACATGTATTATGGCGTGGATATGGTCACATGACCCACTGAACCTGGATAAGAAGACCACCTGGCCAAGGCGACCACTGTTTCTCGTCCCTTGAGTGGTCGGCTTTTACAGTTCTCACTGTACCTGAGGTACATGTATGAATGCGCAACAGTGCTAGTGATCCAGAGTTGTGCGATGCACTGCAAGGGTGAACTGTATTCTTCACTCTCTCTCTCTCTCTCCATGTGCTTGTTTCCACAGCACCCGGGCAACGAGAACTGGTACATCTCTGGTCTGGACGTGGGAGAAGAGCGTGAGTAGTCAACAGTAACATCCCGTTCATCTGAATATGGTCTACTTGGAAGTAATTCTAATATTTGCTTTCTTCAAAGTGTTTCTCGAATGTTCCTATATCAGTACAGTGTTTTCGCTCAATGTAAGTCACAGCCTTTTTCCACTAGACCTCAAGGCCAAAGAAGGGTAGAAAGGAAAGGGACATATGGATACGAGTTAAGAGTAACTCTCCACCACTGTAGCTGGTTACTACATACAGTCAGAAAATGCAACAGCTAGGCACGAAACTGACAGAGTACCGAGACACCCGATGACCTGACACCTAGCTCCCAACACATCTCCGACAGGTCGTCGAATTTCTCAGTACTCTGTCAGTTTCGTTCCTAGCTGTTGCACTTTCCGACTGTATGTAGTATGCAAGTAGCTACAGTGCACTACTACATTGTAGTGGTGGACAATTGTATCCATATGTCCCTTTCCTTTCTACACTTATTATTGGCACAACATCCGAGTTCCAAAGAAGGGTTTGTGACTTGCGATCCAGTATCTCGTACTCACACTACTCAGTTGAATAATTATATTGAAATGGTTTGGCAACTGGCTTGCCAAACTCTGCTGTAGTCCTGTAATAGGCAACGCCAGTGCTTTTGAAACATGTGACCGCATTCTGTCGCTCCCTGTTGCCTGATATTCACATTGCACGTGTAGACGTTTTTATAAAGTCCAATGTTTTTCTTACGTACGCTCGTAGGTATGTTGACTACAGCACTTCAAAGTATTTCTTTAGTGTAAAGCAGAGGGCTTAGAGCTGTTAGGAAGTAGTTCAAGCATTTCTTTATAGTGGAGGGAAAGTTCCCAATTATTGTGAATATACAAAATTTGGACAGCGATTTATTTTCCTCCACGTCATGAAAAGAAACTTGCAGGGAACGCGAAATGAACTTTCGTGGGAAGTTTCGTGAGATCGGGTCATGGCGTACGTGCACTTGGCGCGTGCAAACTACGAAAATGTGCAGAACACAAAGTTCGTGCCAAAATTCGCACACATTTTCGCAAGGCCCGTCGCGAAACTTGGTTTGAATTTCGTTTTGCAGAACCTCTCTACTATCTCGTACCATTGTCTTCCCCCCACCCACACACACACACCATGTATGTACCCACTATCTCGTGCCATTCTCTTCATCCCCCCCCCCCCCCCCCTCCACACACTATCTCGTACCATTCTTCCCCCCTCCCCCCCCCCCCCCCCCCCCAATACATACATACACACTATCTCGTACCATTCTCTTCACCCCCCCCCCCCCCCCCACACACACACACCTCAGACCTGCCCATCGCGGAAGCGATGATAGCGAACAGCTATGTTAGACATAGCAACTTGTGCTGGGATTACACCATTCAACAGCTTGCAAGGCTGATGAATTGACCGCCACTAATTTTAGCCTGGTATCCACCACACAGCTGATTGAAGTGTTTTTTTTTCCCACACATACACACTATCTCGTACCATTCTCTTTTTTTCTGGTTTAGATGATCGCCCCATTGTAAGCGGTCTTGCGAAGTATGTCAGTAGTGAGGAATTGACTGGACGTCTTGTCATGGTGTTTTGCAATCTAAAGAAGAGCAATTTCCGCGACATGCCGTCCACTGCTATGATCTTCGCCTGTATGAAGTAAGTAATAGTCATGCAGCTAACTCACTCTGTTGTTGTTGTTGTTGTTGTTGTTGTTGTTGTTGTTGTTGTTGTTGTTGTTGTTGTTGTTGTCGTTGTCGTTGTTGTAGTCGTTGTTGTAGTCGTCTTCGTTGTTTCTGTCGTTGTCGCTGCCGTTCGTCACTGGTGGCGGTGCCATAGTAGTTATACTGTAATACTCTTGCCACTGGCCGTGGGGTATGGGGTATGGGAAGGTACAACTGGTAGCCTACTAAGTGTTTCTTCTGTCAGGCGTCCACCATTGAAATCCTTTATTCTCACGATGGCCTGTGCGCCTTTAGTTTTCACCGCCATGATGCAGTGGATTGTGATTGTGGGCCGATTGAAGTCACAGGGGGGAATTACAGCACGCCTTTTTTTATAACGGTATGGATGGGTGAACAACCCAATCTCACTCACTCTCATAAGGCAGACCTTTGGAAATAGTATGTGGTGTTCGTTGTACTGGCCCTGAAGTGTTACAAGGCTGTAGGTCCTTTGGTTATGGCCAATGTGGTCCACTGCCCCCTAGCGATCCCAATTTAGTGGGGAACATGCCCTGCATGGTACATGGAGAGAAGCTATGAAGTGCTGGCATTGCCGATGCTAGGGTAAGTGCCCTTTTTGGCTGAAGCTAAGAAAGGAAGGATGACTAGGTAGCTAGATTGGTGTACTCCACCCGAGTGTGGTGTGTAGCCTTCATAGTAGACTCCATGGGTACCCAGTAGCTTAGTCTATTCTCCACTGATTCTAAATGTGGTGAGTGAGATCAAAGACAGCAGTCATGGACCAGGCAATTGTAATTGGCTAATTGGCTTTGGTAACTGTTGTGTTTGCTTCTTTGTCAAGGGATGAAGAAGTGGAGATTCTGTCAGTACCAGAAGGCAGCAAGCCAGGTGACCGAATTTTTGTGAAAGAATTCGATGACCTTGGACGTAAGTGACGGTCATTTCCTACAGTCCTGACTGGATGGTGGTAGTGACTACACCCAATTTCCAAAACTTGCTCCGATCGCTTCGATTTTGGTCTCATTCGATTCTCCCAGGCTTAGTACATAGGAAATCTGCAAGTATTATTCAAATCGGCCCAGCCATTTTTGAGTTATAGTGATTTGAAGTGCGCCAAGTTGGACTTTTGCTGGAAACAGAAATGAATGGGAGTGATGGGAGAATCGAGAACGACCGCACAGTCAGTGCATGCAGTACAGTGTACAGTGCACACGCCTCGTCACTCGAACTGCGCGTACGAAATTGCATACTTTGGTATGCTGGCGCAGAACAAATTCGCTCGTAGAGGAAGACGAAAGCGTCTCACCACCTTGTAATTTCACATGGCCAGTAGTTTTTCGACGCTGAAGACGATGGAATAGTCCGCGACGCTGCGACCCGACAAGAACAACCCGAAATTCATACCCTGAAAAAGCGCTGAGCGCAGAGCTCCTAAATTTTGTCGTATGGAAACGGGACTTCGGGTCTCAAGGGCACGAACATCTCCTCTCTCAGATAAAGCAATTCACTCGATGCGATATTCTACAATTTGACCTGGCCACGCCGAAATGCACTGCCATGTCGGATTCTCCCATCGGAAGTATAGAAACTTGTTTCCAAAAATCAGCGTCTGGGTGCGAGGGAGTAAAGTCACTAATGGTGGTGCGTTCTTCCCCGGTTGACCGGGCTAGCTTGGATAGATTGTCTGCCCTCATTCCAGCCACTCTCATTCGCCATTCCTCTGTACTACTTATACAGGCCGCTCGCGCTCGTGCATTCGTAGCCGGTAGTGCTCTGCATTGGTAGCCAGTAGTGCTCTGCATTCGTAGCCAGTAGACTGAGTAGTGCTCTGCATTGGTAGCCAGTAGTAGTGCTCTGCATTGGTAGCCAGTAGTAGTGCTCTGCATTGGTAGCCAGTAGTAGTGCTCTGCATTGGTAGCCAGTAGTGCTCTGCATTCGTAGCCAGTAGTAGTGCTCTGCATTGGTAGCCAGTAGTGCTCTGCATTGGTAGCCAGTAGTAGTGCTCTGCATTGGTAGCCAGTAGTGCTCTGCATTCGTAGCCAGTAGTAGTGCTCTGCATTGGTAGCCAGTAGTGCTCTGCATTGGTAGCCAGTAGTAGTGCTCTGCATTGGTAGCCAGTAGTGCTCTGCATTCGTAGCCAGTAGTAGTGCTCTGCAAGCTGAAGAAATACTGTAGATTGACTTCAGGACATCACAGTGGTGCCGGTATCTAGGTTGCCCTTGTGCTGGGTTCGCACACCTGTTCTCTTGTGAACCTCTGTGTGTGTGTGTTTGTGTGTGTGTGTGTGTGTGTGTGTGTGTGTGTGTGTGTGTGTGTGTGTGTGCGTGTGTGTGTGTGTGTGTGTGCGTGTGTGTGTGTGTGTGTGTGTGTCTACAGCTCCTGACAAGGTCGTTAACCCAAAGAAAACCCTGTGGGCCGGCATCAAGGTGAGATGAAATTTCACGCCATGCATTTACCATGGTTATGGGTACACTTGGCCCGTGACGAGAGTACATAAACTGTTTGTTATTGTTGTTGTTAAGCTTGATTTTACTTCACCATAGGCACAAGCAAAATCTCCCTTCTCACTGGGTGTATTGCCACAGATCTCGCACAATGATGAAGTTTATTTTGTAGTTACGAAGTCTGAAGAAAGTATTGAACGGCCTCTGCTGGGATGATGACTACACCATAGCTCAGTGGTTAGAGCATCGCTGGCTACAAGGGAAGGTCCCTGGTTCGAGTCCTGGTGGTGGCAGTCAATTTTTTCTTCAGACTTTTCCCGTTTGTCTCTTTCCCTCAAACCAGTCAACATTTATTTTGTACCCTTGCCCATAAGCATGATTGTACTGATCCTATAGCAATGGGCTATTGCTCACTGGCACGGTTACTATGTACTTGGCATTAGAGGATTGACTGCTACTGCTGTCATGTGTTGACACAGTGTTGCTGACAGCTGTGCTTCAAGTGCAATTCGCTTTTACGCTGTTATCCGATGTGCTCTTCCTTCGCGTTTTACTTTCCTTGTACTTCATGCCCGTCCTGTGTGTGTGTGTGTGTGTGTGTGTGTGTGTGTATGTGTGCGTGCGTGCGTGCGCGCGTGTGTGTGTGTTGTGTGTGTGTGTGTGTGTGTGTTCATGTGCATACCTCCCAGGCTGATTTGAAAGTCAGTAATCATCTAGCCCTTTACAGAAACTATCCGATTGTCACGTCCCGTGGCAAAATCACGACCGTCAGGCTCCAGGATGGCCTAATTGGCTGATGGTGGTCCTACTGCACACAGTGAGCATCAGTATTGGGCAGTACAGCCCGACAATGGCCATACGATTACGGCAACTATGTCCTCCCATGCTACTGCACTGCATTGTAGGGCAGGGTTGATGATCGACATGATGTGATGATGAAGCCTATGCCTTCAACTCCTTGCAAGTGACATTGAAAACGGTTTCATTGCATTCTGATGTGGCTCTTCAGAGCAGTGGCACTGTCTGTGTGTACGTGTGTCAGAGTAAGAGTTATCCTACATCACTGCAGCCTGGCTAGCGGCTGCGGAATGACTGTATTGGAATTTGCACTAACATGGTGCAGCAGCTCAAGAATTAGGTCTCCCTTGGATCCCGTGTCAACTCTCTGATTAGGCCACTGTCCTGTTTGTCAGCATCGAAGTCTTTAACAACCGCTGTTTGTAGTGGTTCCTCTCTGTATTTGCCATACTCATGTACATGAATGGGGAGCACCTTAACTTGATTCTTTTGCAAATTTCTAACTGCAGCACGGTTATCTTCGTACAAAGCTTTGATTTTGATAGTGATTACTTCGGGTCGCACCGTTGATGCTGAGCTTGATTTTCTTTCGCTCACATCAAACTGCAGCGCATATTTCAGAATTTGTCTGTACAGATTTTCGAACAGAGTTTTGATGATGACAATGATGTGTTTTTTAGGGTGGTGAGTGAATGCCACTAGGAGATGCACCTGTGTGTGCGTGCGATACGGTACTGTCTTTGCTGCATGATCTGTGAAGTCTGACCCCCATGGCCCTAGGAGCTGGCACAATGGGTATTTCTGCGCCGCCCTGGAACCGAGCAGCAACCTTGGTGCTCGGAGCTCAGTGCACGTGTTTCCTGCCATAACCAGCGGCAGCGCGCGCACGCGCGCGCGCGCACACACACACACACACACACACACACACACACACACACATAGTGCAGTTCTCACGCCAGGGATCAAATTTCACTTTCCATCATCACTGTAGAGCCTGTTAGTGCGACGAGTGTACAAGAGAATAGTTTACACTCTACCGTGGCAGCTGACAGGTCATGGTGCCGCACACAACGCAATGAGAGTTTGGTTTAGCGGGGTTTAGGTTATAAAAAAAGCAATGAAAAGATGAGTGCAATCAAGAGTCCATAAACACTTGTTGCAATGACAGAGTGTGTTGCAACTTGCAACCTAGTATCACAGGGCATGGCATGCGTCCAAAAAACCACACATAGTCATGCCCGGCATGCTGCCACTATGGCAAAGTCAGGGTCTCTCGTAGTCATGTTCTCAACTCAGGTCCTCCTGATGTTATGATTATAAACTTGCGCTGAGACAACTTCCTGTCTGTGATCATGATTTTCACTGTTTACCATTATTATTTGCCATGGCGACCCCCGTAAGTCCGTAACTGGCAGGGCAGGGCCTTTTAAAAAAAAAACCCCAAAAAATCCTCCCGTTGTTAGTAGCAAGTACTCTCGTTAGCAGTTATAACGTTAGTACTTTGACTTTTGTAGTTATTAGGCGGGTTACAGAACTGTCGTTCGCTGCCTTACCGTATTATCTCTAATATAAGCACGGTCCTTTATTTTTTCAATGTACCTCCGCCCCGTGCTATTAATGGAGACGTTCCTTTATTGGAGACTGTTCCATTATTATTTCAACCTCATTTCAGAGGCATGTTGCCATGCCAAATTCATGTCAGACACACACATTTCGGGGGGTTTTCGCCGGTACAGATAATGAATTTACACAGTGTGCTTATAATGGAGACTGAGCACTTTATTTTTTGAATGCCGCCCCAAGGTGTTCTATTATTGGAGACTGTGCTTATATTAGAGATAATACGGTACTTGTAGTTTTGATAACGCTTCGCTCTTCATTGAGATATCTACCATTCTCTCTTTTTTCTCCCCAACCCTCCTTCCCTGTAACATAATAACATATTCACTGCCTTGTCATTGACCATTTGTGCTCGTTTGGATTAGCGAATTCAAATATTTAAAAAGTATACACACAAACAAACAAGTTGAATGCAGTAGCGGCAGCGTTATGTTTTGTAGAGGCGCAGCTGGGCATCGGCACCGCCACTGACGACCAGATCGCGCTCAGACCAGCTGACGCACATCACCTTGTCCGTGTGCCCCGTCATGCTGTAGAGCGGCGCCTTGGGACTGCGGATGTCCCACTGGCACACCGTCTTGTCAAACGAGCCCGACACCAGCTGGTGCTCGTTGTCCGGACTCCACTGGACACACGATACCCAGCCAGTGTGGAAGCGCAGCATCTTCTGCACCAGTGCTGTGTCGGAGCGCGGGTCCCACAGGCGCACCGATCGGTCAGAGTTACCCGACACGATCAAACGAGACGCCGTCGAGTAGCTGATACTGTTGAACACGTTGTTGCCGGCCAGCGTGGCGGTGAGCGAGGCGCTCTCCAAGTCCCACAGCTTGATGCAGTGATCCCAGCTAGCACTGGCTATACTTGCAGAGTCCAACCAGGCTAGAGACGATACGGCTTCGCTATGGCCGGTCAACGTCACCAACGCTTGCTTATCCACTGCGTCACTCTGAGCGTCCGATGCACTGCTGGTCTTCTTACGTTTCGCGCCTCCGTTAGCTACGTGCGCCGTGTCGGCAAGCTGATCTGGCACTGCCGACCACACGCGCACTGTGCGGTCCCACGAGCCACTGCAGAAGCGACTGCCCACGTTGTCCATGGCCAGACAGTCGACACTACGGCCATGTCCAGAGTAGGTGTGTAAGCAGCGACAGACACCATCCTCGGGGAAGAACTGCCACATACTCAGTGCTTCATCAGCTGCACCTGTGATGAACAAGGGGTTCTCGCTGCTGCTGTGCCGGATCCATGCTACAGACTTCACTGAGCTCAGGTGTTCCACACTTCCCAGGCATTGTCCACTCCCTCTGTTCCATATGTAGGCCTGGTTATTGTACGAGCCTGAGAGGATGTACGAACCGAAGCAATCCACACTGCTAATCCAATCGTTGAGAACGATCTGACCCTCCGATTCAGGCGCAGGGTGTTTCGGAAAATACACTATATCCAACGTTGCCTCAGAGGACAATCCTCTTTCTGTCAAAGACTCTTCCAAAGAGGATCGTAGCAATTCATCCACCAAGAGAAAATCAAATTCAATTGGACTGTGGTCTTCATTTCCAGCAGAAATTAACTCGTTCACTAAAGTATTCAGTTCAGAACAGGTGACCTTGCTCGGGATGGAGAATGGAGAATCTCCCACGGAATACCTGTCATCCTTGGATGATAACGTTATCTGAAGATGTTTTCCCTCCTGGTCATCCATGGTTGGCACAGATATTCCCACGAAGAAAACAACACTGATTTTCAAGGAAGATTGTACAAAATCTCAGAAAACACAGAATGAAAAATTGGAAGTATTTTTTCTCCATTATTAATTTTTGTGAGCTTTTTGCCATGGTGATTTGACATGACTCGCATGCATGCAGCGCGTGCGCGCGCAGTGCTTACGTACGTACGTCGTCACGTTTCGCGGGCTTTATTCTGATTTTCTTGTTTTTGAAATAGCGGATCGAAGCTCTTCACCTCTCTGTTGTTGAATGGCTTTGGTGTCGGAAGAAGGGAATCGTGGGGTTCTTGCTCCACTCTCTAACCCTAGGATATTTTCACAGGGGAATCTTTTCTCCGACGTTGTTTCCATAGTACCTTTCACGTTAAACAAAGGTGCTCTCCCCTCTCCTTCGCTTTGGACTTTCTGCAACTCCTCACCTCGAGTTTGCACTAGAATTTACAGAACATTGGGAGGCTGGCCGGAGACAGCGACCGCGTTCACGCATTTCGGTGTTCAGGAGGTTTCCTCCGCTTCCACTGGCCTCCAGGTGAAGGTTCTGCTTCGGTGCATGACTTAAGGTACAGCAACAGTGAACCGGTTTGTTCCTTAGCACCTCAGCCATGGTGCTAGGCGGCATTCAGTGTGGTTCAGACATTTTTACGTACATTGTAGCTGTCGTAATACTAGTACTGTAGTAATAATTAACTCGGTCTCCGTCAATGATAACAAGGGTCCATAAACAGTTTATACACTCTTGATAATGACTACATGTATCAAGTATATATTTATTTCCGAGACTCTTGTACAGTACATGTACCGTATTATCTCTAATATAAGCACGGTCCTTTATTTTCTCAATGTACAGGCTTACTCTCCATATAACATAATCTCTGGGACCGCGCAAAAATTATGTTATAGCGAGAGTTATGTTATGTAGAAAACCGTGTGTACAATACAACATGCCCCTCAAAATGAAGGGTATTAGGGATCGTCGCAAAAGTTTTTTGTCGTCCCTGAAACGAACATGATTCATTTGGGGGGGGAGGGGGTGCGAGCCAAAATCGCAAGTCGACCGACACTGTACATACGACATGTACATGCATGCGATTTTTCATCGTCCAGCATAGCAAGCTGTGTTCGTTTCAGAGGGAGGGGAGGGGGTCCAAGTACGAAATGAACGATGTTCGTTTCAGGGACGACAGAAAACTTTTGCGACGACCCCTTACAAGGCGGGTTCAACCGTGCAAACATACACACACTGTACCACCATCGACATCAGATACCATCAATGCCGCAGAATATACGCCAAAAAATTGGCCACAACTTGCTTGCACCGCGCACGTGAAAACGTATCGAGAGTGCGCGTGCCGTAGGGTGCGTTATGCCGAGGTTTACGTTATGCAGGACTAAACTGGCCTAAACTGCTTAGCTACAGCTACTGCTTGATCGTACAGTGCACGTGAATTTACGTAGTATCGAGAGTGCGCCCTTCGGGGACCGCGCCGTAGCGTTTGTTATATCGAGGTTTATGTTATGTAGGGTTATGTTGTGTGGAACAAAATTTGTATGGGAGTGATGCTGTTTTGGCGCGGGATTTGATTTTTTATGTACTAGCGAGGTTTATGTACAAGTACAAGTGAGAGTTGTTATATCGAGAGCAGACCTGTACCTCCGCCCCGTGCTATGAGACGTTCCTTTATTGGAGACTGTTCCATTATTACTTCAACCTCATTTCAGAGGCATGTTGCCATGCCAAATTCATGTATGACGCACACATTTCAGGTTTTTTTTTCGCCGGTACAGATAATGAATTTACACAGTGTGCTTATAATGGAGACTGAGCACTTTATTTTTTGAATGCCGCCCCAAGGTGTTCTATTATTGGAGACGTGCTATTATTGGAGACTGTGCTTATATTACTATTATTAGGCTGTCATCACACCATGGTACAAAGCGCTGCGTCTACGTCCACGTAAGGAGTTTTTGGTCGGTTGTCATGCTGATCCGTATACGGGGTGAAAACGGGAGCAGAGGAAACGGGAGACGTAGACGTGGTATGGAGAGGGGGGGGGGGGGGGGGGGGTATACGACTTTTTGTATGAACGTGCGTATCTCCCCCAGCCTTTTCCGAGCGACCCTGTACTTCGATGTACGTGGGTTCAAATTTCTCCAAAAACCAGACTGCGTGTACGCGTCAACGCGCACGGACTGTCAAGAACTGTGCCTGTCTGATGACACGACCACCCGTTTTGGTTTTTTCACCATAGACGTAGACGTAAACGGGAGTCGGAGAACGTGGTGTGATGACGGCCTAAGAGATAATACGGTACATGTACATGCATCACCTGTAGTAAACCACGCTACGAATACTGGTTTTCTGTAGAGATTGTACAATATTAACAGTTCCAAGTAGTTAGCTCCAAGTTAGTTCCATGTAAAAGACAACCCAAACACATCATGCATCAGTTTCAATGATAAAGAGTGAAATACAACTACAAGAACCAATCAGAAGCCTGCGCTGCAGGTGCAAAACGAAACAAACTGGCAGTACAGTGGCAAGGTGTGAACAAACAGTACCTGAGTTACAAGATAAAAGCCTTTATTATAGGGAGGTTTCGCTCTACGTACATGTACATTACGTATGAAAATCCGTATGTATGTCGTACGCGCCAGGGAGCGAGGGCAACTTTCATACGTAATTATGTAGAACGAAACCTCCCTATAAATATAATGGCTATTGAACCCCTAACGGCCTAAGCAAAAGCAATCGGTGATTGAAACTTTACTTGCCTGAAACCACCAGACCTATTGTGTAGCTGGTATACACTGCAAGTCAGAGTCTGTATTTACCGGTAATCTGTCCCAGGGGAAAATTGCGGAAAAAATCGCAAAAAACGCGGCATAATATGGCATAATTTGCGGTAAATATGCGGTGAATAATATTGATGTGCGGCAATTTTCAGTGGGTGTGTAGTGAAATCAATCAGTTACAAGTCTCTGGTGTAAGCACTCGTCATATTTGAGTAAAAAGCCGCCACGATGAGACGTTGCTGACCGAACAGTGCACTGTGTGCAAGTTATGTTAAGCAGTTGAAGGTTCTGGAAGCTGTATGTATTCGTGTGCATAATCCTGTTCTTTGTAAACAAAAGAAGCATGTACAAAAAGTAGTCGCGCTAAAGTTGTTCTCGTAGCTGGTTATCAGATGTAAATGTTGTGTCATGTTGCACTGTATCACCTCTTGCTTTGTGGCTGCACTCAGTTATATACGTTAGCACTATGTTTGACACCTATTATGTAATGCTGTAGCACTTCCTTTGTTGTTCACACTTTTAATTAATTATGCTGTTATAAAATGTTCTATTGTTGTACACAGTACCCTCAGTTCCGATACTATTCACTGATGAGCGGAACACGAAAATCGATTTTGAATAACATAAAAATCCTTAAAAATTCCATGAACTCGTTGTTGTCTGGCCATGTCTGCATCGATTATACTCCTAATTGCACTAATAAAATTGCTTTCTCCACGCCGACTCTTTAAATAATAATAATAATAAAATATTACGAAGTAGTGGTTGCGACAGCGTTGCGAATGACCGAGGGTCCTCGACGTCTGTCTCACCGTCCAGGAGCGACACTGACTCACGCTGCTATCTGGTGTTCACGAGGTGTTTGTCGCGCTGGAAACGGAGCGTCTCTGTAAGTTTGTATCCCTGGTGATGTTTGTGCCTGGAGAGCACTATATAAGTGGTGCTCTTCAGGCACAATCTTCCTCAGCCTACTCAAGCTCAACTGATGAGGGGTGAATTCCCCGAAACACTGTGTATTGAGCAGGGAGTGGTGCTTTCTTGCAGGTTTGCCGAGTCGAAGGTTCGATGGACTTCTCGTGTGCTCTGGATGGCAGTCGTGAGTCAGTCAAGTGTCAAGTAAAGTCGGCGGAATAGCGCGAGCTCCGGTGTGGGGAGCAAACCATTTCTTAATAAAATATTATTATTATTATTCTTTCCCTCAAACCAGTTAATAATAATAATAATAATAATAATGAAATAATAATAATAATACAAAAAAAGTATTATCTACGCATGCATCTACGCAAGAGTCACCACCAGCCAATTAGGACATGTGTCAAAGTATTGAACGTTTTCGTTCCCTTCTTGTCAAAATACTACAGGGAATGATGGAAATAAGCTAAAAGACTACAACTATAAGGAAAAGAAGTTCAGAAATATATCACTCCAATTATGTGTAGAAGTGACACGAAAAAATTAATAGATGTGAAGAATCAAGAAAACAGCATGCAAATCCAATAAGTGACAAAAACGTAGTGACAAGAAAAAGAGAGAAATATCAAGAGATCTATTTCGCACCTTCACGACGAACAGTGCCAAACAACTGCAAAGACAACACATTCTCCTTCTGAACACAAAGCTCAGGGTCTAACTTACGTATGTACAAAGCTTCCAACACAGCAGCACACTGATCTCGACCGAGGCAATCGGAATTGCAGGGACGCAGGGCGTAATGGGAGAGATTCGCAAGCGGCAATATCGGAGGTGACAACGGCCAAGTCGTCGGGTCAGGGAAACGGTACCTCGGCAATCAAGTGTCACCTGTCGGGCAGTGCTAGTTGTCGTGAGTGGTATTCCGATGATGTATTCTCTGTTTTGTCGCGTGGTAGGTCTTTGTTACATCTTGCCGTGTTGGAAGCTTTGTACATACGTAAGTTAGACCCTGAGCTTTGTGTTCAGAAGGAGAATGTGTTGTCTTTGCAGTTGTTTGGCACTGTTCGTCGTGAAGGTGCGAAATAGATCTCTTGATATTTCTCTCTTTTTCTTGTCACTACGTTTTTGTCACTTATTGGATTTGCATGCTGTTTTCTTGATTCTTCACATCTATTTTTTCGTGTCACTTCTACACATAATTGGAGTGATATATTTCTGAACTTCTTTTCCTTATAGTTGTAGTCTTTTAGCTTATTTCCATCATTCCCTGTAGTATTTTGACAAGAAGGGAACGAAAACGTTCAATACTTTGACACATGTCCTAATTGGCTGGTGGTGACTCTTGCGTAGATGCATGCGTAGATAATACTTTTTTTGTAATATTTTCTGCCTCCGTCCTACTTTCAAATAATAATAATAATAATTCGAGGAGGAGACAATAATTTTAATATGGCAATACGTAGGACGAGCTGAAGCGACATGTGGACTACTTTATTAACAATGTAAGCGATGGAGACGATGCAAGAAACAATCTAAAGGGTAAGGAAATTACATGTAAGAAGAAAAAGGGCAATGGAAAAAAAAGATGATTCGAACAAGTTTTCGTACAACACTCTTCAGGAATCACCGTTGTACTAAAGAACAAAATGAGAGCAAAGGAAATAATATAGCAATCAAGGTAGGGTGACACGATACAATGACAGCACTGGAATATCGAGGTGCGATTTCTCACAAAAGCGTGCAGAACACAAGGGTATACAAGTAAGAACTAAGCGTGACAAGTGTGTATCAGCAACAAAAACAAAAAAGTGAGAACGAATGATAATAATAACAATAATAAACAAGAACAAAATTTTGAAGGACGCTTCACGCAGCAAAAATTTTGAAACGGTTCTCCCCCTCAAGGACTCAGACGCCCTGGTTGTTCGTGAAGTGGGCATGGAAACTAGAGCGGAGTCTTTGTCAGGTGCATTTTCTGCTTCAATGTCGGCGGAAACATTTAGTCCCATATTTTATTCAGCGCAGCGTGCCCCAGCCTATACTATAGGTTCCCGTCCTTCCAGAGCTACCCGTCGCGATGCCTACCACCTTACTGCGAGTGGCGCGGGGCTCTAGACACCTCACTGGTGGTGTGAGACTGGAACTGGGCTGTTATCACTGCTGTAGCGCAGTATCTACTTTCCTCGCCGTTTGTGCTTGTGTTGTCATGTATATGTAGTAATGCACACCCGCCATGACGTGCTTTGCACTTCTCTACGCGCGCTGTCACTATGTACCGCGCTTTGCTTGCTTGCCTCCTTCTTTTATACTGCTGTTCTTTCCATGTCCACTTCATTCCTGATGATGGTCATAAAGACCGAAACGTTGTAACGATACCAATGGATTTGTGTGAAATGCAGTGCTCTCTTGAGTGTAGGCAGGTTGCCTGCAAACAATTCAAGAATAAACAAGAAGGTGACAAAACACATTTAGGCACAAGTGGCCGCAACAACGTTGCCACACTACACAAAAGAACATTATTTGAACAATTTTAGGGTAATAACACTATCTTTCTGGACACACAAATTCGGCTTATGAATGCGCTGACAAACAGCTTCCAAAACTTGTAACTGCAAAAGATAACCATGACGAGCACGGCACAAAACAGAAAAACAGGAATCAGAATAAGTACGACAACAGTCAGTACTACATGTAGAAACCAAATGATTGTATACTGAAGACTTATTACGAGACGGACGCACACAATCTCGACTCACGCGCACACCCTCACACTCACTCTCACCCTCACTGTCCGAATCAGAACCTGCTCCGTCATCCACAGCGGTTCGACTCTCCTCCTCACTTGCATCGTCCTGCGTCTCACCTTCACCACCCACGCCAACCGTGAATGCCGTTGCCTTCATGTCAGTCGTCGTCCTTTCCGATTGTTTCCTTTGTATTTTTACCGTGAATAAAGCCGTGAATAAAGCAGCAAATGACAGACCACGGAGATCTACAGCAGATTACAACCGGACCTATGAATTCACGGTAAAAATACAAAGGAAACAATCGGAAAGGACGACGACTGACATGAAGGCAACGGCATTCACGGTTGGCGTGGGTGGTGAAGGTGAGACGCAGGACGATGCAAGTGAGGAGGAGAGTCGAACCGCTGTGGATGACGGAGCAGGTTCTGATTCGGACAGTGAGGGAGAAGGTGAGCTGAGTGAGGGTGAGAGTGAGTGTGAGGGTGTGCGCGTGAGTCGAGATTGTGTGCGTCCGTCTCGTAATAAGTCTTCAGTATACAATCATTTGGTTTCTAGTACTGACTGTTGTCGTACTTATTCTGATTCCTGTTTTTCTGTTTTGTGCCGTGCTCGTCATGGTTATCTTTTGCAGTTACAAGTTTTGGAAGCTGTTTGTCAGCGCATTCATAAGCCGAATTTGTGTGTCCAGAAAGATAGTGTTATTACCCTAAAATTGTTCAAATAATGTTCTTTTGTGTAGTGTGGCAACGTTGTTGCGGCCACTTGTGCCTAAATGTGTTTTGTCACCTTCTTGTTTATTATTGTTATTATTATCATTCGTTCTCACTTTTTTGTTTTTGTTGCTGATACACACTTGTCACGCTTAGTTCTTACTTGTATACCCTTGTGTTCTGCACGCTTTTGTGAGAAATCGCACCTCGATATTCCAGTGCTGTCATTGTATCGTGTCACCCTACCTTGATTGCTATATTATTTCCTTTGTTCTCATTTTGTTCTTTAGTACAACGGTGATTCCTGAAGAGTGTTGTACGAAAACTTGTTCGAATCATCTTTTTTTTCCATTGCCCTTTTTCTTCTTACATGTATTTTCCTTACCCTTTAGATTGTTTCTTGCATCGTCTCCATCGCTTACATTGTTAATAAAGTAGTCCACATGTCGCTTCAGCTCGTCCTACTTATTGCCATATTAAAATAATAATAATAATACGAAGTAAAGTGTCAAGTAACGTCGGCGGAATAGCGCGAGCTCCGGTGTGGGGAGCAAACCCTTTTCTTACAAATCATCGCCGAGGTCGCAACCACTACTTCGTACTGTTGTGCCCAGCGCGGGCTTGCGACTAGTTGGTTTGGAGGTGACAGCGTTGCGAATGACCGAGGGTCCTCGACGTCTGTCTCACCGTCCAGGAGCGACACTGACTCACGCTGCTATCTGGTGCTCACGAGGTGTTTGTCGCGCTGAAAACGGAGCATCTCTGTAAGTTTGTATCCCCGGTGATGGTTGTGCCTGGAGAGCACTATATAAGTGGTGCTCTTCAGGCACAATCTTCCTCAGCCTACTCCAGCTCAACTGATGAGGGGTGAATTCCCCGAAACACTGTGTATTGAGCAGGGAGTGGTGCTTTCTTGCAGGTTTGCCGAGTCGAAGGTTCGATGGACTTCTCGTGTGCTCTGGATGGCAGTCGTGAGTCAGTCAAGTGTCAAGTAAAGTCGGCGGAATAGCGCGAGCTCCGGTGTGGGGAGCAAACCCTTTTCTTACAAATCATCGCCGAGGTCGCAACCACTACTTCGTACTGTTGTGCCCAGCGCGGGCTTGCGACTAGTTGGTTTGGAGGTGACAGCGTTGCGAATGACCGAGGGTCCTCGACGTCTGTCTCACCGTCCAGGAGCGACACTGACTCACGCTGCTATCTGGTGCTCACGAGGTGTTTGTCGCGCTGAAAACGGAGCGTCTCTGTAAGTTTGTATCCCCGGTGATGGTTGTGCCTGGAGAGCACTATATAAGTGGTGCTCTTCAGGCACAATCTTCCTCAGCCTACTCAAGCTCAACTGATGAGGGGTGAATTCCCCGAAACACTGTGTATTGAGCAGGGAGTGGTGCTTTCTTGCAGGTTTGCCGAGTCGAAGGTTCGATGGACTTCTCGTGTGCTCTGGATGGCAGTCGTGAGTCAGTCAAGTGTCAAGTAACTTCGGCGGAATAGCGCGAGCTCCGGTGTGGGGAGCAAACCCTTTTCTTACAAATCATCGCCGAGGTCGCAACCACTACTTCGTACTGTTGTGCCCAGCGCGGGCTTGCGACTAGTTGGTTTGGAGGTGACAGCGTTGCGAATGACCGAGGGTCCTCGACGTCTGTCTCACCGTCCAGGAGCGACACTGACTCACGCTGCTATCTGGTGCTCACGAGGTGTTTGTCGCGCTGAAAACGGAGCGTCTCTGTAAGTTTGTATCCCCGGTGATGGTTGTGCCTGGAGAGCACTATATAAGTGGTGCTCTTCAGGCACAATCTTCCTCAGCCTACTCAAGCTCAACTGATGAGGGGTGAATTCCCCGAAACACTGTGTATTGAGCAGGGAGTGGTGCTTTCTTGCAGGTTTGCCGAGTCGAAGGTTCGATGGACTTCTCGTGTGCTCTGGCTGGCAGTCGTGAGTCAGTCAAGTGTCAAGTAACGTCGGCGGAATAGCGCGAGCTCCGGTGTGGGGAGCAAACCCTTTTCTTAATAATAATAATAATAATAATAATAATAATGTAAGCTACTTCTCCATGCTCGCTTATGGTCCACATGTATCCTTGGGAATGCGTTCATGCTAGGACATCAACAGACTGTGACAGTCTGAATCCAACTGTAACTGCTAGTGATGTCCGCTTTGGAAGGAGCCTTCTCCGACACGGTCAGCTGACGTGCGTTTTCCGCCTCGGGGCTCCGGCCGTGGCCGAGATCCATTGTTGACTGGGCTTTGTGTCATGAAAGATTCATACAGACCACCATGCCATCTCTTTGGCTTTAGTTTAGGGTGTGTCCAGCTCTGGATGGACTATGTATCCATAACATGTCGTAAGGATCATCATAATGCATATGGGGGGGGGGGGGGGATGCATGGCACTGCGTGCAGTTGTAAGCTAGCTCTGACTGTGATCCAAACGTTTGGCCAGTAGCCAGTATGGCAGGTTTGACTGTTGTGTGGTGAAATTCGTGGCATATTCCTCGCTATGTGTTACAACTTGTTTTGCAGTTGGTTCGAATGCCATAAATTCATTGTCTGACTTTACTTGTAGAACCTCTTCATACTTGTACCTACGACGATGTAACCATTGCAAGATCCTACGCTTCAAGCGTGGCTACGTGTCCACTTTCCTCAGTGGCTAATGCAGCACGTACGCTGGTACAGTAGTAGCTGTTCGTGTCAAAGGAAGATGGTTGATCTTGCATGGCTGATTGTAGTGTCGATCGAGCGAACCATGGCATACTCGCCCATGCATAGCCTTGCACAAGTAGAGCACTAGAGGAGGATGTTCTTGTTGCTTGTGCTATCCACACGAAGCGATTGCGATAGTACAGTCATCATGGTCATGTAGATCTATGCCAGCATCGTCTATGCCTATGCCAGCATCGTCTGCACGGTCGATGCCGCAGGCATTTAAAATACTCGTACATACACGCGTACAGTCTACACTGTGACATAGACGGATGTTCTTCATGTCTGGTGATGGCTGGCACGGTCACTTACCGTGACCATGGTGACTGGAAAACACCTCTGCTAGACACCCGGCCGGATGTCACATGATAATTATAATTATATGCACGCGGCGTAGCGGTACGCGGTACGTGCCACTCGCTCGCTGGACTTGTAGACCATGCATGGTAGACTCTACCTCGGGGTTGTTTCGTGTTGCCGGACGCCTGACGCGTGTGGGCAGCGACACAAAGCTAAAGATGGCATGAACATTCGGCAGTGTCGACCACAAATTATTATTTTTATGTACATGTCTACATGATTTTCAGTTCGTTGCCTTTGGCTTTAGTTTAGACTGAGATGACGGCGACTGCATCGACTCACGTGTGTACAACTGTCTTTTCAGGAACGACGAAACGTGCGGTGAACGAACCAGGTGTGTGAATTTACAAACCATCGCCCGCATCGGACGGATGGTTGTCCATTTTCCTCGATGCAAACGCAGTCGGTTCACGAAGTCATCGCTCAGTAGATCAGGGGGTGAGGTTTGGCGAACGGGGTAGATAACGTACCGGTAATCCGAATCAGCACACTACGCAGGTGGTTTGCTAGCGTCACCTTTACTTTAGACGACGCTGCTACAGTAGATCTACTCAGTAGGCTTGTAAGCTGTAGACCGAATTAGTGGCTCCCGCGTACTTCTAATACAGTGGACACTATTGGTTGGCAACGGTAATGTCGGTCCTTCTTTCCATGGATCGGTGCTAACCGTCCAACTCGGCCAGCAGGTGTACCAGTACTACTACCATCTAGCTCATCTTGTGTACACGTCTACATGTAGCTGTGCTGTGAACGAGCACAGAACTCTTTAGTAGGCTAGACGATCTCTTCTTCCCTTCTTTTTTTCTTTCTTTCCAAGGCCCACTTAGAAACGCTTGCGGGGCACACTGACACTCTTGCCAGTTGTGGGTGTAGTGATACTGGAGATCGCCCCCTCTCAGCCTCTGTTAGCGTCTTTCCTTGCAACGCCGGCCCGGCTTGCGGCTATGGACAGGAGGCGAGGTGAAGGCGGCCTTGTGAAAGCCCTAGCAGTACTACTGGGTTGGACAGGGCCACGTAATGACTGTTCCTGTGGTGGTGGTGGTGGTGGTGGTGTGCGGAGTGTGGCGCAGTGCTTGTCCGCCACACTTATTGTCCTGGCCACCATGTCTGTGCATACTGGCGCTGCGGATGAAGTCATGCTCGGGCCATGCGCGCCATACCAAGCCTTGACCGAGGATGGCTGCAGTAGGGATGAGATCAACGCTGATCTATACATTGGTGGATTGTTCCCCATCCACCGATTGGATTCGACCACTGGAAAATGTCCTAATCGTCCGACATTGGGCTATGAGTTCTTGCAACTGCCAGAAGCCATGCGTGCAGCTGTGGACGAAATCAACAAGAACCCGGATATTCTCCCGAACGTAACGCTTGGTTACGAAATCCGAGACACGTGTACGTCACCCACATACGCGTTACGTCAGAGTCTGGAATTCTTAGGCCGGTCCACGAATGGCGACGAGAAGTGTACTGAGTGGAATTCTTTGCCCGGTGCTCTAACAGAACCAAACGTTGTGGGTATTGTGGGACCAGCTCTGAGTGCGGTTAGTGCCAAAACTGCACAGCTACTAGGTCTGTTTCGCATCCCCATGATCAGCTATGCTTCAACCAGTCCTCGCTTCAGCGAAAAGGCCGACTTTCCCTACTTCTTCAGAACCGTGCCGAGCCACGCTCGTACCGGAGTTGCCATAGCGTCTATCATTCGCAAGCTGAATTGGAACTTCGTCGGGTTCGTGTACACATCGGACCACTACGGCACGGATGGTATTGCCACGGTAAAGAATGCACTTGGTATGACCGAGGAGAGCTGCCCCGTCGAGTCGTCAATGTCCTCGTCGCATGATGTTACCGATCTGTGCCAATCGAAGACGTGGGAGTTTGAGTATGGACAGCCCAGTAACGATAGTCGACTAGGCGACATTTGGAACGAGATTCTCTACACGGAGCCCATCAACAGGTCGACTGTAATAGTGGTCATCACCCTACCGGTGGAGTCCAACTATTTTTTCAATTATCCGAGGAACTATGGCGGTGCCAAGATGTATAGGGATGCTCTGGAGCGCAATATCACCTTCATAGGCTCGGACGGATGGGGTGATATTGCACTCGGGGTTGTGGGTTCACTGGACCTCACACGCGGAGCAGTGAGTGCCGTCTCCAAGGTCTCGCCGCACAACGAGTTCCGACGGCACTGGTCGCAGCTCAATCCGGCACGCAACAGAGACGTTCCCTGGCTGAAGGACCTGTGGTATGATGTGTTCAGCTGCGAAGCCACGCCGGCAATGAGCAACCGTGGCAGCAATGGCACTGATAGTGAGAGTGCCGCCGAGATCAATAGCACTGCACTGGCTGACGACGGCGGCGACTGTGTGACCAAGAACACCCTGGCCAAGAACTACATGATGATAAGCAAAGTTCCACACATCTACACTGCAGTACTGGCAATGGCCTCCGCTCTCGACGCGATCTACACACGCTGCAATGAAAGCAAGGACTGCTTAAAGCGAAGGGCCAGTAGAGATCTGTTTTCAGCGCTGAAGACGGTAAATTTCACTACCTTCGACAAGAGAAGGTTCCAGTTTGATTCGAATGGTGACACAGCGAACCCTATCTATAACATCAAGAATATCCAAGTGCCATCAGGTTCCGACGGAACGGAATTCACGTTCACCGATGTTGGTCATTACGGCGCCGCCAGGGCTGTGGTGAAGGCGCCGTCCGATTGCCCCAGCAGCATCATAACGTCTGATGGCACTGTCACCTGCGTGACGGAGACATTCTATTTGAACGAGTCGGCAGTGACCTGGAATTCCGGCCTCTCTACAAGACCTGTATCGATGTGCAGTGAGCCGTGCCCTCCGGTCGGCTACAAGCGACTTTTCGGCGGAGAGACGGCGTGCCAGACGTGCTGCTGGTCATGCAAGCCATGTCCAGCCAACTACTATTCGAACTCGTCCACGAATTCACAGTGCAGCGAATGCTCACGTGACGAAACTAGTTCTGAAGCCAGTGCGACGTGCAGCAATGTGGTTACAGAGAGATTCTCCATGGCGTCCGGTGTTCTCCCATTCGTGATGGTTATCCTGTCAGCTCTTGGCGTCGCAGGAATGATCGCTGCTATTCTGCACAGCCTGAGGAAAGCCAGGGATGGAAGCTTCTTCGTACTTGGCAAGGAGCCCACTCTCCTATGCTTGTCGGGATTTCTCCTCGCCTACCTTTCCGGCTTGGTGGAGATTGGAGGTCCAACTGCCGGGGCTTGTTTCATGCGGGTGTTCCTGTCTTCCATCGGTTTGACTGCAGTCAGCTCTTCCCTGGTTGCCTATGCGTTGTACCGTGTCACGGATGTACGAGACATGTCCGTCTCCTGGATCTTAGCATTGCCCAGGTATCGTGTAGTGTGGAGCATGGCTGCTGAGGGTGTCACCCTGTGTTTGCTGATCATCTCCTGCTCGCATGGTCAGTGCACATCCGCCGTGCAGACCGTGTACGATCACGTCCGGGTCGAGCAGCGCTGCGGATTCCGGTCCGTCGACACTGCCTTCGTAGCCTACCTGTGCGTGCTGCATGCCGTTCTGATTGGGCTCTGTGTGATCATGGTGGCAACGGTCAAGCAGCGAGGAATAGGACGGCACAGCGCGTATGATCTGCGCACTCGCATGTTCCCCATGATGTCCGTGGCGGCTGGCCTATCCTCGCTACTAGCCGTTACGTTTCTCATCATGTCGTCAAGAGCCAATGAAGCGTGGTCACCGCAGGCTGAAGACAGTGTACTGCACGTCGTTACGCTAGAGGTTGCCACCGCCTTCTTTCTGGTCGTCTTCCTGCAGCCGCTGCGAAAGCTGGGACGGGTCAAAGACGACGACACAGCCGACCGAGCTGTCCGACTCATGGGTAGCGAGCGCATGACCGCAGTGTTCACTGGTGCTACAGGTCAAGATCAACACTCTAGATATGTGGGTCGCAGTTTGGAACTGGACACTCCATGCTGCACTACGCACGTACCTATGACAGTACATGCACAGAGCCAGTGTGATGAGGGAACGGTCATCTGCTTCCCAGGATTGCAGGACAGAGAGGGGGTTTGCACAGGCGATGAACTCGGTGACGATGTTTGTAAGGCAGGCGTTGATGCTCAGGTATAAGCTACATTCAGTTCGACAGATATCCTGGAAGAAAGCATGGCCAGAAAAGACTAGAATGGCATAACGGATATTCCCTGCGGTGTGCGGTGTGCTCTCTCTCTCTCTCTCTCTCTCTTTCTCTCTCTCTCTCTCTCTCTCTCTCTCTCTCTCTCTCTCTCTCTCTCTCTCTCTCTCTCTCTCTCTCTCTCTCTCTCTCTCTCTCTCTCTCTCTCTCTCTCTCTCTCTCTCTCTCTCTCTCTCTCTCTCTCTCTCTCTCTCTCTCTCTCTCTCTCTCTCTCTCTCTCTCTCTCTCTCTCTCTCTCTCTCTCTCTCTCTCTCTCTCTCTCTCTCTGCCCTCTCTCTGCCCTCTCTCTGCCCCTCTCCCTGGCTTTCTCTAATTTTCTCTTTCTCTCCCCAGCCGTCTTCCCCATATCCCGGCACTCACTCTGTCCATACTTACTCGGTACTGTACCTCTCCTCCACTTGTGCCGACAAATAATTATTATTTCCATCAGCAGCGCTCACATGGTCACTCATTTTTTCACTAACAGAGATACCAGGCAGATTTCAAAGTGTGTTCTTCTCCTAGGGTAGGATGACTGTGCGCAAGGTTCTGGATGTGCGAACAAGTCTAACATCTACTAGTACTTCAAATAGTACTTGTGTATTTCATTTGTGGGCAGGTGGACACGAAATCAATTCTGTACCTGTTCATGATGAATAAAAGACGTTGAAGGGGTTCGTTTCTTGTTCCGGATCATCGGAATGTCATCAAATCATGGCTCATGAGGCTAGCCATTGGCGGACTATGCTCGGGCAATCGTCAAATTATGCTTTTGATTATGCCACCATTATGCCAACAAATATGCTGAATTATGCTGAATTATGCTCGGTTCCACTATGAATTCACGCTGTACATAGAGGAT
The DNA here is from genome assembly GCF_964019385.1 of Sycon ciliatum. Taxonomy (NCBI): domain Eukaryota; kingdom Metazoa; phylum Porifera; class Calcarea; order Leucosolenida; family Sycettidae; genus Sycon; species Sycon ciliatum. Next base: position 57,197,626 of record NC_088643.1, on the reverse strand, counting down.
TCAGAAACCACGCATACACACACGCGGCCCCAGGGCTTTCTGACAAAGCTGTATTATGCCCTAAGTTACAGCGCGGCCTAAGCATAATTTTTGTCTAAACCGAAAGATTATGCCGACCTTACACATTGGAATCCGTATAATTATGCCGGAGCATAATTTTTTGACAAAGCTGTATTGTGCCCTAAGCATAATTTTTGTCTAAACCAAAAGATTATGCCGACCTTACACGTTGGAATATGCCGGAGCATACTTTTTTGACGAAATCCCAAGATTATGCCAAATATTATGCCGGCATAATCCGCCAAGGGCTACTTGAGGCTCTGACAAAGCAGCCACTCTACTCGTTTCTTGACTTACTTAAGGGGAAGTTAAGGCAAAAATTAAAATTTCACCAGTTGTAGTCTTCGGGGTGCTGAGTCAAATGGTCTTGGTCCGAGGAAGCTGAGACGCTCCCTTCCTACTTGAATCCCAATCGAACTCGCGCACCTCCACCGAAACTGGGTGACTGCGCCCTACGAGATGGGGATTTGTATGCAAAATGTCACTAAAAGCGCCATTTATTATTATTATTATTATTATTTAAATTTTGAATAGGGCAATCCCCACAGGCCTAAGGCCTTTATTTCGTTCTTATAAAAGCACGGATGACCGCGATTGGCCCATATGTTGTAGTCTTTTGGACGCTGAGTCGACTGGTTTTGGTCCGAAAAGGCTGCGATGCAGCGTTCCTCCTTTATTCCCAATCGAACATGGTTGACCAAGTGGTCACGTGCTCCTGGGTGCCCAAATCACCTGGTCACCACGCCAGCAGGTGACAACTTTCACACCAAGGGTCAACTCGAGTTCAACTCGAGTGACAGGACTGCACCCAAAAAAGGTCAAACAGGCTAGTAAGTTGTACCCTGCAGGCACGGTGACCAGGTGACTGGCGTACGCAGGAGCACGTGACCACTTGTTCAACCATGTTCGATTGGGAATAAAGGCGGAACGCTGCATCGCAGCCTTTTCGGACCAAAACCAGTCGACTCAGCGTCCAAAAGACTACAACATATGGGTCAATCGCGGTCATCCATGCTTTTATAAGAACGAAATGGCGCTTTTAGTGACATTTTGCATACAAATCCCCATCTCGTAGGGCGCAGTCACCCAGTTTCGGTGGAAGTGCGCGAGTTCGATTGGGATTCAAGTAGGAAGGGAGCGTCTCAGCTTTCTCGGACCAAGACCATTCGACTCAGCACCCCGAAGACTACAACTGGTGAAATTTAAATTTTTGCCTTAACTTCCCCTTTAATTAAGGCAAAAATTAAAGGGGAAGTTAAGGCAAAAATTTAAATTTCACCAGTTGTAGTCTTCGGGGTGCTGAGTCGAATGGTCTTGGTCCGAGAAAGCTGAGACGCTCCCTTCCTACTTGAATCCCAATCGAACTCGCGCACTTCCACCGAAACTGGGTGACTGCGCCCTACTAGATGGGGATTTGTATGCAAAATGTCACTAAAAGCGCCATTTCGTTCTTATAAAAGCACGGATGACCGCGATTGGCCCATATGTTGTACATGTAGTCTTTTGGACGCTGAGTCGATTGGTTTTGGTCCGAAAAGGCTGCGATGCAGCGTTCCTCCTTTATTCCCAATCGAACATGGTTGAACAAGTGGTCAAGTGCTCCTGGGTGCCCAAATCACCTGGTCACCACGCCAGCACAGGCAGCAGGCGACAACTTTCACACCAAGGTTCAACTCGAGTTCAACTCGAGTGACAGGACTGCACCCAAAAAAGGTCAAAAAGGCTAGTAAGTTGTACCCTGCAGGCACGGTGACCAGCTGACTGGTGTACGCAGGAGCACGTGACCGCTTGTTCAACCATGTTCGAGTGGGAATAAAGGAGGAACGCTGCATCGCAGCCTTTTCGGACCAAAACCAGTCGACTCAGCGTCCAAAAGACTACAACATATGGGCCGGTCATACGTGCTTAATCGCTTTTATAAGAACGAAAATTAATGGTGCTTTTAGTGACATTTTGCATACAAATCCCTATCTAGTAGGGCGCAGTCACCCAGTTTCGGTGGAAGTGCGCGAGTTCGATTGGGATTCAAGTAGGAAGGGAGCGCCTCAGCTTTCTCGGACCAAGACCATTTGACTCAGCACCCCGAAGACTACAACTGGTGAAATTTTAATTTTTGCCTTAACTTCCCCTTTAAAAGCCATTATTCACTTCCATCCGTCAGACCCTGGAAGACAATGCATGACGACATGGTCTGAAAAGTTCAGACTAGCATTTTTGCCTCAGAGAGTTGTAAATAAATTGCATTTTCTTACTCCCTGGTTTGCAACAAGCTACAGTTCGCCCTTAAGGCCTTGCCAGTAGTTGTAGGTGTCCCATGCCCAACCAATGAGAGGTGACGTCATCGAAAACATTCTGTACTGACTGAGCGTTGCTGATTTGGCAGGAAGCGCCACTGCAAACTTTGGTAGCGGCTAGTAACGTCTTCAACAAAAGCGCCACCCACAATGAAAGCAATACTAGTATTGCCGTTAGGCTGCTTCCTACTGGAATCCAAGGGTACACAAACTTGCAATGTTGTTGAGTACGCCCATCCTACCAGTAGTCTCTTCACATGATCCAGTAGCCAAGGCTTCATTTCGAACTGAAACCTCCAGCAGTCCAGGTATCAACCCAATCCAACAAAAAAAGCGTCACTGGCTCTGCTGTAAGGGAGGCTAGGTGCGCATGGGTCAAATTCGGAAGCTGATGGACATGATCATTCCTCTCGGCCTTCCCTCCTGGCGGGAGTTGTTTCGGGAATCATCTGTTTTGTTGAACGGTTTTTGTGAAGCTCAGTGCCTGATTGCTCTGGCTGTCTTCCTGTCATAGTTTGATTAGTTTCCCAAGTTGGCTGCGAGCCAATTGGGGCATAAAGAATAACCGTGAACGCCCGACAACCAATCATGAGGCGCAGACAATCCCTGATAACAAACTCATACCAGTCCCAAGAAAATACATCGTGGGTTTCGACCACCTTCAACAGTGCTTTCGATAATAATACAACTGTATTGGTAATTGAACCAGTGGCCCCGGAAGCGTGCAGCATATGCAATGTGGCATGGCCACCCCACTGCATGCATGTGATGTTGTGTGATGCCGATAGCACATCATAGCTAGCAGCAGGATCGAGCGCTCCTTGGTCACAAGTAGCTACATGATATAATCCCGAACTGGTAAACCAGTATTAGATAAACCTTGTTGTAGTTCACGCAATTGTTAGATTCCATTTCTTTTGAATAAAATTTGCAGCGTCAATGACCTTTGTGTAGTGGCGGTGACTGATCGTATTTTGTGTTGTTCGGTTCGGTTGTGGAATTTTATTTTTACAGAAAATTCAACAACAGCAACAACCACAACTTTCATTAATCGCAACACAAACAGGCGATGGGCCGATGGCGCCTCCTTTTATACATGTGAGCGACATAACAAATTTTTATAATTCTTAAAAGAATTATATTAATTGGAATGCGAAGGTTTCAATTTGTTTAAAGCAACGTTGGAAGGACCAGTCAGTCAGAGATTCAGAGATTCAGGCTACTACACTACAGTACTACACGTTGTGTTACTAGTACCGTGTACATGTAGTTACTTAATTTGTTAGATTGACAGCATGAAACAAGGAGGAGGACACTGTGTTCGAAAACAGTGACCTTACTACAACCTTCCGCGGTTGGCAGAGCCCCGGTCCCTAGATCCCTGCGGACCATTTGAACCATAATATTATGGGTATCGCACCCGGTTCTGACCCTCGTCACGCTAGGGGGTTAGGAGACTACTAGTCCTGATATGAACTTGTGGCCAGGCACAAGAGGTACATGGATGCAGCTAATGGGGTCGTTTTCGGCACTTGTGCCAGTGGTTGTGAGACTTGCCCACTCACCCCCACCGTTAGGCGCTGCATCTGCCGCTAGGGTTTATCGGGTGTTAGCGGCCGTCGTGAGTTCCCTTCGGGAACGGATACGATAATTTACTTTACTTTAGTCCTGATGTCGTCTTGTTGTCTTCGCTCTTTTTTAACTTATAAAAACTTCTTTTTCTTTAGTTTCCAGGTTCATGAAGAATTCAGCGACAAAATATTGAACATACATGTTAGTATAGTATCTAGCTCTTCCGTCAATGTATGTATGTATAAATTATTTTTATTTGAATTCGCAAGTACCATGAGTACACCGGGCATGGAGCTAATGCGAGCGCGTGGCCGAGGTTGCGCTGACTAGTTGGCGGCGGCTAGCCGAGCTCGACGACTTGTATACGGCCTCAGTAACGGAGCTGCCACCCAACACCTGAAACGCAACGGCTGCAGAATCTCGGAATGTTCGAGTCTACCTTGTTCGTTCTGCCAATGTGTCATGCAAGTAATGTCTTCTCCCTGAATGTTCGGAACGTTTTTGCAAATTGTCTGTACATGTGAAAATGGGTTGGCCATCTTGTGTAGCTTTCCACTACGTGGTTCGCGGCTGTAGTTTTTATGGTTGGAGATCTGCGCCAAGCCAATGCTGGATTGTTCAATAGTAGACGCTCTGCAGAGCCTGGGAGCCATTGCCCATGACAGACCAGCATGGCGAGATCTATGCATGAGGGTCTGTGCATTGTGATATTCCGACAGATCCTGAAACAGTCAAACTCAGGAAATAGCACTATCATTATCACTCAGGCTGCAATATTCATAATTATAGACATATTCATAAATGACATATCTTCAATACCCATGAGCTACATTGTATATAATTATGATATAATAATAATAATAATACCACAGTACGCGTACAAAGGCCAAAGAACAATGCATGAGAATACACTGAAATTAAGCCAAGTCCGCTTCTGTCTCCAGTCAACAAAAAACTCATCCATAAACTATGTCTGATCTCCATTTCGACTTGTCTGCAGCAAATGCTCGTGCTCCTTCTAGGTCGCTGGCATTCTTCAAAGGAATGTCGTGCCCTGCCAGGTCCTTCATGATGGTGGTAGGGAGAGTAGAATTATGATAATTATAAGTATCATAATTATTATTATCATCGTTGTAGCTCAATTTTTTCCCCTGTCATAGTCCTGTTTATCATGTTCAGCATAAGCGAAGTTGTGGATCATGCTTGCATGGTCGACTCCAACGCGTACATGCAAGTAATAATAATAATAATAAGTACACACGGGCTACAAGCCCAATTACATGGAAGCGAATGCCATAATGAGGCCAATTAAGAAAAAAAGGTGGAGGAAGGAGGAGGATGGTAGCAAAGCAACAGGGAGGACAATTCAGGAGCAAAATCAACAATTGCACAAATGTGAGAGCACCTGAGACCGAGGGTACCTGTGGAGCGATAAAATGCCAAGCAAACAGAAGAATGCATCCAACGTGTGTACCCAAACGTGTAAAAAAGACAAACTCTCAATTCCCTCAAGTTTTTTTAGGAAACAATAAGATCAACAACGAAGTGATTTACAAACATAAGTAGTTGACGTGACCAACGTGTAGCCGGGGTGTTCCGACGTGGTGAAGGCCTACCCATGGCCACGTCGGGACATCACCAACCCCGTCTACAGAGAGCACCTTCTCGCGACAGTGTCATGGTGATGCCAAAAAAACTGTTTACAGCTGACGAGCTGAGAGAAGGACGCCATGCATGGGCAGAAGTTGGAAAGAAAAAGAAAAAGAAGTTTTTATACAAGTTAAAAAAGAAAAAAGAGCGAAGACAGCAAGACGACATCAGGAGTAGTCTCCCAACCCCTAGCACAACGAGGGTCAGAACCGGGTGCGATACCCATATGGTTCAAATGGTCCGCAGGGACTGGGGCTCTGCCAACCGCGGAAGGTTGTAGTAAGGTCACTGTTTTCGAACACAGTGTCCTCCTCCTTGTTTCATGCTGTCAATCTAACAAATTAAGTAACTACATGTACACGGTACTAGTAACACAACGTGTAGTACTGTAGTGTAGTAGCCTGAATCTCTGAATCTCTGACTGACTGGTCCTTCCAACGTTGCTTTAAAAAATTGAAACCTTCGCATTCCAATTAATATAATTCTTTTAAGAATTATAAAAATTTGTTATGTCGCTCACATGTATAAAAGGAGGCGCCATCGGCCCATCGCCTATTTGTGTTGCGATTAATGAAAGTTGTGGTTGTTGCTGTTGTTGAATTTTCTGTAAAAATAAAATTCCACAACCGAACCGAACAACACAAATTACGATCAGCCACCACCACTACACAAAGGTCATTGACGCTGCAAATTTTATTCAAAAGAAATGGAATCTCCAAATGGTCGCCCTTGGGGCTTCATCAGGGAGTAAAATAATAATACAATGTACACAACATTCAACTACGTTCTATAGACTATAGTATCTCAGGCTCTCAGCTCATACATGTATATTATCATAACTGACATACATGTAAGAGCGATCGTAGATGTACATGTACATGTACATTTACATGTACGTAGACCCGTACAGACGAATCCATGCTACATGTATCAAGACGATTGCATGTACTAGTATTCCGGTGTATTTTGGGATGAAACGAACCAACGCCACCATTATCAAGATTATAATCAATTGTTGTCTTCGTGAATGCGGTGATATCATCGCTGCATTCACGAAGACAACGTGCTTTTTCTTTGGCGTCCGGGACACTTCTTCATGAACACAATGAAACAATCGCGGCTCGTAGTAGACCATGGTAGACTGTGGAGCACCGACTGCCAAAAGTGCAAAAGTTTGTCTCCAGCCGTCCGGCCAGGTCGATGGTTTTACGCAAGCGTTCTGCAAATGTTTTCCGGAATTCCTTCCGATCGGTTCCGTCATGCAGCATTAGCGCACAGCAGTGTGTAACTGGGCTAGCTACATGTCATGTACATGACTGTACATGATTGTACATGTATTATGACTACTGTACACGACATTCTTCTTTTCATCACGTGGCAACTGTATCCTTCCTTGTGGAGTTTGCTCGTGCGTCTGAATAATAATTTATTTTCAATACAAGCAGCTGCTCAACATCAACACCGTTACACCACGGGATACTGCCTGGTGCCTGGTGGTCCTCACGCTGTTGGTCTTGAACCCTACATGTAGCGGCACTGTACATGTATGTGTGATATAGCAAGCAGGTTTTAGTTGCCGTCCCCGAATGGCTCCGACAGCCGCTACCAGCCGAAGTTATCGTCGACCTCTTGTGAGCAAGTACATGTAGCTACAAAGGACTACACTCATTGTCATCATTATTATGTGCGTAGTAGACCCACGGGCATAGCGGACTACCCAGATAAGGAAAGGATCCACACGATCCGTTCATTACTACATTAGTCGTCGAAGCCCAGTATTAAAGGTAGCTAATTGTCTGCCTCCCGCACCTCATTATCATTCTACATGACTTGTACATGAGTGTACAGTCGCTCCTCTTTAGTTCATCCAGCACTTTATGAACCAGCAACATTTTCAGCAACCAAAATGTCCTTTTCATGCGCATTGCAGCAGTAAATCAGATTTTCTAATCCAGCACCCTCGATCCCTAATCCAGCAGAATTTCCGAAACAAAGATGGTGCCGGATTATGAAGGGACCACTGTACATGATTGTGAACCCTGTAAAACAGTACAACCATT
>NC_088643.1:57102490-57184990 GCF_964019385.1 Sycon ciliatum | reverse complement strand
GATTGTGCACGTCTGACTGTTCAAAATCTGGTTTAGTTGGTGGACTCGATCGCATAACGTGTGCCCACATTTTTCCATTTTAGAATTGTTTCCTTGGCTCGTCATCTGAGGTCAAATAATTCATCGTTATACGGGTACAATAGTCTGAAAAAATATGTGCAAAACGGTAATAATTATCGAAATTATTATGTACATGACTTTAAAATATACAACTCACTGATAGTTATTTCCACATTGGTTTCCGACATGACGTTTTTGGCTGTTTTCGCGTGCACAGCATGTAACTTTGTTGCATTGTTGGCGCGCGCATTCTTGAAAGGCCGCGCACAGCATGCATGACGTACAGCTACATGACTTGTACATGTATACCACACTGACACAGTCCGAGGCAAGAGCTCCATCACATACCGGTACCACGTACCGGTAATTCCGTCCGCCCATGCCATTGGCGAATGTGGGTGGTGAATCCGGTGATACTGACTGAATTGAATGAATGTCGATGCGGTAGTGTGGCGTCATAATGACTGAATGGCGATGTGGTAGTGTGGTGTCACAACACACACAAGATAATTTATTGTAATCAAGAAGTGTCATATATGCTGCACTAGAAAAAGCAGTCAAGGATAAAGGTATTTACGGAACGAAGCCACAGCTGTGCTCAGTGTCAGTCCTGAGTCCTGTGCATGATGCCAGGTTGTGGTGACAGGAGCTGCACGTGCAGAGTGACGGGGATAATATGGATAGCTAGATACATGTGGGCAGGTCCTTTTTGTGTTTTCTTTGAGCTACACCAAGAGTTGTAGATCTACGCTGCTGAGTCTGTACAAGTCATGGATACCCGGACCCCGGATCCCGATCGGTCGTAGTCCTAGTCAGTAGATAGTCGCTGGTGAGTGGACTAAAATCGTGCGGATCGCTCCGCGGAAGAGAATCACTGTAGCTTGATGCAGCGCAGGGACGCGTAACAAACATGATCATTATCGGGAGATTCTACATCCTGTTCCGTTGCCTGTTTAGTAGTTCTGTTGAGTAGACTGACTCATTGTAAGTGTTATACGTTAGCAGCATCCCCTACTCTTTCAGTCTTTGTAGTATTACTATTACTATTAGTATTACTACTAAAGTACTAGAGCACTGTCGACGCATCCTCGTGGCCTACACAGACAGTGGAGAGTCAGCTCTTAGTCTTACTTCTGGCCTAGCTCATCGCAGCAGTGCTTGGGCCAAAAGTTAGGCAAAACACTGCCATTGCATTGGTTAGCTTCAGATAATTATCAGTCGAGCCGCGCTACTCAACTAGTCTTTACTATAGTTGGTGAAGTCAGAATCGATCGCTTGCGTTGTGCTTCAAGAGATTCTCTAATGTTGTGTCTCAGTGAGCTGTCGGTGTGGAGTAGATCTACGAGTACATAATCATTCTGCTGATCTGGTCCATGGAGAGTGCACCCCAGAGGCCATACTTGTACGGCATCTACAGAAACTCTGCTCACTAGACTCTACAACTCGTAGATCTACTGCGCTGCTGCGAGCGTTCGTGATCCATTGAGCAATGACATCGCGCCAGCTGTACTGACTGTCATGTCTGTGGAGTTGTTCGTCGAGAAATATAAAAGCCTCGCTTGCTGTCGGTGCCTCATTAGTCATTCATAGCCCATTGCATTGCCGCAATAATATTATTGATCACGGCGGTGCGTTGCTTTCCCTGTTACCGCCGCTTTGCTTGTGAAAACACTATCCATAGCCATCGTTGGATCTTCGATGCTGCCAGAAGGCACGTGTAAGCCACTGGAAGAATTCTAAAAATTACTGCCAGCCGAACCCTGCTGTTCCATTTCGACATTATTTTGTCGAAGTCATTGGTTTCACCTGAGAGCCCGGTCAGAATAGTATTAGTAGTACTACTAGCACTAGTGGATGGTGGTGGTGCCTCCTTGCCTGTCCAGCGCGGCGTACGCGTGTGTCTATGTTAGCATTGTACAGAAGTGTTACCGCTAGTAGATCTAATCAACTACGATTAGTACGAAGTACGAGCAGCTGAGGACAGGAGTGTGGAAGGTGTGACCCTGTTGACACCCGTTTGGACACCAGGCAATAACTACGTGTATGTTCATGTACGAGTGATTGTGCTTTCTGAATGCAAAGTAGCAATCGGTGTCTTCACTAGCTCTGTACAGTCGACAGCTGGCTTGGAGCACTGCATGCTGTGTGTTCTTGTCCTGCTGGCCTGGGTCAAGAAGGAGTGACTTGGTGCTCATAATATCCCGTATAATACCCGCCTAGCTGCATAGTATGCACAGCAAGGCCAGCATCCCCTGGGCAATGGATCAGCTGGTGCTATGCAGATGGCAAAGTGCAAGGAAAGGCAGCGGGTTCTCAAGTCACCTGCGCACCAGGGAGCAGGTGTACATGCCGCTGCCGTGGCAGCTGGTGCTGTTTCTGCTCATGTTGACGGCGCATGTATACCTGCCGGCTGGTGTTCAGTGCCAACAAGTCATGTTTGGGCCCTGCAAGGATAACAGTCGTGTATGCAATCGTACCAGCGTCGCTGCAGACCTGTACCTGGGCGGACTGTTTCCGATCCATGCCTTGGCCGAGTACGGGAACGGCACAACGGGCTGTGGCATGTTGGTGGATCAAACGCAGCAGTGGGTGGAGGCAATGCGCCATGCCGTCGACATGGTGAACAGCAACACTGCGCTGCTGAAGAATGTCACGCTTGGCTACGAGATCCGCGATACGTGTCGCCTGTCATCGCACGCCGTCCGACAGTGCCTGGAGTTCCTCGGCAAGTCCACCGATGATGTGCAATGCCCTGCGGAAAGCGAATCGCAGTCGAACAGTAAGCTGATCCCCAGCGTTGTCGGCATCGTCGGACCGTTCTCCAGCTCAGTGAGTCTGGCGACAACAGAGCTGCTGGGTCTTTTCCAGCTGCCCATGGTCAGTTACGGCGCCACGAGTACCCAGCTGAGCATGTCGAGCAGCTTTCCATACTTCCTGCGTACCATACCCAGCGACCGAGGCACGGCACGAGCTATTGCTCGTATGATACGAACTCTGGATTGGGAGTTTGTCGGCCTGATACACACGGCCGATGATTTCGGCGTAGATGGCATCAATGCGGTGAAGAGTGCGCTTGGATTTTCCCGGGTTTGTACGGAACAGATGCAAGCGGAACGAGTAACGCAAATTTGCCAATCTAAGACCTGGGAGATTCGAGAAGGCGCTTCCCACAATGATACCGTCTACGAAGAGATATGGTCAGAACTTCTAACTGATGAGCCAATCAAGCGCTCGACAGTCGTGGTGATGTTCACCCAGGCCAGTGAGACATCTCAGTTCTTCCAGTATCCCAAAAGGTCCGGCAACGAGTCACTCTGGAAGGCAGCGCTGGAGCATAACATTACCTTTATTGGCGTGGATGCTTGGGGCGACACGGCCACTGCGGTTGACATGGCAGTGGGTGTGTCTAGGGGGTCGATCAGTCCCATTCCGCTGTCGTCACCCTACGCGGACTTCCAGTCTCATTGGACGAGCCGCACGCGTTCCAACACCATGGACAATCCCTGGTTCGACGAGTTTTGGACAAGGATGCTCCAACGCCAGTCGGCCATGTCAGCGAACGGAAGCGACGGTAGCAGGAGTGACAGTGAATTTTCTCTAGCTACTAACTACGCCATGGACAGCAAAGTTCCGTATGTATATCACTCCGTGTTTGCATTCGCGCATGCTTTAGACAATTTGTACAATAAACCTTGCAACGGCAGCGTATCATGTCTTGAAGTTGAAGCACGGACAAATCTCCTTGAGGCTCTTAAGAGTGTGTCGTTCACCACCATCAACGGCAACAACTTTTCCTTTGATGATAACGGCGATCCGTACATCTCGCTGTATGATATCAGGAACATGCAAGTGAGTGCAGTAGATAATGCCACGATCTCATTCCCCGCTGTGGGCAATTTCAGCAAAGCGTTGACGGGATTGCGAGGGAACGCGACTTGCAGCTCAGACAATACAAGTGCGTCCAATTCTTCTTTGGACACCTGTGGCTCCGAGTTCACGCTGGACGAGGCAGCAGTGATCTGGAACTCTGAGATCAATACACGGCCGGTGTCAGTCTGCAGTGAGACATGTCCTCCCGGAACAAGGAGAGTGGTCAGGAAAATTGAAGGCAGCACTTCCTGCCAGACCTGTTGCTGGATGTGTGATTCATGTCCGGAGAATCGAATCTCTCTGATGAATAACAGCGATACATGCGTGCCCTGTGAGAATGCGACGAAGAGCAGCGCTGATCACACATACTGTGTTCCGGTGAAAGTTGAACAGTTCAGCGCTCCGTCAGCCGCGGCCATTGTTGTGGTGGTCTTGGCAGTTCTCGCTATTATAGCTACCTTGCTTGGCATTGCGTGGACGTTGAAGAGGTACAATGACAGCTTCTTTGCATTTGGTCGAGAGCCGACACTGTTCTGCCTGTTTGGGATGTTGCTTGCACTGACATCTACTGTATTGGAAGTCAACGGTCCCTCTCACAATATCTGCGTCGCCAGGTTTGTGCTGTCTGCTGTGGGCTTGACTGCTGTTGCCTCGTTTCCGCTCCTGTTCGCGATTCATCGTCTATGCCTGGCACACAACTTCCAGGTGGGCACGATATTCATCTACCCAGCAATCAGGTTTCTGGGAATGCTTGTTGCTGAGTGCATCACTGCAGCCATATTGATTATATCTATCACCGCCGGTGATGCCATGAGTGTCATAAGAACGGTGACGCCCCATGTCAAAGTCGAGTTGGTCTGCGGTTACGACGGTGGTGAAGAGAGCCAACTGGTGTACGATTGTTTGCTGAACCTGGTCACACTGGTGCTGTGTATCTACCTGATGTGGCTGGCGGCACATGGCAAGATGGAGGCCGTTGTATACGATCCCAGGTCTAGATTGTTTGCTCTGATTGCCGTTGCATCGGTCCTGACTGTTGCCCTGGGCGCTGCATTCACTGGAGTCGCGTCGGTCGTTACCAGTCCGGATACTAAAAGTATGCTCAAGCACCTGTCGACCATACAGTTTGTCGTGGGCTACATCATCTTGGTTTTAGTTCCCAGCCTACGCAAGCTTGGCCAACTGTCGCGAGAGGAGGAGGATGAGTACGTCAAGGCGCTCGAGGATGCAACGGGCAGACACTCTCGGTCCTTGAGTGTTGACATTAAGGCAATTGCCAAGAGGGTGCGAGCCATCTCCCGTTCCAGTGGCGGGGGCACAAGCGGAGACTCTGCGGGCCAAATGCCCGAAATTGGTGAAGTGGATGAAGATAAGCAAAGCCTGCATAGTTATAAGCAGGCTCTGAAGACTCCCCTGGTGGAGGATGGAAATGTCAGTAGAACAATGCCCATCTTTTTTCCACTGGCATGTGCCCCCGAAGACGGCAATGCTCGGAACGATCTTGACTACAACAGGCTATCTATACCCAGGACGCCCACACCGACATCAGGTCCTAGCGAGGTATCTCGTTCGCCCCAGGATAACCTAGCTATTGAGTCGGGGACTGGTGGCAAGACAGAGCGTCCAGTCATCAGTGAAACAGCAATGTGAGGCGAGTTTGACACAATGTCATGTTAAGCAAGGCACCGTGATGACTTCCATATACCCTTTCTCTAGTCTCATGTTCCCGGCATTATGACCCGGTACATGTAATAGTGTTTTGGGAATAGCCTGGTGTTTATGTACAGCAGGCTTGCTCTAAAAACCTGAATGTTTCCAATGTTTCGATACACGTACTTACTTGACTTGATAGGATGATTTATTGTCACACATATTTTCGATTGATGGCCTGTCGTCTCCTTCCAGCCAATGGCAGGCCGAGCCATTTCCAAGGAACTTTATTAGACTTGAGCTGATTCTGGAGCTTGGCAATGTATGTATGACTGTATGTATGCTGCTTAGGATGGTGTGCATTCAGCTTGATGATACGAGTCGTATTTCTGATATCTGCTGCACGATCAATAGCCATGTGCGCCTTTAGTTTGCTTGAGTGACTGACCCTGGAAGAAACGGTATTCGTGTTTGGAGACAGAACGGAGCGGGCACACCAAAGATTTTCACAAGTTTGTTACTTTAAATACTTGCAGCGAGTGGGAGTAGGTCGAGAGAGTGTTCGATACACCTGGGTGTATAGTGCAGCAAGTGGGAGTAGGTCGAGAGAGTGTTGAACTGACCAGTACAGTGTACAGTGAACTTCGAATTACACTTTGCTAACTTCGAATTATCAGCACAAATCCCACACATTTTCTATGTAAGTGGAATCCGTGGAACTTCGAATTAATCGGACATGTCCGGTTCGAGGTTTGAATTATCAGAAAAATATATGTGGGAATCGTATTGACAGAAATCGGTCCTGGAAAAACTTCTAATTAAGCGGTATGTTCGAATTAAGCCGTATTCGAATTATCAGGATTCCACCTGTAGTGGTAAAAAGAAAAGAAAAAAAGAGCACAACTGAAAGCTGCATTACAGACAACTGTAGAACAACTCAACAACCAAGAGTGTTTTTCGAAACTTCAGCACTCATGGTCTTGTATCCACTTACAAACACTGGTGGCGAGCGATGTACCGAGTAATCCGACGTTGGTGCCCGAGAGGGTTCTCTGTGGCCAGCGCATGCAAAGCTAGAGGGTGGCCACCTGGCACTGCGCTCCACCTGGCACTGCGGACTTCACTTGCCATCACTGTAAGCAGTATATACATGTATGTATCAAAGCTCCGAGCAGCTGTGTGCCCTCCGACACGTTCTCGGTCACATGGTTTGCCACAGAGGCAATGATGACGCTCACTCGAGCTATCCAAGTGCAAGCCAGCCCGGTTCGTAATCGTGTATCCACTGGTCTTATTGGGCGGAAGAGGCTACCACAGGTGAAACCTCCCTTTCCTAACTAGGCTCCCCATCGAGCAGAGCATACAAATGTGTATCCTATAGCACCTGACTTGAACAAATCACCAGGGAAAGGTATCCACTGTAGACGAGTAGGACTTGTAGTTTAATGAGCAGGAAGTGGGATAAAATTCTGTTTCAAAATAGAAGCACCTAAAAAAACGCGTCATGGTCTCTTATGTGGGGGCCCGACTACTAGTAGGTAAAATAAATATGTCAGCATGTTTTGCAGTTAAACACATCCTAAAGTTGAAGTAAAGTTGCATGTAAAAAAAGATGGTTGCATGTTTCAAATGCTTTCGCAAGCAGCTAACAGTCTGTCTCTCTTAACTATCAACAAGAAGTTCTGGACTCACAGGTCCTCATGGACAATAGGTGAAAGGTGGGATCTTCCATGATTGAAGAAGCTGCTTGACTTGCCATTAGCATCTCTCTCCTGTCGAACAAACGCAGAGAAGGACGAGACACAGTTGCCAATGAAATGATCTGCCTGGGCCAAGATGGCAAGGTCCAGCTGAGGGCGAGGTTTCAGCGCCACCAGTTTAACACTGCTGCCGAGTGCAGACCGCAGGTCATCAAGCATCGGGTCGTCGGCTGTGGCAACATACACGGCATTGGCGCCGATCTTGCTCACGGTCTCTGCTGTGTGCTGTGCAATGGAATGGCGTGAAGGAAGGCACATGTCCTTGGTCACGGTGCCTGTGCCGGCTTCATAGCCGACACACTGGGGTGAGGCCATCAGGCTGGACCCACGTGCCGTATCCACCATGTTACAGGTGTTCACCCAGTCCTGCGCGTTCCGAATGTGAATGCCAACGAACTTCCCGCCCGCGGGCAGGTGTTCAGCAATGAGACGATCTCTCTCGCTGGCTATTGCATCAGACCAAACCAAGTGCTCGTGCAGTGCATTGTTTTTCTTTGTCATAGGAAAACCAGCCGGTGCACCTCGCAAGGCAAGAACTGGATACTTATCGGCCGGAAAACGCTCATCCCACTCGCGCTTTGTGTCTGCTATCTCCGCATTGTAGCTCAAGTAATACTGTTCGGTGCGAACAAATTTTATTCCTTGTGCCCGCCAGTACCAGAAGTGATGATCAGAATCGTCCATGACGCATGGCGGCGAAGAACCTCCCGGGAAGCTAAAACACATTCCAACTCTCTTCTCAGGAGGCCAGTTAGCTGGGGCTAGCTTCTCCATGAAGTCACTAGCAGTGATTACACGATGGTACTGACTGACTGCCTCAACTTTGAACCACTGCTCAAACTGAACTAGGTGTCCATCGTTCCATGGGGGAAGTATCAGAGTGCGATTGATTCTCTTAGCCATTGCCAGACCACCGAGGAAGTGTGCCGCCTGGTTGCCAAATCGCCCCATGCATAGGCAGAAGGATAGATAGCCGTTCGAATCCCATTCTACAGCAGCAGGTTGGTTTTGGACAGTGGTGCCTTCTTCTTCACTCACTGTCACACCGGCACTCGAAATGGCAGAGATAGCAAGAACTAACCACTTCAAGTTCAGTTCATTACTTCTACTTCTAGTGGTGCTAGCCATTCCAAATTTGATTACAAAACATGAGACCTAAAATAATGGAAAAAGGGAAAGTGTTTGCAATGCCAATGCATTTCTGCTTTCTCTCAACAAAAATATTTGAAAATATTTTGAATGACGACTGTTTTGTACTGACCATGACCTCATCTCATGAAAATTTTGTTGACATCAATGACATCAAGAGTCCATGGACTCTTGATGACATGTGTAGCTGGCCGGTATACCGGTACCGAATGATCACGAGATACCGATTTTGTACGCACTGCACTGATTCATTTTCTCTCTTGATCTGACTCATCGCCAACTCATAGTCGACAGAATGCACGTGGGTGAGCCATTTCAAATCAGAGATTATCAGTCTATGATCCATTTTTCTTGATGCGAGTAGCATTTTTCAGGCTGTCACAGCCTGTCAGTGTCACTTTGGCCTTTGTGGATGCTAGGCTGCCATTACTAGAGGTCCTTTCTCTAAGTGTATCTCCAAGTAGTTCTACCAGGCAAAAGTAAAGTTGGAAGCTACACGGTTTAGCTGACCTATGCAGTTGTTGGAGGTTCCTGGATCCGATCATCACAAGACTTACATCGTCGACTCATAAAGTAGCATTTGTCGCCACAGCTGGGGTCATTCTGGTTGAGAGCTGACTTTGCTTGTTTGAAGAATTTTAGGAGCGTTTCTTTCGCTGTGCTGAGAATAAGATAAAACGGGTGTTTCCTTTGCAGTATTTGAAGTAGCTGCGCATTCACTGCTGAACTATATTTTGTGTTCTGTGAATACGACTGTGCCAACTCAGTTACTGTACGCACCGACAAGGATGGCTGAGGGTGCAGGTGGACTTCGCGACGTGGTGCGACAGTTACTAAAAGCTGATAACGTGAAGCTGTGGCTGGAGCCGTACACGTCAGAAGATGGCTTTAGCGCTGGCACGTATGACCCTGCAATGGTTGGCCGTTATGCTGAGGTGAGTGGTGCGTCGCAGGCTGATGTAATAGCCATGCTTGAAACGCTGCGGCAACATGCCATATCCAAACTCAGTCAACGGCGTGCAGGCCTGGAGTCTGCATCAAAGGTAGAGGTTGGCGAGCAGCTCACGGTGCAGGTTCGTCGTGAAGCCGAAGCCGAGGTGCAGGTACTTAATGTTACGGCGTCTCTGGACAAGCCTGGTGCCCATCTGCACGGACTTGTGGCAAAGGCAGCGTCTCTTCGTGTCGGTTCATTTCGCATTGTTCATTGTGGCCAGGTTGTCGATGACGTAAAGCTGCTACGTGAGCAAGGTGTATGTGCAGGTTCAGTCTTGATGACACTGCCAATATCAGCCGAGGAACAGCGGGAGATCAGCGAGATAGCCGCGGCGCATGGTGCTTCTCGTGTTCGCAATGTAGCCTCGTCACTGGCCGGCCGAGAGGACGATGGCGTGGGCCCGTACGTGGACATCTGTGACCAGCAGGGTCGGCCGATTGACTTACCCTCGGCCGAGCGCCGTGCCCTGACACTGGCTCTAACGTTACACCAGAAAGGGAGGGCCATGCTGCGGCGAGCTTCATCTGACAATGATCTCCGGCAGGCGCTGGCCGTTCTGGTTGAGGGCGATCGTGAGTTTTCCCAGTGCAGTGCCAAGATACTGTCACTAGTGGATAACTATGCCGTTCTGTGCTTGGACATATGCTGGTGCCAGCTGCTACTGCGAGAAACGGGTGCACTGCCGGAGGCTGAGCATCGTCTCGCCAACTGTGAGACAACGCTGCGGAAGACGTATGGTAAGAACATGGAGCGGCTGGCCTTGCACAAGCAGGGCAATGTAGGCGCAGAGAAGCTGCTTCTTGGGCGACTTCACTTGCTGCAGGCTGTTGTGGCTCACTTCACAGGCCGGCCCAACTCCGCCAGAGAGCTGGTAGAGCAATCCAAGACGGAGCTGAGCAGCTTGCAAGTCAGCTCAGAACAGCTGGGCATTCTGATGTCCATGTCTGGATGTAGCGAGCAATCTGCACGCATTGCTCTGCGTGCCTGTGGCCATGACATACAGCGCGCTGCTCTCAGTCTCATGGAAAAGGCCGAGATGAGGAAGCAGAGCGAGCTGCTGGTTGCCGAGCAATCGGCTAATCGCAAGCGCGCACGCGCTCTGGGACGCATTGCGAATGGTAGTGCCTGCGTCAACGTGGACATGTATGACAAGCTCTGTAGCATGGGCTTCCCGCCTATCCTGTGCAAGCTGGCTCTGCGCCAGTGTAATAACAATATGTCTGCGAGCCTTATTGCTTTGCAGGAGAGTCGTGACACACTAGAGGCAGCTGCTCTTGATGAGTATCGACAGCAGCTGCAGCACATTGACCATGATGCACAGGCAGACGCTGAGGATGGCCTCGTCCAGCAGGGCTTAGCCATGGGCTTCGACGAGTCTGTTCTCCGTGCTGGTCTGCGGCTTTACGACATGCAGCTGCAGCCACTGATCGATCATCTCCTTTCCACCGGTGGGATTCTCGACGAATGCCATTCTGATGGGGTGTCTCAGGCGAATGGCGTCGTGTGGGACTCTGCCGGTGCCGAGCTGGCTAGAGCCCTACAGCTGGATCCGGAAATAGTAAAGGCGGTCGGGAAGAAGGGTCCACGCAAAAGGTCCCATGAGGAGGACGAGTTGGCAAAGGCAATCAAGAACGATCTGGTTCCGGACTTAGAAGGAGAAGGAGATGAATATCTGGACAGTACGCTTGAAAAGGAGTTTGAACTTCTTGAGGAGTACAGGACAATGATCTACTCCATTTAGTTCATTTAGTTTTCCACTTGCACACTTTCGTCGCCATATATCTCAGCCAGAATACCAGCACTAGGGACGTATTAGCTTCAGCTGTACTACTTGTTTCCATCGCTTCCCAGACTTCGTGCATATTTTTTACTGGAAGCTTCGTGCTGGAAACAGACCTCCAAATATTTTCTCCCTAACTAACAAAATCACTGTTGACTAGACCATAGGACGTGCATTTATTCGACTTAATTTGGTGCCATTTTTAATGCGAAAGCACTGCACTCGTGCATAAAATTATTATGACACTGGCCAGAGTGAATCATGTACATACTGTTGATGCTTCACTGAGTAGATCTACCAGCAATATTATAATCAATATATAATGATGGACCCCTTTTGGGTTGGTTTAGGATTCTATAGTGTAGAGTTATTTTTTATTGTCATGTCGTTTGGTCTAGTTAGGCATCGGGCCATTTTACTGGTGTTTACTAGGGTACAGTTTCTATGCAGTAGTAGCGCATGCGGTTTCTTGTCAAGCGTTCAATCTTACACTTCAATGGAGTGTTCTATTTATTACCGATTTTGGGTTGTCCTGTTTGCTTTGATCTCAAGTTGTACATAATTAACGTTACTGCAATGTGCTGTAGTTCTTGTTTTCCAAACAATGTGTTTGGAGAGCCTCCGTCTAGTTAGGGAGTAGCCAGCCGCTTGTGCCGGTGCCTACGAGTACTTGGGTGAATGTGAATTTACTCCCCTTTCTAGTTATGGGCAGTGCTCTGTCACAACCTGCCCGGATTAGGGCAATGCTACTGTATCGGCGTCTCCCCATGTCCGTGGTGTGTGTGTGTGTGTGTGTGTGTGTGTGTGTGTGTGTGTGTGTGTGTGTGTGTATTTTGTACTGTAGACTGCGTGAGTGCGTGAAAGAGATAGTGATGTGCTCATCGGAGATACATTGTGCCTACTAATCAGTACTAGTAGTCTACTATGACTACAAATTGCGAGTCTAGCACCGTGAATAGTCAAAGCAATGCATTATCAATGTCAATGAGGTTATGATTATAATTATACATGACTTTACAGACTACAGTACAGGTATTTGCCTCTGTTGTTGTGTGTATCATGGCATACTAGTACCCGTGCATGTGTAGGCCTTAGCACCACTGTGACCAGTGTCCCATAGTCTATAGACTCTACAAAGTACAATGACTACATAGTCATTGTATGTGACCACACACAAACCCTAGCACTAGTGCTGATGCCCAAACTGGACCGAAGCCTCTTTCAAGGAGGTAGGTGATCATGATTCATGGTGATAAAATAAGGCCTAAATCTTCCTTACAATCATGTTTTTCGCCAGCTACAACATCGGGCCGGGTGAAAATAATGTTTCTTCAGTGACTGAGTGACTGAGTACATGAGTGTTCAGTTTCTTGTCTTGTCTTGTCAATGAAAATTTACGAACGAAGCCAGTTCCTCCGGCGCGAAAGTTTCGGCAACGGTTTGAACCCTCGAGTATGTTGCGACTGAAGTGAAGTCCTCTTAGTTAGGATGAAACCCGAACAGGGCTTCGTGGAAGTAACGGCCGCGAAGCTACCAATGCCCTGCTAGCCTGGTGTGAACGCTGCAAGACATGACTGGTTGACGTTTTTGAGAAGAATTCTCTGTGGTGCTAGAGAAGAGGGTATGCTGCTGAAGGGATGCTAGTCCGGAGAAGAGAACCTCGCTACTGTTGTGTGTTGGTAGCTTGCTGTTGCGCTGTTGCGCTCCTTTTGATCCTGCGAGCGACAATACGAGTATTGAGCGAAGTGCAATGTTCCGAGTCGGAGTTGAACACACAGCCGGGCAGTCCAGGAGATGTGGTTGTCCTCAAAGGAGAGAAGAACGCCGGCTGGCGGGAGCTTCTCACGGCCACCGCCTTCACTCGCAATTATTGGTAAGAGTGAGTGAGTCGCTCGGTCCGGCTTTCTTCGTTCCTGTATGTTTGCTACGCTCAATGTCTCATTCATTCATTCTCATTCAGTCTACAGCGTTGTGACTTGTGTGGGTCGACTGATTGAGGAAGTCGAACGACACTAGTCCACATTAAATGCGGTTCGGTTTAGTCGAACGGCCAGCCTATCTTATGTGTATGTGTCTGTTCGACCGCCTATCGACCTGCTATAGCATTGACAGTGTCAGCACTCAGTCACACGTGGGTTCATTTACACTAACGTTACGGCTAGTACACAAAATACGTTGAGCTTGGCACAAGGCAAGGGGCGTCAGTCACAGACATCACTATGGACTATGGTATTGACAGTACCCCTCTTTGCCCCAGGTGCCCCAGGTACCAGTGTCTGCTCCAGAGCTGGGTCAACAATTCGGTTGGGGGGTACTTGGACCTGTTTGGAAAAGGAACACCGGGTCACTTGAACACACTGTCACATTCTTCGCCCTCGCCCCCCCCCCCCCCCCCGCAACCCCGATTCCACGTCGGACCCAGCGGAATCTACGAGTCACTTGTGACCCGTTTGGGAATAGTATACATACCGGTTTGGGAATAGTATACATACCGGTTTGGGAATAGTATACATACCGGTTTGGGAATAGTATACATACCGGTTTGGGAATAGTATACATACCAGTTTGGGAATAGTATACATACCGGTTTGGGAATAGTATACATACCGGTTTGGGAATAGTATACATACCGGTTTGGGAATAGTATACATACCGGTTTGGGAATAGTATACATACCGGTTTGGGAATAGTATACATACCGGTTTGGGAATAGTATACATACCGGTTTGGGAATAGTATACATACCGGTTTGGGAATAGTATACATACCGGTTTGGGAATAGTATACATACCGGTTTGGGAATAGTATACATACCGGTTTGGGAATAGTATACATACCGGTTTGGGAATAGTATACATACCGGTTTGGGAATAGTATACATACCGGTTTGGGAATAGTATACATACCGGTTTGGGAATAGTATACATACCGGTTTGGGAATAGTATACATACCGGTTTGGGAATAGTATACATACCGGTATGCTACATATATATGTACAGTCCCTGATATACATGCAGTAGGCTAGCCGCACTTGAACGTACCCGGCTCTGACCCGGCTCTGACCCGGCTCTGACCCGGCTCTGACCCGGCTCTGACCCGGCTCTGACCCGGTTGGATGAGTTTTGCAAAGTACACGTGTACTTTTGAAGTACACGGTTGGTTTGAAACCCTACAGCAGACACTGGGTACCCGGACCGTGAATCAATATGATGCACTGATCTGGGCTCTAGATTTCCAAAATGTTCGGCTCAGCCACCCCCAGAGTCCCCCACGGGTAAATAGTACTTTGAGATGGCTGACCGTAACCACACTAAAATACCTTCCAGTGCCCCTGACTTGCCGGATACGTTTTACGTTTACCAGCGAAAGTGCATACGCAGCCAAGCTGAGGCGATGGAGTGTAATGCTGTATGCATGTGTGTGCATGCGTGTATGCATATGCGCGGTGTGTGTGTGTGTGTGATGTGTGTGTGTGTGTGTGTGTGTGTGTGTGTGTGTGTGTGTGTGTGTGTGTGTGTGGTGTGTTTATAATGTGTGTATGGCATGCTTGTGCCCGTGTCCTATCGTTGTTCAGCGGAGTGAAGAGTTTGTGGCACGGTGGTGACTTTGTCCTGTCGGGTAACATGGTGGTGAGTCAAGTCACGGACCCAATGCAAGTCTCAAGTCTAGGATGGTGGCTAGCCCATGCCAAAGTGGACATGAAGTTTCGCTGCGAATACAGCAGGGAGCGAGCCTGGGACCTTGCAGAGCCCGAGTGGAGGCCTTCCGATCGAGTCTCGCAACCTGACGATGACCGAGGAATTCGGCCTGCAGTGAACTTAGCAGAAGGGATTGCCCGACCGTTGAGTGAGCCGTACTACAGTCAACAAGGTCACCAGCAGACCTGCGCACTTGTGAGTAAGCCACTATGACTAAGGGGCCATCACGAAACGAAAAAAAGTTTAGTTAGGACCCTCCCCCCCCCCCTCCTGAACGAAAAATAGATTAACTTGACAGCTGGAATGCATTGATGTCTTACATTTCAATATTTTTCCAAAACAAAAACTCTACTTGACTCACCCACCCATAAACGAAACTTTTTTCTTTCGTGTAAAAGATCGATAAGCCTTGCCTAAGCCTTGTAAATTATACGGTTTTCAAGTCAAGGATCGGGGCACAGTGGCAAGCAGTGCTAATAATGGGGGGGGGGGGGTGAAAATGAAAAGGGGGGGGGGGGGGGGGCTGGGGAAGTGAACAAAGAGCACGTCAATGTCCTGGGTATTACATGTACGGTGAAGCCGAAGAGTTTTTGGTAATGGTCATCTTTGCAACGCTGTTTATACGGTGGTGGGTGTGCCGTACAAGATGCAGTTTTCTCACAATGGTCCCGACTGAGATGTACTTCAGTACAGTGCAGCATTGCTATCTGATTCATGAGTTGTATGTTGTATGTGTAAAGTTTAAATCATTCTCAAGATAATGTGCATCGCCGTAAATGGTAAACATGGTAGGTCTACCATCTATGGCAATGAACGCTTGTACAGTGCTGTTTACGTTGAAGCATTGGTGTCACACGTGGCTGCTGTTTGCTGCCTGAATTCTTCTTTACTGTGTGTATCATTTCTTTACTCACCGTTTGTCTTGTGTTCCGGTTTAGATCATGGCCAACACATGCAGTCCGAATAGGATACATGCCTACTATCAGTACATTGGGGTGAGTGGCTCTGTGCTGCTACTATGCGAGCTAGTGTTCAGTTCAAGCTGACACTGCCACGTCTGATGAATTGGAAGTTCGGAACCCTGTACGGATGATGCATACTTCAGGTAGAAGTTGAATATGTGGTATCATCAAGTCAATGTGATGATTAGGTATACAGGTGGAATCCTGATAATTCGAACCTCAAAATGCCAGGAAAACACTTCTAATTATCCGGACATTCTAATTATCCAAACATGAACCGACAACACAATACATGTATGTATGTCAAAATGCTCGCAGGGTCACGCAGAGTTGTGCTATGGACCTTAGACACAGATTTCACAGATACTGAACTGACCGGCACAGCCTGCTCATGCAAACTGAACGGACCAGTACAATGTACTGTGAACTTCGAATTACACTTTGCTAACTTCGAATTATCAGCACAAATCCCACACATTTTCTATGTAAGTGGAATCCGTGGGACTTCTAGTTAACCGGACATATCCAGTTCGAGGTTCGAATTATCAGAAATTTTTATGTGGGAATCGTGTTGATAGAAATCGGTCCTGGAAAAACTTCTAATTAAGCGGTATGTTCGAATTAAAGGGGAAGTTAAGGCAAAAATCAAAATTTCACCAGTTGTAGTCTTCGGGGTGCTGAGTCGAATGGTCGTGGTCCGAGGAAGCTGAGACGCTCCCTTCCTACTTTAATCCCAATCGAACTCGCGCACTTCCACCGAAACTGGGTGACTGCGCCCTACTAGATGGGGACTTGTATGCAAAATGTCACTAAAAGCGCCATTTTGTTCTTATAAAAGCATGGATGACCGCGAATGGCCCATATGTTGTAGTCTTTTGGACGCCGAGTCGATTGGCTTTGGTCCGAAAAGGCTGCGATGCAGCGTTCCTCCTTTATTCCCAATCGAACATGGTTGAACAAGTGGTCACGTGCTCCTGCGTACACCAGTCACCTGATCACCGTGCCTGCAGGGTACAACTTACTAGCCTGTTTGACCTTTTTTGGGTGCAGTCCTGTCACTCGAGTTGAACTCGAGTTGAACCTTGGTGTGAAAGTTTTCGCCTGCTGGCATGGTGACCAGGTGATTTGGGCACCCAGGAGCACGTGACCGCTTGTTCAACCATGTTCGATTGGGAATAAAGGAGGAATGCTGCATCGCAGCCTTTTCGGACCAAAACCAGTCGACTCAGCGTCCAAAAGACTACAACATATGGGCCAATCGCGGTCATCCGTGCTTTTATAAGAACGAAATGGCGCTTTTAGTGACATTTTGCATACAAATCCCCATCTAGTAGGGCGCAGTCACCCAGTTTCAGTGGAAGTGCGCGAGTTCGATTGGGATTCAAGTAGGAAGGGAGCGTCTCAGCTTTCTCGGACCAAGACCATTCGACTCAGCACCCCGAAGACTACAACTGGTGACATTTTGATTTTTGCCTTAACTTCCCCTTTAAAGGGGAAGTTAAGGCAAAAATTAAAATTTCACCAGTTGTAGCCTTCGGGGTGCTGAGTCGAATGGTCGTGGTCCGAGGAAGCTGAGACGCTCCCTTCCTACTTGAATCCCAATCGAACTCGCGTACTTCCACCGAAACTGGGTGACTGCGCCCTACTAGATGGGGATTTGTATGCAAATTGTCACTAAAAGCGCCATTTCGTTCTTATAAAAGCACGGATGACCGCGATTGGCCCATATGTTGTAGTCTTTTGGACGCTGAGTCGACTGGTTTTGGTCCGAAAAGGCTGCGATGCAGCGTTCCTCCTTTATTCCCAATCGAACATGGTTGAACAAGCGGTCACGTGCTCCTGCGTACACCAGTCAGCTGGTCACCGTGCCTGCAGGGTACAACTTACTAGCCTGTTTCACCTTTTTTGGGTGCAGTCCTGTCACTCGAGTTGAACTCGAGTTGAACCTTGGTGTGAAAGTTGTCGCCTGCTGGCATGGTGACCAGGTGATTTGGGCACCCAGGAGCACGTGACCGCTTGTTCAACCAAGTTCGATTGGGAATAAAGGAGGAACGCTGCATCGCAGCCTTTCCGGACCAAAACCAGTCGACTGAGCGTCCAAAAGAGTACAACATATGGGCCAATCGCGGTCATCCGTGCTTTTATAAGAACGAAATGGCGCTTTTAGTGACATTTTGCATACAAATCCCCATCTAGTAGGGCGCAGTCACCCAGTTTCGGTGGAAGTGCGCGAGTTCGATTGGGATTCAAGTAGGAAGGGAGCGTCTTAGCTTTCTCGGACCAAGACCATTCGACTCAGCACCCTGAAGACTACAACTGGTGAAATTTTAATTTTTTGGCTTAACTTCCCCTGTAAGTCATATTCGAATTATCAGGATTCCACCTGTATTGAAATAGAAAAATGCAACGAAGGACTGAGAGAGGACGACTCGTCAAGAAACTACCCAGGAAAGCCGGACTGAACAGCAACAAGAGACAAGCACTGTCGATTATGCGGGGCACGGAGTACACACATGCATGCATAGTGAGTAGTATGCTGTAAGGTCGATGCAAGGAGATGTAGTACCATAATAAGAAACATGAGAGTGCAAATATGTACGATGTACACGGGTACACCACAGAATACACATGCATAAATTAATAAGGAGTAGGGTGATCTCGCGATTTGCGACACCCTGCTGGGAACCTCGCTCTCGAGCAGGCATTGCCCGCACTAAGCAGAGTGTTCTCTGTTCCGTTGGGTGTTTTTTGTCCAGGTAAAGGAGGATTTCGATGGTGCAACCCATTATCAGCTCTCACTCCTGGCCAGCACAATTCATGCAACACGACATCCTGCCGCTGAGGTTAGATTCCCACCTGCATGACGGATGCAACTTGTCTTTTCAATTATTCAATGCCGTCTGATTGACCTTCAAATGCAAATCAGACTTAGAATCTTCCAAGTTGGAAGGCTGCTGGAGTGCGCATCCAAGATGTGCTAGAGCTGATTGCCAGTTATGTGTAGAACGTCAGTACCTTTGTTCAGTGTCGTGCAATGTTATCGCACAAGCTGATTGTAAAGTAACTCGTGGTGTTAGTGTATATAATAGCGTGACTTGTAGCTCTTTGGTCCTCATTCAAGTTTCTTCTAGTAGATGCTGGTAGCTCCATGGTTGCAGATGGGCATGCCATCACGAAGAACATGTCAAGTATACTTTGGTTACTTGAACTGAGTATATGAAGCATCTTAGTCTATAAAGAACAGAAGCCTTATATACTAATGTTGTGATGCAGCAGCAGGGGTGGGGGCAGCAGCAGGGGTGGGGGCAGCAGCAGCAGGGGTGGGGGCAGCAGCAGCAGGGGTGGGGGCAGCAGCAGCAGGGGTGGGGGCAGCAGCAGCAGGGGTGGGGGCAGCAGCAGCAGCAGGGGTGGGGGCAGCAGCAGCAGGGGTGGGGGCAGCAGCAGCAGGGGTGGGGGCAGCAGCAGCAGGGGTGGGGCAGCAGCAGCAGGGGTGGGGGCAGCAGCAGCAGGGGTGGGGCAGCAGCAGCAGGGGTGGGGGCAGCAGCAGCAGGGGTGGGGGCAGCAGCAGCAGGGGTGGGGGCAGCAGCAGCAGGGGTGGGGGCAGCAGCAGCAGGGGTGGGGGCAGCAGCAGCAGGGGTGGGGGCAGCAACAGCAGGGGTGGGGGCAGCAGCAGCAGGGGTGGGGGCAGCAGCAGCAGGGGTGGGGGCAGCAGCAGCAGGGGCGGGGGCAGCAGCAAGGGGGGGGGCAGCAGCAAGGGGGGGGGGGACTTCGTCAGTTTCTTTAAAACATCATCTGACAGCAATGGTAGCCAACCTCCCGTAACAAAAAAAGTGTCTTGTTGTTGCGTGCACTTCACTAGGATCATTTGCTCGGGATGCTCGCTCTGGCTCTATTTGCTGATGGCACCCAAGTATCTAAGAAGTAAGTTCTACCTGAGTGAAACCGATAGTGATCCTCAGTTTGCGATGGCAGGTGAGTACTCAGGCTTGAGGCATAGCTGATATTGTGATGAGTACTCAGGCTTGAGGCATAGCTGATATTGGGCTGAAAGTCTTGGCTTGTGAGTTTTGTCTTTGGATATGCACAAGCTGAACTGTGGTGAATTTCTGCGATAGCTGACTTGCCACGGAATGGGGCAGCATGCGACAGGCAGTTTTTGGTCGCAAGCATTGCAAGTTGCACATCGCATCCTTGAGAGTTCTTTTGTGCTGCTACATAACATGCTTATTGTTCTTTCTCCCCTGCAGATTACACATTGAAGAAGGCACATATGCATACACTAAATTCACAGCGATCATGGTAAGCTTCGTGTTACATTTATTTTTCTCTCATGTGTTGTCTTTTACAGCTACCGTACTCGCGCAATTAGAGCCCTCTCTTGTCTACGAGGGCTAGTGAAAAATAACACCCTTGTTTCTCGAATAGTGCCCTCCCCCCCTCATCTTGTAACCAAGCTCATGTGCAAGTTTGCCAGAACTTTGCAGCCTAGAGAGGGTGTGTGGGCAGGCGTGTGTTAACCGCCATATTGCCAGGTGTGTCTTTACCACCATATTTATCAACCATAAGTTTGGTGTTGTTTGGCTAATGTTCTTGTCCATGCCATTGCGCTGGGGGTTTCAGGATCAAATTCGCAGTTCTTATTTAGTCACGATAGTTTACAGTAAGCTTTAGGCTCTGTTTTTCCTTGCTTTCTTTGTTTTATGCTTGGCGATGTAAATGTTCAAGTCCTGCTTGGAAGCGGAAGGATTTTTTCCAGCTGTGCTGCGACCCACAATTAATTGGGAGCTCGTGGCCTGGCACGAGGAGAACATGGATGCAGTGAATGGGATTTTCGGTCTTTGACCACTTGCTGGTGAGCTGATCTACTCACCTCCCACCGATTTAGGAGCTGCATCTGCGCCTTGATCCTTGAAGGGTGGTGGCGTTCCTGCGGATGCGGAAAACTCGGTTTCCAGCCGAGTCTCACGCGAACCGTGAATTTTTTTAATTTTTAAAAAATGTAAATGTACCAGCATTGAGCATAATTATAGTGCCCTCTCTTGAATAGTGCCCGGTCTTAAATAGTGCACCATCTGTGGTGAACTTTGAAAAATACTGCACCAGGGGCACTATTCGCGCGAGTACGGTATGTCTTCTCCGAATGGTCAGTGCCCCTGACATTGCTCGAAGTTAGCGCACACTCCATTATGTACTTATGTGAGGGCATTGGTTTGCTATAAAATAGAGTGGCTGTAGTGTACCAGTGCTGGGCCCAGACGTTAGGTATGAATAATCACCCCGGGGGGGGGGGGGGGGGGGCAGGTCTTCACGAGGCATGGGGCGCTAGCCACAGCAAAGTGATTACAGCAATGGAGGAAATTCTAAGGCTGTGATGGGCAAAGAGGGAAACGACTACAATATTTTATGGGCACCAACAAGATTCATTCATATGCAGGTGTCTGAAGTATCAAGCATTGTGGTTTGTCATGTTTGATGGCCCGGTTTGCCGGACCAGTGGAGATCTGCTGAGTCCGACGCCCCTGGCCGCACGGTTATGAGTGGCACGGAAGGCATGATGCACGAGGACATGTGTCCATTCCCTTCGTTGCTACTAGGTCCTTCCAACCGGAAAGACCGTCTCAGCGTTTCTCCTGATGGTGGGTTGCTATGGATACAGCGGTCACATGAGCATCAGCAATGTGGCAGTTCGGGCAATTGTGGGTGAGTAACCGTGGTGTGTATCTGCTGCTTGCACATTTCTTAGTGTCAGCGATGGCTCGGAACCTGTGTCATATGTTGTAAGGCTGGGATTGTTTGGTCCAGTCCAGATCCATAGTATCCACTCCTGTCCTCATAGCTAGCAACCCATGTCATCACGTACATTGAAAATCAACATATTTTTGCGAATCGGTCTTTTGTTCAGCATCACTTTTCAACGAGGACGAAGCAAAGTCGGCCGAACGAAGCCTAGTGGAAGAGAATCATCCCCGCCACTTCACCATCACGATACTGACATAGATACGAGACGAAACAACTAAAAATTCACAAGAAAACTGTACGCCCGCCACAGCCCTGACTTCAGTCTGAGAATTTTCTATTACTTCAAGTACATTCAAAATGTACCGTGGGAGCACTCAAAAATCAGCTACAGATGTACCTTTGTCGCTCTCTACCCTTTTCTGGAGGCACGGAAGTCGTCTCTCCACTTTCAAACCGGGAACAAGACATACCGCAAAGTTCACTGCAAACGCCCACCCCAGCGGGTCCATACTATTTTCGTCTTTTTCAGGTTAATAGCATTGTACAAAACCGTCATGAAGGTTGAATGCGTGCGAAAACGACTGTGATGCCTACAAACTGCCTATGTCTTACCAGGAGGCTCTGCTAAAGCGATTTTCATTATCTTGCATCAAAGAAAAAACGTCTGTCGAGACTTCCTTCCATTCGATAAATGAGTCGTCTTCGCATCAGTTCATTCTCCCTGTGGTAATGCCGTAGAATCTATCTGGTTTTCGAATCGTGCAATTTCTGAAGTGCCACGATAAACGCAACGGGGACTCACCAAAATTATAGGATTGTTCTGATGAAGCGTCACTCAACGACTTGACCTGTTGCAGTATTGCAGTTGCAAGGAGAACAGGAAGGCTGTCACAGAAGCTACAGCTACAAAGTCGCTGCTAACTTGTTGAAAACTCTGAAGTACTCGAGAAGGACCCTCGCCTTTGCGCGATTTGGAAATGATGGCTTGAAACACCGTCAGAAGTGTATTTGGTTCCTGCAATGCTATGTTCTTCGCTACCTTGTTATTCGGAAGAAACTACCGTTTTTGGATTTGCGAAATAAAACAACCAACATAATCGTCACTATGAGCTAGCTCAGTCGAAGCTAGTGCCCAAAGAGATTTTGAAACCAGGAAAGTGGACATCGTGCATTAGGCCCATGAACTTTGCAGGTGTCTTTGTCGAGCCGGACCCCATCACAGGGGAATTAGAACTGGCAGAATGGGGCGTTGATTGCAGCTTTCGGAATATCTCGCTCTCAAATTCAGACCTAGTAATAACCCAAATTGGATCCAGCTTTGAGACAGCTTGCCCCACGTATGGTATCGAAGAGGTCATCGATATTGGGAAGAGAGGCTCGCATCTTCACAGTAATATTCTCCAGTCACCCCGGCACCAGCGTCAGAGAACCGTCCGCTTTCTAGACAAAGAAGACGGGCATTCCATATGGTGATCTGCCGAGCTCTATGAAGCCGTGTTTCAGCAAATTCTCCAGCTGTTTTTGTAGTTCCTCAATGTTTGATTGTAACAAACAGTACGAAGTTTGGGAGGGTGACTTACCATCGCTTTCGTGATAATTCTCCCACTCGGCGGCAGGTTCCTTGGTAGTTCCTGAGGGAAACTGGTACCATGCGCATTGAGAGCCTGCTCTAGTTCGCTACGCTGCTGCTTGGCCACCATTATTTTCATTTCCTTTCTAGCATCTTCGTGGAAATCCCTTTCGATCTTCACTATTATACATTCAGCGCCTTCCGCGCCTGCTTGATGCTCATGAATTCGGCGGGGCTGCCTTCTTCCATCTCTACCGAGGGAGGGTGTTTGCCAGACAGCCATGTGACCATCAGACTACGACCTCCTTCCCCGATCGGACAGTGTGACACGGTTGTTGGTGAAGTCCCCATCCGGGTTAGTTCGAGACAGCCATGGCTTGCCCAGTAGTACATCATATTCCTTCAAGAGTGTAACCATGAGCTGCTCCCAGTCACGGTTCCGGTTCCACGGAGCAGTTGTCTTCGCCCATCAGCCATCATCAGCAGAATTCGACTCTGGCTCTCAGAACTGACTGGACTGCTACAGATTGCTTCAGAGCAAATGCTCAGTTGCAGCACTTCACCCTCTGTGCTACCAAGTGGTGTGCAGTGTAGATCACATTGACCACACGTACTCTTAAGTTGCTTGAAACTGGTAACGGTGAGAATAGGGACTGCAAGTCGGTTCATGTAGTGTCAGTCGGCAAATCGGGGATGGGAACCAAGCAGGTATTATGCAGCTTGAGCTAAGGTCACAATAAGGCCCTGGTCTAGGATTGCAGTGTTGATTGGTTTTGCTATTTCTGTTGCTTGTTGCCATGAACACCATGCTGCCTGTCAGCTGGATATGTTGTCAAGGCCCTGCGGTCACAGAGCAGATGGCAAAGCTCATACGTACCCGCTACCTGTCCGCCAGTTCTGCACTCGTTCATTCCAGCGAAGAGTCAAGAAACCGAGTTGCGGCAGTGGACGTTGTACACACCGGTGACACAGGTGGTAAGAACTTTGCCGGCATTCTAATTGATGTGAACATCGGGTGTCAGTTGGTTGTGTCGAAACTTGGTGAGGGTAGTGTGGGGGGTTGACCCATGAGATCCACCCATGTTCATGTCAGGTGTTTGTTTCACTCTATAAGCCAGAGAAGACAGTTACAGATAAAGGCCAACCTTGCCCTTATGCAGGTGCCTGGCGAAACTTCTGGGATCCCAGATGTCCTTCAGCCCAACGAACCGACTCCATTTTACATGTAGTAGCAAGAGTGAAGGGTGTGGCCGGAGAGATGTTTAGCAATTGCATGTGAAGTGTCGGCTTCCTTTTCGTTTAATAGTCTTGCATTCTCAGTGCGTGTCAAGGTACAGCCAGGTTTTTGTGCACCTACTAGAGATGTGGACGGCACTAGGGTCTTGAAAAATGGGAAAACATCTGCTGTCGAGTTGTAACATATCAATAGAAATGTATCATTGATAACTGCATCCAGTTAGGTACCTCTTGCTGTCACTGTCACTGTCCGTAGAGCCCGGAGACCGTGACACTGGTGACACAGGCATCGCTGGATCGTATCGACGTCGTGCAACGTACTATGCAGCACTGGCATGGTAAGCGAGCACTGATGTGTAGGATTCGGTCAAGTGCATGTTTGGCTGCAGCAGATGGAGAAACATGTTTGTTCGCCCACCTCCTAGAATCTGAGCTCCAACACTTGTGATTGGCCTTCTCAACCTGGGTTCTTGCCTGTTCTGTATTTTCGCGTAGGTCCAGTGTCTTTGGTTCTGTACGTTCCCAACACATCAACCCTTAGCGAACCGGACCTGGAGTGGAAAAAGTTAGCAGCATGCCTTTCTTACACCGGGTTGAAACTTGTTTTATGCGTGATCAGTGTACAGTAGACCTCTAGCAAGATACGTACATGCAGGCCTGGCGTATTTCACCTTGCTTTCATCTTGGACCATATTTCTTTGTTCTCAACTGATGAAGAAGCCACCCTTTCTTCGTGTTGAACTGACGGGGTCCACACTGAAAAGAAGAGCAGCACTGACTACCTTCACGTTTGAGTAGATGTGGATCGACATGAGTAGATTGCTGTGTTGTAACATGCTTCATGCGCCTGTAGTGCATCCTTATACTCTTGTAGAGGTGCAAAGTACATGTAGTAGAGGGAAAATGTTCAGCAAAAGATGCCATGAGCCTGTCATAGGAGCAATATTGGTTCATAAAGCTTGATTCTATTCATTTGTTGTCCTCTCTGTGTGTGCTTGATGCAGGATTTATGTCAAGAAGAAACTGCAGAGCATTGCGATCATCACAATGTGCTCTGTTCGGATTGTCTTTGGGCAGTCGGTACGGTCCAATCATGGCGGCTTGGAAGTCCAGTGCTGTTCAGTTGGTAGTGGTGGTGAATGTGATTGGGGTCATTCTGGGTGGGAGTGGGGGGGGGGGGGGGGGGGCAGATGGGGGTTGGGGGTCAGACCGGGGGGGGGGGGGGGGGGGAGTCAGACTGGGACAGGGGATGTATTTTGTTCTTTTCAGTTATGTTCGATGAGCCTATTAACAGTTGCTTGTTGCAGCATAATTATGTGATTTTCAATACATACCGTGTGGTTTTTAAAGTCCTTTTTCTTACAATGCTGAGTTAGTCCTCGCTGTGCTCTGCCTGTGCTGAATTGAATGTTCCATAGGCGGGCGAAGAATATCCAATCAACGAGCTGAGAAATATTGCCATCAGGTACGCCGCGGTAGGGCCCTGTTCCATGTTCCATGTTAGCCACATGCATCGCTGGTCTTGGTGCACGCCTGGTACATTGCGCACCAGAGGCACTGCCTGAGATTATCCTCCCTGGTGCCGTTAGTCTAGTATCCAGCACACAGTGTCTGCGTCTCTGCCAGTCTTGCTCTTAAAAGTTCTTGCCTTTCTAGCGGAGACCAGACCATGAACATTGATTGTATGATGAAGTAGGGCGAGCACACTGGCAGGATGCCAACGTCATTCTAAGTGTGATACAGCTGTTTATGTTGTTCGTTTTCTGTACAGACACTCTCCAACAGAGACTATTTTCTTGCTGGATGCCGATTTCGTCCCATCGCCAAACTTTAACAGGACATTCTGGTATGCCGCAATACATGGGTGTGTACTTTTAAAAGTGGAAGAGATACTCGCCGCATTTGATCATTTTTTGCATTCTTATTCAGAGCATTGGATGGCTGTCCACGTGTAGAAGGCTGTGCTTGTATTTGACATGCTGTATGTGTTGTTGGTATGCAGGGCATCAGTCTCATCATGGTTCAACAGCAGTGAGTACAAGTCAAGTCTAGTGCAGAATCGTCTGGACAAAACTGCGTTTGTTGTTCCGGCGTTTGAGTTTGATACGCCACCCAGGGTAAGCAAGTGAAGAAGTACCTCTAACGTAGTAATGAAGCTACCTGTACCGTAAAGTACTGCCAGAGCGTCCCACCATCTCATCCTTTCGTGGTCGTATTGTGGAGGTGGTCTGCTGTCTGTAGGTCATACGACATGAACCTTGTACACATATTGCACGTTTTGCAGTCAATCCGTACCTTCGAGCGGACACAAGCTCCACACAAAAACCTGCCAAGTGTGACCTTAGTACACTAAGATTCTCACATCGTACAAACTTCGTTGCACTCTGCCATACGATCTTCCTTCCTCTGGGTGTAAAATCAAGGTGGGACGCTCTCGCGGGACGGGACGCTCCGGCGGTACTTTACGATACATGTATATGCTCCGCATGCTGCACATTCCAGAGTTGCCTGTTGTTAGTATTCGAGGAATGGAACCCGACATCTACTTAAGTAAGGGCAGCGACCCAACTTACTTTCAAGGGCACAGTGAACAGGATAATCACGGCGAAAGCCGGCAGATCGCCAGCATATGTTATCCCTTATAATGCAGGAGATGTAGTGCCGGTGTTGCGAAATTCTTTTTGCACCCTCCGCCTCCCAGTGTATTCACAAAAGGAGTACACTATCTCTGCACGATGTTTCATTCGATTACATTGGAAGATTTTATCTTTGTTCCATTTCCGTTTTACATGCTGTTCTTATTCCGATTTTTCACGTATTTTCATGCCTGCAGGAGGATGTGTCTGTTCCAATGTCGAAGCAGGAGCTTGTGAAGCTGGTACAAGAGCCTGGAAGCAACTTTGAACCGTTCAATATCCACATCATATGTGCATGAACATCAGTTACTCCCTGTGTGTGTATATGTGTGTGTATGTATGTATGTGTGTGTGTGTGTGTGTGTGTGTGTGTGTGTGTGTGTGTGTGTGTGTGTGTATACATGCGTGTGTGGGTGTATGCAGGGTTCTAGCAAGGAAAATGTAGGGGCAGGGTTAGGGAAAACAAACAGTTCATACACCTTTTCTATGTTCCACTACAGTATTGCAGTGTTGCCTTGTCTCAAAATATACAACATACGGGTACATGCACAGAGCAGTCGGAATGATCAATTTGTGGCCGTATTTTCGCTGTGTGAACTGAAAAAAAACACAAAAATCTGAAAATGGGTAGGGTGGTGTGCTATCAGAGGGAGGGGGGGGGGGGGAGGGGGGGGCATCAGCGTGAGGGGTAGGGGATCAGAGTGAGTGGTAGGGGGGGGGGGGGGGGCTGCCCCCACTCCCTACCCCCTTTGGCTGGAACCCTGAGTGTATGTGTACGTGTCCGTGATGTGTACATGGCTACTTGTTCACACGATGCTTCTGGCAATACATCACATACCACAGTGCACACCACAGTACATACACGCGGAAAATCTGCACAGCACCTGCTTGAGAAAGCTTGTGCTGATGCATTGAAATATCTAAAGACCTCCTTAACAGCTGTGCGGTCGATGTTCACAGTACCACAACGCCCCTCTGTCGCACAAGCCAGTTGACTACCCAGTCTGGTACATGGCAAGTGAACCATATACAATCACAACATACCAGGTGAGTGGAAAGAGCAAATCCAGCACAGCCAAACCTAAAAGGGGACCTAAACAGAGACCAAAACAGTACACGTAGCTTCCAAAATTGTTTTCCTCGACGTCACGGACATCCGCCATTAAAATGGATATTACAGTGTACTGGCATGCTGGTCAGTCTCCTGAAATCTTGAAAAATAATAAAATCATTACGCGTGCCATAGCATTGTATTTGAGTGCACACGCTTGCAGCAAGCAGGCATCTTCCTAGACTGATTTTTGTATGACATGACTTTGCTTTGTAAAGTACAGGACAAGTGAATAGCGCCGTACCGACACATTTCATAATTCTACAAGTACAATTCTAAACTGAGGTCAATGCTTGTGCCCAAATGTCACCAGGCACCACATAGGTACCATACGTTAGACTTTGTTCAATCGGTGAACTTCTTGATAGAGTTTTAGAGTACGTTGAACTTTTGGTCATATCATCACCCAGTGATAAGTAGCAATAACAATGGTGATGCTGTTTGGTTGAATACCATGTTTTCTGTGCCATTTTTTGGGTATTGTGTATCCTCTTCTTCACATTCTCTTTGTGCACAGGATAAATTTGAGCCATACCTGGTACTGAGGTGAGTGTCGCCGCTCTCGCATGCTCATTCCCTTTTGGTCCGTCTGGTCCTTCTAGGTCAAGGTATCCACACATTCTTGCCTACAGAGAGACAGAACCCCACGCGGTGAGGTCCGCTCTGAAATATTATCAAGATGTAGATTGCAGTTTGATTGTTTGCCAGATGTTGCGGCATTCAAGATGCTGATGCGTAGTTGCATTGGTATTTGTCTGATAGCTGTTATACGTTACAGCTTGTGTTACACACAGGTTCCGACCGCCGTTACTGTAACAGTGTTGAAACATTGTCTGGTGATTGTTCTTTGTCAGTTTAGACTCACAAGAAATAACTTGCCCTACATTTTGCCAATGGTGTGTATTGGAAGTGTTACAGACAGCTCTATCTAGCGGCACATTCGGCTCATTTTCTCCACCTTTTCCAGAGCCCTATATGCTTAATCTTTGGGACATAGCCTGTGACTTGAATATTGAACTGCTGTTTTGAAAGGCTGAAGTAGAAGACAGCAGCTATCATTAGATAGGGAACTAGCAGTCTAGAACTTGGCTGATGTGAAGCTTTGAGTTCACAGACAGTATGTACGATTTGTAAGCTGGGGGTCTTTTGTTGTTGCTACTGGTCTTGATGCTGCTTTCAACTATTGCATTGACAACAGGAAGACACAAGCAATGCCAGCGTATGACGAATCCTTCCGTAGCTACGGCATGAATAAAGTGTCTCACACGATTGAGCTGTCCGTTGCTGGGTAAGTCTGTCACACTCTGTGATGATCAACTTTTATGATTGACAACTTTACGGTTCATCCTGATCCATTCCAATGGGTGGCCCTGCTGGCTTTTGAAAGCCCGATTTTGTCCGAATTGAGGCTAGTAAACTAATGCGAAAAGCTGGGTTTGGGATCAACATCTCCATATACTTTGCCATGGTAGACCTGTAATATTTTCATTAAACCAGATATCTACATGGTATGATTTTGCATTTATCATAGCAGACCAGTTTCACGTGCACGTGTTAAGCTAAAAACTTCATTTCAGCTGCAACTGTGTATACCATTGAACTTTCAGGCTCATAATGAACCTGTTGATGAGGGGTCTGTCATGTATGACATCAGTCCGGATATGTGCCGTGACTTCAAGCTGTGACTTACAGTATTTGGGTGGAATTCAGTGATTAGAATGAACACAGCTGGATGATAACAGACACAGCGAACAGTGAACAACAGTGAACAGTGAACAACAGTGAACATGTATGTGTCTGGATGGAATCCTAGAATATGTATCTGTCTTTTTATAATCATGACTGCAATACTTGCACATGATCAAAGTTCAACGGACAGGAATGTTTGGCATTTCTCTCTTATGCCCCGTCACCGTCATCCCATGTCGTAATATGACTTTTCTGAAACCAGGTACCAGTTTGTTGTGTTGCCGAACGCCTGGGCAGTGCACCTCCCTCATCACGAATCCGCTTCTTCAAAGAAGTTCATGCAGGTTAGTGGTGGGATGATGATGTGTTGGTGCCAGGCTCCGGGGCGATTCCAGTGCACTTGCCCTAGCATGTACAGGTATCAGGTCTGCAGTTGGCCAAACATGAAGCTGATGTCTGGTTCTACAAGCTCATTCGGGCAGACTAATACACCGTTCTGCAGCTGACACCTTTTTGAATTTCCATTCGTGTGTCTTTTTTGGTCAGTACTTATGCATGGTGTCAGTACTTATGCATGGTGTCAGTACTTATGCATGGTGTCAGTACGTATGCATGGTGAAGAGAAACAGCTGATGGCTACAGGTTATCTTGATTTGTGCTCTCAATTGCACTGCCATGCGTTCTGCTCAAGCAGTGCATGGTATGCTTATCTCTTCACCACCCTTTCACAGCCCCTTGCAGCAAATCCGGGGTGTCTTGTTCTCCTGGCGTGAAGATGCCATTAGGAAAACTTAGTATGTTGGAGCAAGATGGAGTGTCTTGGAATAGGGGCACTTGAAACCATGTTATCCACTCACTTCCGGCAAGCCCTTGACATCATTATCACCTTTTAGCACTAAGCTAAATGGTGGTGTTTTCAAGTGCTCTGCTCGCGAAAGTGACTAACTGCACTGCAAAGGAAACTTGATATTTACCTACATTGCGTAACTAACTTTCTTCATCTGGCGTCTTCTTGTTCAGTGAATGTTTTCTGCACTCTTTTTCCATGCATGTCCCAGGACCCATATGAAAGGCTCAAGAATCGTCTGGTGCGTTTCCAGTTCATTCTGGCGCTGCAGCACAAGTACAACCTGACCCAGTGTGTTACAGCTGCAGCCTCTGCTTCTGTTACTGGTCTTCAGCATGATGGTGATATTAGCAATCCTGGTTCAAGCTAGCCGGTTCTGTGATTGGACAAGGCAAATACACTTGGTCAGTGGCGCAGAGACGCTGAGGCCTAGAACAACATCCGTGAATAGGTGCCAATGTCAGCTTACCGTTGAACCTGGCTCATCGTGACTAGCAAAACGGTTGCGTCCGCGACTGCAAGGGGAAGTATTCGTGAAAAGGGCGCTTAACATACCCTGAATTGCACGAGTTTTAACCTCGGTTGCCAGCTCCGCACAGCTGTCGGTGAGAACTTTGGAACAGCATCAGTCCAAGACGAGCCATTTTCATTTTTCACCTGTGTTTGTTATTGGGTGTACTGGGCGTGCAATGCACAAGATCAACATCACCTTCCCACATCACTATCCTCTACCCCACTCGGAGACGAGGGATTGAGGATCTTTTTACCAGATGGGAGGCAGTCTTTGGCTATGCTCACCTCAAACTCGAACATTCAAGAAACGCAATTCACGACAGTAACTTGATCTGACCTCGACTGGAAGCTATAAAAAATAGATATAGACATATTCTCAAGCTTCAAGACCGTCATCATATTCCTATTAAACCCAGAATTATGGCATGCACCAGACGCAATACGTCCCAATAATATTAGCATTAACATACTGCAATCACCGATTCCTTTGACTCGCTTGGCCTCGTTATCCAGGGGAGAACAGGTACAGCAACCCTTGTTATCCAGGGGAGAGGTACAGCAAGCCTTGTTTTCCAGGTGAGAACAGGTACTAGTACAGAAAAGCCACAGCAAAACGCAAGGCTTTCCTGTTTGCCCTGAGCATGGATGATGTACAACGGCTGCAGGACTGTCCAGTGGGTGGATGACTCTAGTGACGACATGTACTTGTCAAAAGTATTACTATAATTCACCTGGTGATGCCAGCATGAAAATTCAGTAGGATGGCATGCAGCTTTCAGCTTGCTCATCACTGAGTTAGTGAAATGTGCTGGTGTGAATAAGGCCACTGGCCACAGAGTACATGACTTGCGACGGTGGAGTTATCCACTTTTTGCAATGATGATGGGATGACGGCTACACCTTAGCTCAGTGGTTAGAGCATCGCTGGCCTCAACTAGCGGCGAAGGTCCCTGGTTCGAATCCTGGTGGCGATGGTCAATTTTTCTTCAGACTTTTCCCTCAAACCAGTGAATGATGATGGTCATCGATTGGATATTATACTGAATGGCTGGGCCAGTTGAGGTGTGATCACTGATTCCTAAATTGCTCAGCTGTAAACACGAAGCTGTAGGCAGCCCCCAGCCGAATCTAGAAGTAGAATTATTTGGGAAATCTGAACTGGGTCTGCACTAATTAATATTAATAATAGCGAGTGTGCAGATTCGTGACTGCTTTGCAAACCCATAAAATGCACTTTGACTAGCTATCCTTCCCCTTCGGGAACTGAATTAGGCTTTCAAGAATGAAATATGTGTGATCTGTGTTTTCAAGTCTCTTTCTTGTGCAAGAATGAAGCCCTATAGACCAAGGTGTGGTCCTGGGGCCTGTCCGGGCTGTGATGAATATTGACTTTGCCCTGTGCGGGGTGCCCTGTGGCATAGCCTGCAGACTGTACATGTACTCGAATGTGTTACCCTTCAAAGAACCTATCTCCTGACTTAGTGGATCAAAAAAAAAAAACGAACAGTAGCCAAAGGCAATGAGAACAATCTACAGTACATGTATCAGACTCTCCGCGCTGATCATTAGCTTCAGTTACAGCAACTCATTATTATAATCTGGACTTGAAGTATTTCAAAGTTGGAAAGAACTCACTGCTGGGTAACTTTGGACTTCAATCGCGGCGACAGAGTGTAAAAGACTAGTGACTCATATCAGTCTATGAGAGAAAGTGTGCAGGTGCTATCTGGCCTGGCCTGGCAATAACCACAAATGCTGCAATTGATGCCTGGCCGTGAGAGTGCAGGGATTATTTTTGTACCATGTTTTCTAGCGTGGGACGAAGTGTACTGCACAACACTTAAAGATTTACAGGATTACCAAAGACGTCTCAGTTTCCTGTGCTTTAAATATTAGTGGAGTGGACATCGTATGAAATGACGAAACATATCCCCCCATTCAGACTTTGCGCCGTCGGGAGTGATTAGTGTTCCTTCCGCTGCTAAAAGTAGAGACAAGATACACAGGGCAAGAACTTGGTCCAAAGTTCACAACAGCCACGCGTGCATGTACGCCTACTGACACCATTTTCGCGTGTCATGTTCTAACATTCGCGCCCTGAGGACGGCCATGCGAATGCTTGAGGGCGTGTCTTTTTTTCACACCCATGGTGTGTGTGTGTGTGTGTGTGTGTTCTCGTCGGACTCACATGTCCTTGGGCTATCTGTGTTCCGTGAAAAGCCTTGAAAGGAACTCTGGCTCACACCACACCGAGGTGACTGAGGTAAGAACAACGCCATGCATTCTCCAGTGTTCCCCGTGCTCAATTCCATGTGTCCAGCAATGCAGAGCACGCAGTGCGGAGCGGAAGATTCTGGGGGTCTGCTCCCTACATACTTGCACCTAGTACCGTGGCGTAATGATAAGTTCCTGTTTTCCATTCTTCTGGTGTACGATCACAATGAGGATGTTCATTATTTCACCTACGGAAAGTACAATTGTTGTGTCCTGAACACGACTTGAAGAAGTGCCAGTCCGCTGATTGATCATAGATGACAGTGATTGTTTTTGTGTACTTTAGGCTGGATTGCGTCCCCAACTTCCCACTCCCCCAGGTGCTATCTTGAACAGACGACACATGGGCATCATTACTGTATTTAAAAACATTTTTAGACTGGAAAGTGGAAATACACGCCGCTGTGGCCTGAGTTTGGGGTTCGGAGTTGAGTTTGTTAGGTAGACCTAATCCTGCACTGCAATCGCTCTCCAGCAATCCAATGGCCATTTAGGCTTTAGCAGCAGCAAGCACGATTCGTCTGGAGTTCATCTACATTTATGGAGCATGCAGGTTATGATCTTGAACACTTGATGATGGGTGCGTGACTTGTGTCGTGAAAGAATGCAATTGTAGCTACATGATGTCTGGAGGGCGGTTTCCATACCGTGGCGGCGTCATGCGAAAAACCTTTTCCGCATGTCACCAGTAACATCCATCAATGTTGAACTTTCGGAGGACGATCCCGGTGTTGCGGGACACGTACACACCGGGCGGCACATTGCCGGGCGTGGCCGCCCTACTGATGCCAGCGCTACATGTATTTGACACTGGCTGCAGATGGATACGCAACTCGACTCACGTACGCCGCCTCATTGTTGGTCAAATATCCATTTACTTTTAACCTGCACCCTGTGCTTTGTGTGGGACCTCATGACGGAAAGCATCGCCCACATTCACAGCCAATAGGGAATAGCTAAATGCCAATGCCCAATGGCCTCGAACTAACTCGACAACTTCTAAATTAATAATGAACTACATTAATAATGAACTACATTAATAATGAACTACATTAATAATGTGCAGAAAACAAGGGTATACAAGTAAGAACTAAGCGTGACAAGTGTGTATCAGCAACAAAAAACAAAAACAAAAAAAGTGAGAACGAATGATAATAATAACAATAATAAACAAGAAGGTGACAAAACACATTTAGGCACAAGTGGCAACAACGTTGCCACACTACACAACAGAACATTATTTGAACAATTTTAGGGTAATAACACTATCTTTCTGGACACACAAATTCGGCTTATGAATGCGCTGACAAACAGCTTCCAAAACTTGTAACTGCAAAAGATAACCATGACGAGCACGGCACAAAACAGAAAAACAGGAATCAGAATAAGTACGACAACAGTCAGTACTAGAAACCAAATGATTGTATACTGAAGACTTGTTATTACGAGACGGACGCACACAATCTCGACTCACGCGCACACCCTCACACTCCCTCTCACCCTCACTCAGCTCACCTTCTCCCTCACTGTCCGAATCAGAACCTGCTCCGTCATCCACCGCGGTTTGACTCTCCTCCTCACTTGCGGTGGATGACGGAGCAGGTTCTGATTCGGACAGTGAGGGAGAAGGTGAGCTGAGTGAGGGTGAGAGGGAGTGTGAGGGTGTGCGCGTGAGTCGAGATTGTGTGCGTCCATCTCGTAATAACAAGTCTTCAGTATACAATCATTTGGTTTCTAGTACTGACTGTTGTCGTACTTATTCTGATTCCTGTTTTTCTGTTTTGTGCCGTGCTCGTCATGGTTATCTTTTGCAGTTACAAGTTTTGGAAGCTGTTTGTCAGCGCATTCATAAGCCGAATTTGTGTGTCCAGAAAGATAGTGTTATTACCCTAAAATTGTTCAAATAATGTTCTGTTGTGTAGTGTGGCAACGTTGTTGCCACTTGTGCCTAAATGTGTTTTGTCACCTTCTTGTTTATTATTGTTATTATTATCATTCGTTCTCACTTTTTTTTGTTTTTGTTTTTTGTTGCTGATACACACTTGTCACGCTTAGTTCTTACTTGTATACCCTTGTTTTCTGCACACTTTTGTGAGAAATCGCACCTCGATATTCTAGTGCTACATTAATAATGAACTACATTAATAATGAACTACATTAATAATGAACTACATTAATAATGAACTACATTAATAATGAACTACATTAATAATGAACTACTTGTAATTTAAATATGTACTGTACGTACTCGAGGACTTCGTTGATGCTACTGGTGAATAAACACACGGGCGCTTACTCATCCGATTAGTAGGCGCCCTTGAATGAAGCTTGCTGTACTTGTTGTCACATGATATCCGGAGTTTATGTTAGTGGAACACTGGTCCACAGGTATGTTCATATTTGGGTGAGACCCGGCCGTCATCCGGCTCATCACCAGTTCCCACGCTTTTTTTTAACCTAAAAGAATGACTCCGCGCTATGAATGGGGCAATACAGCCCGCTGCGTATTTGATGCATGTGTGTGCCAGAAGGAAGAATAGTCTGAGTAAATCACCATGTCCACTTCTCACTGTCGCGAACGGTGTCGATCTGGGTGTCCAGGAGCGACTATGTGGAAAGTACTAGTCATCACGATCTCCATGCACCTAGGCTTTCAGTCACGCAGGAAGTTTGTTATGACATCGTTGCTAGAAACAACATAGATTACAAAGTTGGAGGTGTCGTACTATTCTACGCCTCGTGACGGATGAATCTCTATCACGGTCAAGTCCCTTTGCTAATTGCCATGTACATGTAGTGGTCTTAGTTAATTGTCCATGTGTGCGTGTGTGCACCCGGGGCAACTGTACGAGCATGCATGTACTGCGGTAACGTTATCGTTCAATGACGCGTTAATATGAGTGCACTGTATGCACAGCGATCATGCATGTCGCTGCGCGATCCTACACATACATGCCCTCTTTCAGGAAATAGGCACACAGATCTTTATACTGTAAGGAGGTCTTGGTGCACCCCTGTCGGCGGTCTATACAATTGCACTGTACAATTGCAGTACACATACTTGAGTCAGTCTAGCTTGTCTACCCATGGGCTGGTCGTGTGGCTAGCTGATTGTATTCTTACATGCAGCTTCCCTCTTCGCCATGGCGCAAGAGGGACTAGAAGAGTCCACCACACTTCCTTACCTCCGGGGTATGATGGCCAACGTTCTATCAGAGAACTGGTCCAAGTCATTATGGAACGATCTAATGAAGTATCACAGATGTGGACCCAGTCATGGTCTGAACTGTTTATCACAGAACTCGAGCAAGTCACGATGGGAACGTGCTATCACAGAACTGGACCAAGTCGACTAAACGTGCTTCTGAAGGTCAAGTCTAACCAGACGAGGGTACAATGAGTTCAGCGATCGATGTGGTGCACCGAAAGTGAAATGCCTGGAGCATACCACAAAGGATTTAGAAACGTAGTATGTAAACAACCTGGTTGAAT
This sequence comes from Sycon ciliatum, assembly GCF_964019385.1. Lineage (NCBI taxonomy): Eukaryota > Metazoa > Porifera > Calcarea > Leucosolenida > Sycettidae > Sycon > Sycon ciliatum. Next base: position 57,147,959 of record NC_088643.1, on the reverse strand, counting down.
CTAAAAATGAACTATCATAAATTCTCTCCAGCTATTTTGGTGTAAGCCTATTTTGGTGTTGAGCATAAACATGTCTGGAGAGTGGGATGAAGTTCTGGCTTGTGGAAAATAGATAACTGATGTGTTCTTGGGCATTCACTCAGATGCTCCAGGCATTCCAGGTCTGCCTGGGCGTGTTGTGGCCCGTGTGCAGGCTAATGTGGAGACGTGAGGCAAAGAAAAGACGAGGCCAGCTCTCATACTAGTCCTAGGCCACTAGGATTAGGAAGAGTGACGCGATCAGTATTTTTTTTAAATTTCGGCCAGTCGGCTACTATCATTTTCGTCTTGGGGGTTAGACAAGGGGAATTAGCCATGTAGGGGCGTGAGCCCGCCTTTCGGCACCGGGAGTTGCAGCTCGCTCGACTTGACTCTACTGAGTGCAGAGGACCCACACCTTGATCTGGTGAGCTGCGTCGTGGGGATTTTGCAGTCAGATGTATCAGTATTCCTTACTTCTCGTTGGACCACCACCACGATCACGGGCATGGCCATCATCGAGTCAGCTGGTGTTGCAGAGTCGTTCTTCTGTTTACCATGCAAGCTGGGTCGGGCTGGGTCAGGCTGAGACTTGAGAGCATTATCACCACAGTCTAGTGGTCGTAGTGTTGATACAACACGGGGAAGAACATTTGTCAAAGTCAATCTAGACGCACTGGCATCTGAGCTGATTATGAGCTGAAGTAACGCTTCTGGAATTAGCATAACAAAACCGCTTCTGTTTCCGTGGAATTGACGAACAATGCTCAGCAGGGCTACTGGATGATGATTAATTAATAGACAGACCCAAACCCTTGCACTAACTGAGAGAACTTGGCCTTGTCAACTGCAGTTTCGTCTCCACCCTCATTGGGCCTCCGTGCCAAGGGTGAAAGCTGCATTGTGCAGGTAGATCTACTCGGTGTCTGTGCCAGTATCATGATGTCTCATTGATCACCTTCATTATGTACATCAGTTGCAAGATCACATTCTAGAAGTAGCATGTATCAGTACTTGTATGCCTCTTGCTCTCGCTGCTCGAGTCGCATTCCAAGCTAATCAGCCAATAATGGTGACCCTGGTAGTGGGATGATCCGATCTAATTTGCAGATGGAGTTGCAGAATACCTTTCTGACCCTGCCTGTTCTCTCCCATTATCAAGGTGTGCTCTGTGGAATCCTGCATGCTGTCGTCAGTAGTGCATTGTGGAGCCAATCGTAGAGTGGAAGCTATTTTCAATTTCCTGATTCATGTAATAGGAACCTTGCGATGACCGGATCTGTTGCTGGGGAGAGCTACAGGTTCTCAATGAAGCTCCGGTGCTTTCAGTGACTGTTAGCGCTGGCAGTGTCACTCTAGTCCGTATCGTAGGTTCAGTGAACATCAGTGGTACTGCAATGGGTCCAGTGAATTTTCTCTCACTTCGAAGAACTATCGTATCGATGTACACAGTCATGAAGGCTCTGGTTACCAATATACTGCTATGGATTTGATATCTGAAGGGCAAGTAGTACAAATCTATGACTGAGGTGGCCTTCCAGCTAGGAACAGTGTCACACAATCATGTAACGAGTGATACACGTGGAAGTAGGCTCATGCATCTGATTGTGTCCAGTGTTCCTGTTGACCCCAGTCATACTCAATAATAGCCACGTTGGCCTGGACCTGGCGGAAATCCCGGACGATCTGCGGGAATGTTAGGGAATGGGCAGGCTCCGGCATACTACTACTACTAGTAGTACATGTAGCAGGCGCTTCCCAAAGTTAATCCAGGAGTGGGTGGCGTCACTCTTGTTTGGCGTCCACATTGAACGCCACAGTTCACTGTGGTTTAGGAATGTACCTTAGTTTCGTCATTGCTGGCAGCCTGCTGTGCCCTGTACCCTGTATAGGGGGGGGGGGGGGGGGGAGGGGTGGAGTGATCATGAGATGAGACTGCACTGATTCACACACTCAGACCTTCTTTCACACAGTGGCAGGAAGTAGAACTGCATGCAGTCGACGAGAGGATTTGTAGGATTGGTGTCAGTCGCGCAGAGTCGCTGGAAACATCGGGAACCTCTCTTACTGTCTTAGCAGAAACAAGCCGGGCCTTGAAATTGGCTCCGGATAGGTCCACAACATACAAGTACGAGTACACGATAGTCTTTTAGCCCTGGTGTGTGCAAGGGTACCGGGTATTAACATGCTCTACACATGTGCCATGTGTAGAGCATGTTGGTCTGATGGTATTAGAACTTTTGATTCCCCTGGTAAAAAGCACAATGCCACATTGAAACATTGCCATAGCCTGATTGAGTTCAGCCAAGCTGCAGGAATGGGTCCCCGCACCTATGCACACTGGTTAATGCCTGATGAAGGTCATGTGATCAAGATCCGCATGCTCTCATGGTCTAAGCTGATGTTGCGTGATATTGCGCGATGAATGAGGGTGTTTTCAGCTCCCCTAATTGACATGACATAGTCTTTAGAGTGGCCACTCGGCCACAGTCAACAAGCCTTTTGTGGACCACGAGCATCGAATCAGGGAGATACACTGGCAATGTGGCATTCACCACAAGTTAGGTTTGTGCGACTCGTAATGCCTAACTACTTCATCAACAGCTACTGCTTTTTGCCACTGTGCGGAATATTGTATTATACTTCAGTACGTGTACATGTACATGCCGATGGGTGTATAGGAGAGCACTGTAGCTGCTCTTCACATCCAGTCAATCCACGATCAGTTCTAACAGTGTTTAAAAAAAATTATATTTCTTATTTTTCATTCGTGTTGGGGTTAAGTTAATAACTATTCGCTGTACTGATACATGGTGATGATTGTGATTCGCTTTGCCCGTAAAAGACTGGGCCTTTCCCTCTAACAGTGTATGTGTGAGGCAGTCGTGATAGGGCAGGTAAGGATGATGTGATTTAGTACTAGTGTAATAGGTAGCCGAGTGGTAGGCGCGGTGAAATCAACAATAAGGCCAAACTAAAGAAGGTGTGTGGTTCGACTAACATGGACATTTTTTTTACGGGCGGGCGGGCGGATTTTTTTTTAAATATATATTTTTAGTACATGTAAATCAGGGAGTCGTACTCAAACTAAGTTTGAGTACGACTCCCTGATGTAAATACACTGTATACGCGTATCGAGTAGACTCTACTACCAGCACAAGGCAGCAGTCGTACCACTCACTGCACTGCACTGCAGTACAACTACAAGTCAAGTCCAAAAGGAGCCGCCTGCGTCCGCAGACTCACGCCGCACAGCACGTAGACGTACGTGCACGTGGACGTGTTCAGTCCACGTACGTCAGCCACACGACAGCCCGCCGAAAAAAAGTTACGGTCGGGCTGAAATTGTACGGTCGGTCGGGTGAGTCGAACCACACACCTTCTTTAGTTTGGCCTAATTACTTTTATTCCCGTAGCTATGCAGAAGACGTTACTTCAGTAACGTCTGGCGCTAGCCAGGGTCCACACAGCTTTAATTTGGTGTTTGTTTGTGTGTTTGTTTGTTTGTGTCACGCCTGGCGCTATCCGTATCTGACGGCAAAAAAGCATAGGATGTTATAAATTTTTCAATTCTCCTTTTTTTCAGGCATATCCTGGGATTCGAACCCGCACTATCGCCCTACATGCATTCCCCCATACACTTCGCATTCATACCCATTCTTCCAAGTTGCGTTACGTTATTATCTTGCGTTTGAAAGCCCTATTTGAATATTGCGGGAAGCTGTATGTGGCCAGCTGTGTTTGATGGTACGGTACGGTACGGGAGACGGTGTCGTATTACCCTCGATCGTACCTGTCCCGTCCCTATCCCCTACCGTACCGTGCCATCAAAGACGGCTGGCCACAATGCATATAACTCAAATAGGGCTTTCAAATGCAAGATCACAATGTGAAACAACTTGGAAGAATTAGTATGTATGCGAAGTGCATCGGGGGATGAATGCAGGGCGCGCGATAGTGCGGGTTCGAATCCCAGGTTATGTCTAAAAAAAGGAATTTTTTAAAGAATTTATAACATCCCTATGCTTTTTTTTTGTCTAGGTCATCAAGGCAAAAAAGCATAGCGTAGGGCCCTGAGCTTCCAAGCTCTCTCGTTCTACTTTCAGGTACACACCTGAGATATAATCGTTCGTGAAAGATGAAGCGGCAAAATAAATAACTTTCTCTCCGGTGCTCACCTAGAGGCTGAATCCTTATTCTTCGAGTTAGCTTTCATTGCTATCCAATCTAATCTAATCTTCTCTTCATCAAAACAGAAATGCGCAGCCGCTTTTATGCAGCAGCTGCCGTACGCTTACATACGGAGATACACTAAATATACATCAGGCAAAGCTCCGTATTAGTTCCGTACTGCTTCCGTATTGGTCGGGCAGGGATACTACACCCTCCCTTCCTACAGATAATCACGCCCTCGTGATTTTCCAAAAATTAGTGAGGAGTTACGAACACAGCGTCAACCGGAAGATGGCAAATTATATCGGAAATGATAACGTTTAGAGTAGACAGAAGAAATGAACTAATAACAAATAATAAAGTAGAAGCACACCAGGTTCACACGATCTCACGGGGTCAAAAGGGAAAGAACTGTCCTCCAAATAGGACCTGTATTATTTATTTAGATTTAGGCTCCAGTCTCTCCGGAGGCGTGGGTTCGAATCCCACCGCTGCCACCAATGTAATAGGTAGCCGAGTGGTAGGCGCGGTGAAATCAACAATAATTACTTTTATTCTACTTTCAGGTACACACCTGAGATATAATCGTTCGTGAAAGATGAAGCGGCAAAATAAATAACTTTCTCTCCGGTGCTCACCTAGAGGCTGAATCCTTATTCTTCGAGTTAGCTTTCATTGCTATCCAATCTAATCTAATCTTCTCTTCATCAAAACAGAAATGCGCAGCCGCTTTTATGCAGCAGCTGCCGTACGCTTACATACGGAGATACACTAAATATACATCAGGCAAAGCTCCGTATTAGTTCCGTACTGCTTCCGTATTGGTCGGGCAGGGATACTACACCAGTAATGCGTAAAGAAGGTGTCTAACTCTAACATGAACAGAATGTCCCTGTAGACTTGAATACTGGTATTCTCTCAGGCAAGCGCATTCTCATAGGAATACATGTATGTACTAGTAGGCAGTGCTGTGGATTTAATCATCGCAGAGAATGCCTGTAGTTCTTTAAAAAAAAGCAAGTGTGTTGGTCATAGAGCAACTACGGCATAAAAAGTGATAGAACAATGTGCCCGGCGTGTACCGAAATAAACTACATGTACAAAATAATGTACAGACAACACAAACTGTAGTTCACTTTTTAATCCCTTAAGGGCCTGTCCAGACTAGGTAGAAAACCACGTAAACACGCCGTAAACATGCTTGTTGCCAAGGTGAGTGACGAAAAATGGCCGATAACGGGGAACGTGGGATTCACGCGGAACGTGAGTCGAGGACCCCTGTACAAAGCACGTTTCTCATCTACGTGCCGTTTTCGCAGTGTTTGTTGTGTGAGAGTCGATCGGTGGAGTTTTCGGATCGCACTTTTTCTTGCTGTTTCCAGCTGCTGCAGCTTGTTTTTGCTTTGCCGTTTTCATAATCCCACACGTCCGTTTCAGCTACGACTCTGAGGCGACATTGATACAGTCGTGGCTGGACATGCAGAGAAATCCCGGGGTCTGGTGAAGAGGAAGGTGTTGTAGAGAGAGAGAGAGAGATAATTCACTGACGAGCGAGCATTTGAAACTGTTTGGATAGGAAGTAGAACCCTGTTTAGTTGTGATGAACGAAATTGACGGCCTGAAGGCCAAAGCCAGGGACTTTTACTGGAAATACACGGCGGCCACAACCATTAGTTCATCAAGCGATGCTATAGCGGGCCTCGACCGTGACGCTGCGCTGCCGCGAGAGTGTGGCCAAATTTCCGTACCTGGAACAGAGTTCAGGGTGATGTTCCTTGCGCTCGGCGTCAGTACTGCCATCGCAGGGCCGCCACTCGTTTTTGTAGCTAGCTGGGTAGGTCAAGACCAAGCCAGGGAGTGCTTGCCTGGTCTACACGCTACAACTAGTCACTTGTGTGTCTTCCAGTGGCAGTAGTGCATCCACGGACAAAAATGAACAGGTACACGTAGTGGTACAGGTGACAGAGCGAAGTGTGGACAGCGCACCGCGTGTACGTCACGTACTCTGAAACGGCACGCCGTTTTTATTACCTAGTGTGGACAGGCCCTTAATTTTAAAAACGTTTGAACAACTGATATTCCGTGTTCTATGTCAAGCAGTCTTCTAATTCGTGAGTGGCACCGAAGTACATGTACATGTACATGTACATGCACACACAACAGAGACGAAAGGCTGTTAGCTGTAACTTAACGTTTCACGCATCGGAGCGATCATCAGACAGCAGCATGCATTCACTATCGAATTCTCTACGAGCAGGCCTAGATATTGATGCTAGTGTGGAAGACCGGCCTTGTTTGTCATGTACATGTACATGTACATGATTGTCCAATTTATACACACCAGTCAGCGAGCAATGGACAGCCGAGATATTCGTTGTTACCCCGAGTTTCGTGCAAAAGCACTCATCAGACAACTTCAAAATGACACTCGTAGTAGAAAACACCAAACAAATACATGATTGTAGTCTACACTGGGTTGAAATTGGGAGGGATTTCGGTGCTAGGTATGCTGTGCCGAAGGATTGCTCCTTTTTTGAGCAACTGATGGTAATGAGGGGGAGAGTAGGTAAGTGATAGCATTGTGGAGGTGATGTCCGTGTTCTGGCTAGCGTCATAGTTACCTACCCTCATGCAAAGCTCCCTGTGTTTAATGGCAGTTATAACACTCAGACTTTGATGCTTTGAGGCGGTTTGAAACGCACATCTGACTGCAAAATCCCCATGACGCAGCTCAGCAGATCAAGGTGTGGGTCCTCTTCACTCAGTGGAGACAGAGTCGAGCGTGCTGGATTCCCGGTGCCGAAAGGCGGGCTCACCATCCATGTAATGTATGGCAACTTCCCCATGTCTAACCCCCAATGCAAGACGAAGTGAATACTGTAGTACTAGTAGTCATATTGGCCGAAGTTAAAAAAAAAAAGCTTTGTCGTTCGGCCAGTAACTCCAAGCTCCGCTGAGGGGACAAGATCAAACCAGCTACCTGTCCGGAGATTGAGTATACACGTACACGTACATGTACATTGTACATCAATAGCTGTGTTACGTTTGAGCAATCGTGATATTCGTAACTGACATCAAAAATGTACACGTACTTGTGTTGTAACTAATTACTTGTATAAACGTCGGAAGATTATCTTCCTGTCAGAATCCACATTCATCAACCATCCGCCCTGACATTACTGACGGTTAGGGCTCTGGCTCTGTTGTGTATTCCGACCTAAAACAGTCAACACGAATTTAACTACACAATCATGACTGTACATGAACATGTACGTCATGTATATTGGGCCATGAACATGTACGATATCGTCACCCGTACCATTCCCTCACTGATCGTGATATTCAAACAATCTGTTCCCTCACCCTAGGCTTAGTTAGGCAAACCTCACCTCGTCTTGAGTTTCAGGGCTTTCGGAAGATGGTGTCGTCATCTTGGTCACTCCAATATGCACTCATCTCACATTGCTGACATCTGTTACGATCAGCAGTTGTATACCATTACGTCTCTTGAGGGCTTTTAAAAGATGCCGTGACACCAATCTTAAGTTTGTACATCATTAGCCAGAGCACCGCAGAAACGTTCTGGGCCTCAGGCCAGCCAGCCAGCCAGCCAGCCATGCTCTCTGCTCGGCGCGAACTGTACAGTGTAGTGCGATGTGGGGCAGAAACGTTTAATATGGTAACCCTTGTCAGTAAAGTGTGCTGTAAGTTTTTGATGGGACACGAAGCCTAATCATGGACCAACAGAGGATTGAATGTAGCCACCAGCAGGCTACAAGCAAAAACTATTGAAATAACTAAGTATTATTAGTTGCACACAAACCCCAGGCTGTTTGATAGGAGAGGATTGGAGATGACAAGACCGGATCGAGATCAAATTACTGGCACTGTATACATGTAAATGTAAACATACAAGATGTACATGTACATGTAGGTACAGTGTTTGAGGATGGCCGCACCGAAGATACACCTGTATTACAATGTACATTGTACTCAACACCGACATGTACATGTATGGTTGTGGTGCGAGAATCCACCTGGACACGCGGAGAAATGATAATGGACATTCATGTGCAGGATGATTGTCCATGTAACGTATACGCAATATGCAGTACCATTATCTCGAGCGCCCAGCGGGTTACCAATTATTGTGAATCAACTCTTGAGTAACGACGAGTTTTCTGCAGCTAACCAATGCTGGGAATCGTCAATTCAGTCATAGGGACTAATTCGTGTTTGGAACCAAAAGAGCTCTATATCCACAATGCAGCGGGTGGTATTCATGCGGCTGAGTAGCCTTGACCTGAGGGTAGCAACTAACGTTACCAGTGGTTGGAAACGGTACCCATCTCGCCTACAGCTCGAGGGCTATGTTGACGTACTAGTATTCCGTATTTGGCTTTCTGCGATGTTCATGGCGTCTCTTCGTGATTACTCTAAGACGATCTGAACTGGGAACCAGGTCAACTGACAAAGCGAGGTTTCGTTCTGAAGCTCAGGTTTCACTGAGGCACCGATCTGGAAAGTGTCCGCGTCACAGCTATCTTTAAAATGCGCCCAATCACATTTCGCCTTCGAAGACAGCTGAATAGCAATGATAATTCTGAATCTGCATCCATGCTTGCAATGACGATATGCAATTAGCGGTTGCTCGCTGTTTGTCTTCTTGGCTGTAGTGGCGAGATGTAATGTGGTCTCTGTGGTTACCTAGCTCTACCGGTACTTGCGCTTTATTGCCTCCCCGCTGCGATCTTGTCACCACTACATCTGCTTTGCTGCATGGGGGCACAATAGCTATCGGGAGTCATACTTAGTTGCCCAGTTCAAGCGCACCTGCAGCAACGACATTGAGCCAAGTAAGTGATCTCTGCACTACCTTCCTCCCTCGCCCATACTGCTCTACCCGTCCATGGCTATCAGCGAATGTTGTACAGTATTGAGACGACCTCTACAACTAACTTGAGGTTAGAACATTCTGAACATTCGCAATGTCATCCACTCCATCCAATCCAGCACGGTTCCGTCATCGTTGTCCCAGCTAATTACGTTTACACGAAATCCGTGAATGGGCCGAAGGGGCATGTGCTGCTCTGGTGGAAAAGGACACCTTCGCTACTCAAGATCCAGGACGATGAGAAAGCCAAGTCGTTTGTGCTGTGGAGGGGTTGAATCGAACGGACGACACTCTGCACAAGAGCGTGACAATTTTTGCTAAGATCCTCTACAAACTAACTGTTACTTGGCGCAGGAGTGATCTAGCCCATGCCTGATTTACAATTCAATGCCAGCCGTACATGTATGGCAGTATAGCAGTGGTGAATAATAATTAGTCCCAGTGTGTGGGGGCGATCTGGTGTAAGGACAACTGCACGGACTGGTTAGCTTACCTCAGCAAGTGCACTATAGTATAGTATTAGTTAATAGCTCTAGCAGTGTATCTCTATCTTGTTCATGGCCCAATAACATTACATTCCACCACGAACACTGTGACAGTCTGAACATATTCCCAGACGACCACTGGTGAGCATTAGCTGTGATTAGCTATGACATTGTGATGGGACCATCTGCTAAAGGGCACTTTCGGACAACAGAAATAGCTTGTGCGTTTTCAGGAATGGCTGGTGAATGCGTCCAAGAGAGTTGCCTGTGACGGAAATGTTGCCAGTTTGTGCGGAGGAAGTAGCTCATACTCGTATCAGTCATGATCTAATGAGCATGGTGGGTGGGGAACGGGCACATATTGCAGGTAGGTTCTCAACCACTTGCCGTTACTAGTTGCAGTTGCAGTGCATGATGAGATGGCACGTCCACTGTTAGCCGAACCCATGATGAAGCAACGGTTTGCTTGGTGCGCCGTCAGAGAGGATTTTAACAGTTTGCCCAGCGATATGGTTGACGTTGAGTACTGAGTTGTTAGGCACTCGATTGACTGAAACTGCATCACGCTCCATGAATATCTCTATAAACCACTCCGACTGACTCTGGCCTTGAGAGAGACCGAAATGGGGGCTCTGTGATTCAGAATCGAAATGTACTTCGAAGTAGTTTGAACTTGTCTTCAAACAGGTCAGCTAATGGCTTCGCTGGTCAGCACCTACAGCCAGGTTATCATTGGATTCCACTTGCGCGCGCACACAATGTTTCTGCTGGAATGATGAGCAATACCGATGGCGACGCACCCTAACCGATTTGTCTACTCTCGACGGAACATCAACTTCAGCATCTCTGGCAAGCGGCCTGTGGTCACCAGAAAGTTGTTTGGGATCAGTAGAGTCCTGCACTGGTTCATTTGTTGGCCTGTCCTCAGCTCTTTGACGATGTCCTCGCCACTTCCAAACCACCAGTAGATCATCACTTTAACCGTCGTTCGTCACTGGCATACAAAGAATTGGTGCTAGTTGCACTGGCGCCTCCAATTATAGGATTTCAACAATGATGCCATGTGCCTGCTGGCAGTGGCCATATTTGGAGAGGACCAGCAGGTTATCATGGTACCCGTCCGAACCTTCCAGCAAGAACTCTTGCCGAGGCGCCAGCACTGTACGGGCGTATGCAAACGCTATGCAACTGGAAGCAGGGAACTCTGTGTATCGTTGTAGAGAGTCGGGGGATATGCACAAGCACACGGTCACTGGATGCAAACTCGGGGTTGATGGTGGATGTCCACCAGTGCACAGCGATGCACCACAATGCGGCCTGCTAGCATAGAGAGGACATGTGGCCATGCTAGCATAGAGTGGACATGTGGACATGTGGCGTGGTCGACTAGTAATACATAATTATAGTAATATTATAGGATTGCTCCCAGCGTAACCTTTGCTCAGCTACCATCACCACCTTCGTAACGTAACCTCTGACAGTGATTGATGATCCGTACGTCCAGTCCCCCGCACGTTCTATCTTGCACTGTAGAGAAACAAATAGTTGCATGGATCACCAGGTCGATCGCCCAGTCCAAGACAAGAGTCAGTGTAGAAGTAGACGTATCTCTCTTGTCTAGGAATTGGTGCTGCACTATCTAGTTTGATTTAGAAAAGCTAGGTGAAGTACGATTAGTACCACTGTACTCGCCAAAATGGACACTGATTGCGTGGTGTCTGAAAGAACAAAATCGAAATATAGCTGGAAGGCCGGAGGAAGGCGTCGGGCAAACGCTGCCCGCCGTATTGATGACCCCTGACACGGAGCAAAATCGTCTCAGGTTTCACACAAACACACACATTCCTGAATACGGCCGACTTGAACACGCGTCAATGCCCTTACTCACACTTTGCAGATGTTCTGGGTTTTGTTGAAGGACGATGCTGCATGAACGTGCATCGCTTCCCGGCTGAGGCCGACCTAGAACCTACCAAGAAACGTGAACACTTGAAAGCTTCACCCATTGTGACCTACTTTTAATCAGTTTTTCTGAAGCCCTTCGTTCCCTTCGTTCCTCTTGATGACTTTTTGAGGTGTGGTTGTGAAAGTTGGCCTAAGTAGACTTGCTCGCTGTCGCCCTCTTCGCTTGATTGTGCTGGATGAAGAGAGAACCATTGAGAGTTGGTGAGTTCCACTCTTACGCGTGCACGAGTAGGCCGCGTTGTGGTGGTGACAGTTTCAACAACTTGTTCCCAACTCAGCCGCTAACAAATAGCAGTAGTTCGCTGTACTCGCAGTTGCACTAATACAATACGCCAGGAAACAATGTAACATACTCGATGAAGAGAAGAACTCGAAGATTCATCCGGTATTATTAAAGCCAAACACGAGCATTCCCTTCGCTGTACGTTGCTGCACGTTCCAGCGAATCGACACGCATCGTATGTGATGGACACTTGAAAATGACGACTGCGTTTCATGGATGAGAACAAAAGGCTCAGCTAGTTAGGTGCAACGACATACATGTATACAGGACACATTATCGCTAGGGGACTGAGGACATTCTGAACACAGTCCAGCCATTGCTGATTCGGACGGGTGTTTGTCTTGCACTTGAACTCACAATACTGGAACACGAATCGGGAGCACGATAATCGATCACATTACAATTATGTATACAATACACGGTACGTGTCATGCTCTACATGTCTCTATGGAATCCCACGTGTCATGCTCTACATGTCTCTATGGAATCCCATAAACTATCAGTGTTACTAAAGAGGCTTCTAACAACAGTCTACGATCTACCCGTAGCGTTATCTATGTTTCTTGTCCCTGCACAGTCTGATGATCTGGACTGATAGACTGATAAGTGATAGGGAATTGCCGTGGTGTATCCACCGCTGGAAGTTAATTCCTTTAACGGTGATGTAGTCCGAATGAACATGCCCATGAAATGGACATGGACATGCGCTATGCGATGAGATAAAGATATCGCCATATACATACGTACATGTCTGCTTACTACATGCACCTTCATGACTGTATTCCCACGGGTACCGGGTACTCCTCCAGGGCGTGCTGATGACCACGAAAACTCCTCCAGGGTCAGCATTACCATGTGACTCGTGCACGTACTGTATACCCAGTGCACTCTACAGTAGATTGTGCAGCATCAAACAGAGCATGGCTGAGGCCTCCACCTTTAGCATGGCTGAGGCCTCCACCTTAGTTTAGCACAGCAGCGTCACGATTATGCGTTCCTCCGTTTGGCTTTGCAACTGACGCCGTTCTTTTACCGTCTGCGCTCGATTACACAACTTCGGGGTGCTTGCAAGTGAAATTCTGTGACCACAGTTTGATTGTGGCGACATAATTATGCTGAAGATCCCACGGAACCACCGAACGGAGCTTCGTCGAAGTTCAGCGATTACGGAACCGATTTGCACGTACTTCGAAGTATGAAAATTGATATTGTTTTGTTGAGAATGAGCGCTCGAGCCCTGACAGCCAGCAGCGGATATACATTGTATCTCCAGGCAGATTTGTGCTCGCCTATTCAGTATTTCTATTGGTAGGCTGATATGATGCAAGGTGAAAAAGGTTCAAGATGGGCAGTTAAGTCCCTGCCTAACGTCAACCTGCGTCAGCACTCTCTCGAAGGCAAAGCACCCTCAAAGTACATACACGAAACCCCCAAACAGCGACGCTCTAGCCAGCTTAGAACTGTATTCTGTACGTATGGATTGTCACAGGTACACAGGCATGGACGGTTTTAATAGGTGCGTGTCAGAAACACAAGTAATGAGTTCAGTGCAATTGCAATCCACAAAATAATTAATAGAATAATATTTCCATGTACAGCGGACATGTACATAATGTCATTACATTGAACAGTGCGCGTGGGTGAAAACTGATATCAGTGACATGTGCTTTGACAAGCAAGGACTTAGCCTTAGGTAGAGGTACATGTACATGTACATTGTACATGTGCATGAAGGTGCCAGGATAATCAAGTGAAAATTAGCTACTGATTAATTAAACCCCAGGACATGTAATTATTGTTGTTTACAGGCGGGAATGTAGGTGACCATACATGTAGTCTTGCTGCTGTCACCTGTATAGCGGTCGGCGCCAAACTGCTCTCGTAAAATGGACGATCACCTATAAGATCACTGAAGAAAAGGTCATTGTTTGAAGTACGTATGGCATGGTACTACATGTACATGTACGTCACATCCACAACCCCCCCCAGTCAACCTAACGTCTCTTTTGTCACGCACCTTCGATCAGAGTCAAATCTGGGGAATCAATTTTAATAATAATGTGGTCGCCATGTGCATGACAATAATTTTTATAGTTTTAAAAAGGTTTTGTACATTACGCACATGTACCAGAACAGATTACATGTGCATGTAAGTCTGTCTGTGCATCATGAGTTTACTCGGGCCGACACAAACAAGGTGCACAACTGCCATTCATTGTTGACGTGTAATGCTGATGTCGGTTGACCTTTCCTTGGCCAGTATTCAAATTCTCAATCACCCCGCTCACAAAGCAAGAATAGAACAGAGCTACCATAGAAAAATTCTGAGTTTTGGGTTTCCTTGAGAGTTGAGGTGACCTTTGACCATATGCACTGTTACTACTCAAAGTAGAACGATGCAATATGCATCGATTGTGATATCCAAAGGGAAAAAAACGTGATATCCAAAAGGCGAGATAATAGAATTCCAATATTCCTGCTGTTGATGACAATATTATTGTCGTACGTACATGTACATGTACCTAGCCCACACGACACAGGCGTGAATACTGCAAAAGAGGCTGTTCGAGCTGTTTTGGCGTTTGCCTGTCACTGCGAACGTCAGCGCGCGCTTGTTGTGCACGCTGACTGACGCGAGCGCAGTGTGTAGGCGGTGTGTGTGTGTGTGAAATGGTTGATCTTTCACTTGCCACACACCATCCGCTGCGTCTCCCTGCTGTCCTAGACATCAGTTGCCTGCGGGCATGTACCAGTGACACGGTCAGACAAGTATCGGACGAAGATTGTATACACGAAATATTCGACTTCATGATGTCTTAGGATTGGATGGCGATTGACCAGAGTTGGTCCCGTGAGAGATGCATGCATCGCTGTGTTGATGAAGCCCATCTCTTGATCCGTCTACGTGACTGCACTGCATACTGCCCGCCATTTGTCAGTGCCAAGCACACACTATTGCACTGTAGTCTGTCCTACTTCATGCTGACAAACACGTCGAAAACAATACTCATTAAATTTTCTTTCTGACAGCACCATACATACATCATGTAGAATTAGGGTATAAGGGGAGGCATCACGGCCCGCCACCCGCCACCCACCCTCAACTCAGCAGTTTCCTTTCCATTTCATCAGCAGGCAGAGTCGCCGCTGCTTCAAGTGCACAACACTGACTTGGAAACTAAATCTAATGTAATAGATATCGCGCACTGTCACTCGCTGCATGCCACTATCAGTTTCACCTTCTCATGCTAGCTCTGTATGCGATAGAGCCCCGGAATAGCGCCACTTCTTCACATTGCGCGTTGTGCCAGGGCTTATCCATTGCCATTGGTTCACTGAGATCTGGTAAACGCCTGGCATCAATATTCTTGCTTTGTCATTGTGGGAGGTAGAGTGCCTCAGAAGAGAAATGGAGAGGATAGCTACAATCATGTAGGTGATAACCTTAACCTGAGTAGCAACCCAATGATGAGTTCAACCCAAGCTACAGGTACATGTACAGGTACCCACTTTAACCTGCCAAGACAGTATTGTTGGAGACAGGGAGTAGTAGTACTACAAGGGAGTATTGTACTACTACTCCCTGGTTGGAGTTGTAGCAGAGTTTGAGCGAGCCTGGTTCTGATACCCTTAGATCCAGCTCCAATGGGAACAAGTTGCAACTGTTTGAGTCAAGACTGGGTAGGAAGAGTCCCCTTCACTTCCAGCAACTACCTCTTGTGTTACCTCATGCACAGTGGTTCGACTCGACGCTGCGCTGAATTTCGTGAAATTGTTAATTCACGCTCTACTAAGCCTTGGTTTGCTCTGAACGCGGGTTGATCAGATCGAGGCTTGACTCTGCGTTTGAACAGTGAAAACATTAATGGTGTAAGATTGAAACACACGAGACTCGCTGCGAACCCGTGTCAGCTCCGGCAAAAGTCTCCCATGTCATGGCTCACCTATAATTCCCATTGCACAGTGTTTACACTATAGTCTTAGGTCCTGCAATGGCGACCGGGCACAACAGTGCTGCCAAACTGATGATTCGTGTCAATCCAAAAATACCACTTCAACTTTACCTAGCTGATTGCATGACCATGAGTTAATTAAATGTCGTAGTGGATTATGGCCATTTCCCCTAGCTCTACAGTCGTACAGGTTCCTATCCTCGCTTAGCTGAGTACTTACATGCACGTAGGCATTGTAGGTGCTGCGTTATCAGTTTCTCGCTAGCTCACCAGCACATCACGTGTACCTGCAGCTAGCTACGTCGTTTCGAGTGCCCCGATATCCGAACAACCGGGCAATGAGAGGCTTGCGATCTCACAGCCTGTTCATCTGCAGGTCCGGTGGTGCACCCAGCTGCACTTCCATGCACACTGTACTATACCGTTCCAAGCCGCGCCTGCGCTGCCAAGCCCCCTTTGCAGCATGCTGTCTCATGAGCAGCTCACTGCCCAAGTAACTGCTGGGCGGATCGAGCAGCAGGACGGGTAGTTATAAAAAGCCATGACACTACACTAAATTGTGACATTCTGCCATGAAAAGCCAAAGCGATCGATGACAGGACGACAAGGATTCCTTTGCTACCTTCACGCATTCAGTTCGCTGTGGGCATTTCGCACCTGTGCAACACCATTGGTCAACGTTGACAGCCTCCGTATTCTACTCATATGCTATCTGCCTCGTTGCAGGCATTTTGATATTACAGTGACCGTTTACCCGTTGTGTAATAGTTTGTTGTGACGACGTAGGTTGTTGACACATTGACGTAGACCGGTAATTCAGCATCTCTCCGGATAAAAGGCAGTTGTACCGGCTGAAGCAACACCAGTTTCTCCTGTTTGCCTCCTGAAGTAATCCTTGTCAAAGTAAGTTAGCCATGGGTAAGCCTAGAACAACACCTATCTCCAGACTCGCGCCTTCCGGCGGCTCTCCTGCCCTCAGGCCAAACGCCAAGAAGAACAGTAGGTCAGCAACGACGTCAGCAAGGGCAAACTCAGTGATCCCCAGCACATGTCCAAAAGGTAGGACGTTAGCCGGTGCATTCGATTACCTCAGTTCGCTCCTGCCCTGTTACCCGCCCAACAAGAAGATGACCAAGATCGAGACACTCCGTTTGGCCATGCTGTACATCGGCGACCTGTCTGAGGTGGTGCAAGGTTTTCAAGAGACGCCTGAAGCTGGAGGCGAGACGGGCCAGGAGTCGGACAATGCTCTTTCCCCTTCGGCCGATATCAGCCTTCAAACCCCAACCAGCAGCACAATTAGCCAGGGTAGTGGGAACAGCTGTGCATCGGAGAGATGTATCCTGGACGGCATATCGGAGCGCTCCAAGGCCACATCTCCCTCCATTCGATCATCCCTGTCTCGCACCTCTCTGCTAGAGTCAACCGTCCGACCACGCTCAGTGGCCTCGCCGACCAACAGTGATGTGTCCATGGCTGCGCGCAGTCCCATGAGTCTTGGCAGCAGCAGCAACACAGTCAAGCAACCACAATGCCAGCCTCGTACCATCTCACCTCTTCGCCATGACGTGCTGCCCGCACAGGTGGCAAGCCCTGTGCATCCGCAGCAAGCCTACCAACAGCAGCCGCAGCATCTCCAGCATCAGTCCATGCAACAGCCGTCTCACTGCCAAACACGGCTACAACAGGCGCCACTCCGTTCGGTAAGTCTCCCAACCCATGTCCATACGCATGTTCATACGCGTACATGTATACGGTATACCTATGCTTACGTCACTAGCCATGTACATTAGGCATGTACTTCCTGAGTGCGGACTGTGACAATGCGGATTGCCAGTAAGTTGTTCATGTACTTACATAATTGTAAGTCGCTGTACATGGTTGGTGACGTGTAGCAGGCCGCATGGCTTTGGTCACGGGTTAGTTTAGGTAGCAACTGGATGGACTGGTACATCTCATCTGCATAATATTACGCAACCATGGTGGTGGTCATTAGACTTTACTGGGATTCTGTCACAAGATATGCCAGATAGTTAAGCAGTAGGTGTGGAATATGAATTCCTACTACTACTACTAGCTGGATCACCAGAGCTAGAGTGCTGTCTGTGTCTGTTGCTTTGCACGGCGATCCCAAAACTGCGATGCCCCTCGTCCGACTCTATCACTAGTGCACTACCTGTGAACAACGATAGGAATTGCGCGTTGCCTGAGGAATTTGCTTTCTCTCCACTTCCCAAGCCTCTCCCGTGCACTTTGTAATAGCATAAGTGTTGCAATTTGATTAATTTGCAAAAATCAGTGGCGCTGGCAGGAGAGGTACTACTACTAGGTATTATCATCATGGGCAATCACCCTCAAGCTAGTGGATTCTTCAACTTGTTCAAGTAATTTGCTATTACTACATCTCCGACTACGTTGCTTCTCAGCGGTGCACCACATGGTACATATTGCCCGTAGCATGCAGGTGTCAGTGATATCCCGGATTGTGTGGGCTTCGGAGGAACGTTGAAACTCCGGATCAAGCATGAACGTGTTAATGACTGTTATCGTGATTCTGACTATATTTAATCTGGTGTGATACTGTCCAATGGTCGCCGTGCTAATCGTGAATGTTTTCTCTTCTCCTTTCCTCTCTCTCTGTGCCCATCGCAGCAATGCTCTGCCACGGACACACTAGCATGGCCAGTCACTTCGCAGCAGAATCATGATCAATGCACCATTTTCCCATTTGCCACCACTCAGCCGTCACTCTACTCGCCAAGCGGCTTAGGTGTTCGCTTCGATTCAGCGTTCCCCCAGACCTCCTCATCGCACTCAGCAGCAACAACAGCAGCAGCAGTACGTTATCCCCAGGAGCCGCAACTGCAGTCGATGTATCATCAGTCCGATCCGATGCCTCTAAGCCCGTCCATCTTCTTTCGTGACAGCGGCTTCCATTGCGGTCCAAACTCGGCGTCGGTACACGCATGTATGAACATGGCGGATAGCTGGTCAAGTCACAATGCGACGCAACCCTGGAGAAGCGTGGGAATGGTCGGTGCAATTGGCAATTCATTTATGTAAATCGGATGCTGATTACATGCATGTAACGGCTTCATTAGACCTCTTCAGAAATACATAGCGTTCATCTCTCCCACGCATCTTGATCACACTGAGTGCCATTGTTCACATTGCTTCTGTTTTGACGCTGCTGCTGCTGCTGCTGCTGCTATATTGCTCGTACTCGTAGTCTCTCTGCGCCTTTTCTGCACTTTTTGAGTCACGCACGATTCAGCCCCCTCTACATTCCATCAACAGATCCCAAAGAGAAACACAACTATCCGCTATATTTATCCAATGCTCCCAAATCAACTGTGTTATACATAATGAACCCTTGAAGGCCGCTGAGTGCTGTGCTGCTAATAATAGTAAGACTTATCAAGCTTCTCTCATACTTACTGTGCTTTGTCACCTTTGGTTGAGCCGGGCTACTGGTATGGCCTTGTCATTCTTGCCAGGTTCCATTGAACCATTAGTACCCAGTAGTATAGATCTGTTCCTGCGAAGCTCTGACTTGGAGAATAGCACGCGGCTAAGAACTCGCCATGCCTTATCGCTTTGGCAACACAAAACCAGTGAACATTTTAAAACATGACAAAGCTCTGTTGTTTTGAATTGTGCTGAGGCGATGAGGTTGTATTGTGGTTGCTATGTTGAAGACCACCACAGGTTTGTGTTATTCAGTCATTCTGACAGGTGGGTGGGGTATGTCGTAAGATAAATAACGTAACTGAGGGGAAAGTGGGACAAGTGTGAACGTTACTGAGGGGAATGTGGGACAAGTTTGAACGTTACTGAGCAACACTTTGACCTTCGGTTTACACAATGTCCTGTACTTAGAAGTACAATGCATCTACACTCTACAGCACATCAGATGGGTGCTATGATCAACCTGGCATCTGATCTTAGCATCACCATCTACCACTGGTGATAGTGTTCT
Organism: Sycon ciliatum; assembly: GCF_964019385.1. Lineage (NCBI taxonomy): Eukaryota > Metazoa > Porifera > Calcarea > Leucosolenida > Sycettidae > Sycon > Sycon ciliatum. Next base: position 57,128,209 of record NC_088643.1, on the reverse strand, counting down.
CCAGTATCGGGTTGAGCTGCTACAATGCTCAGTCAGTGTACAGTGTACATGTACATGTATACTGAATGCAGTGTATTATATTGTATTCTAGAATTCCAGGTGTCAATGTACATTGTACATAATGTGCATGGGCAAATCCGGCATGTAGGGTAACCGTGCCATTGTCGCTACTTCAACCTCATGCCGTGGCTCAGCTCTAATCATCAGATATAAAAACCATTGGTGGTGCATATCGAAGTACATGATTGCAATACTCTTGATGTCAATGGTGTAGACTGCAAATATGCCATTACCCACATGAACATGTCGTTCTCCCGTGTTGCTCGCGGTCGTCAATGCTAATAACAACCGTGAACGCCATCAGCGCTAAATGTACAAGTGGAAGCGAGACTGCGAGCATCAGTGTATGATTCGAGTGTTTACAATGTACACGATTGCAGTAAACCTCCTCAGGAACATGTAAGGGTGGGTTGCACTTTGGCTAACGTCATTTCACTCCCGCCACAAGTGTGAAATTCGAGATCTCTGGAAAGATGGGCAGATGCTTGACTAAGGTTCGTGTCACCTGATACGATTTCTCCCCCAATACTTCGAGACGTGGAATGTCTTACGTACAATATACCTGTACATGTCTACGGACTACGTGTACATGTATGACAAATGGGCCTGGTATTTAGTTACATGTACATGTACAGCAATTACGAAAAATTCATGTAGCTAACATGTGTCATGTACACGTACATGACTGTACTAGGCTTGGGTCAGGAAACCGATTGCACATGTAGAATGTTTGTAGGGGAAATAGGAACAGAGAAATACTGTATTACATTGTACTGTAGTCTGTATTGAACACTGAACAGTGGTCTAAACGCACTGTCCTCTGTAGCACAGCTTGAAGGAAGTGTCAGATGACACGGTGTCGTAATGGAATTGAGCAAGATACCCTGAACCAACATGAATAACAAGAAAAGGGAGAGGGTGAAACTCTACTGGAAAGCCTGGAACCTCTCTGTTTTACATTATGGTACATTACATATTTTGCCGAATCTGCTTGGAGAACAGTGATTGGTGCTGCATGTTCAAGTTGTCATTATCGTTTCACTAACCCTGCACTGTTACTCTTGCGATTGGTGAATTTCACTTCATTTAGCCACATGGCTTCAATGAGAAAATCCAGTACATGTACATGTACATGTACCCTTTCCTTATTGCTATTCCTTAGAATAAGCTCCACCATGACATGCCTTCCTTAGCCAATCCCAGGCTGTGCAGTTTAGGAAACTTTATAAATGCTTACCGATTCACCAATTCAGGCATACCCGGTTTCATGTCTTATTATAATGATAGTCTGGATCTGCTAATGCTTTGTCTGTTGTACTACATGAAAATTCTTTTGACACTTTCTATTCTTCCCCTCCCCCAATTTAAACCCTACCCTTGCGCCCTTTTCACCCTACCCTTGCGCCCTTTTCACCCTACCCCCAACACAACACAAAACTCCCTAGATACAGTACATGTGAGCGTCTATTTTCTTTTGGATGATACATTGTAAACATTGTAAAGAAACAAAGAAACAAAACAAATAATTTAATGTACATGTACAGTGTACATGTAGTTGCCCTCAGCGGCATGCGGCATGCTGTAGTGTTGACATGCATGTACAAGACTAGTACTAGTAGTAGTAGAACCGAGTAGATCTGCTTCGTTTTGCACACAGGCAAAATCCAGGTGGGTGCTGGCATTTCATATACATGTACAGTGCGTCATGTAACCGTCCACTGCACTGATCCTTCTGCGACTCGTAGAATCTACTACATGTAGTAGTAGTACACGATCAATCATGAAAAACTCATAATTATCCATGTCCATGTACATTGCACCGTTTAGGAGCCGCATCTGACGCCTGATCATGGGGTGGTGGCGTCCCACGGAAGCGGAAAGGTGGTTCTTGACCAGGGAGTTGTACGACTCCTTGTTCTTGACCTGCCCGGTACGCGAACCCGTCGAATTTTTTTAATTTTATTTATGTACATTGCGCATTTAATATTATGTACGTATTCGGCTCCACTGGTGCACGAAGAAACGTGTTCGATCAGTGCTGTGTATAACTATAGTATAAGTGCCAGTCCGCCAGCACGCCCAAGACTTTCAGGATTCCTGAACAAGCACGACAACAATAATAAGGGGTTATGGGTATGAGTGACACTGGAAGCCCGGCACCTGGAGTACTCAAGAGTAGACGCTATTTTCGTAGCCACGGGAGGCCATCATTTCTAGGAGCAGGGCTGTGTGTTTTAACTAAATTACTTGGTTACTTCTAAAATCCCACCGCGATGAGTCAGTTTGCACATTCACCTAGTCACACAGTCACGTATTCAGCCTGTGCTCAACACTGAATGCACGACATGTACATGTGCAGGCACTGGGACACGAGCAGAACACCTTGATCTCGTGGTCTTCAGTCATGAATGGCGTTTTGCAGTCAGCGCACCAGGGGGCGGGAGCGGGCATACCGAACATTGAGGACTTCTGGAGCGTTCCGTAGGCGATTGTTAAAATAATTCCTCTGTGTTTTGGTCCAAGCGGCGGTAGAAACTTCTACCGTGTATTGTTTTCGGCAATGGAAAGCAACGACGACCACAAGTCATCTGCATTTATCATCCTGGTAAATGAATGTTTTAAACGTTTCCTTTGTTAAACTCTGGGCCTGGGACTGTGGGAGTAGGTGCAGTACATGTGTTTTCTTAAGGCGTTTGGGGAGGGACAGCTGGACAGTTTGGGCTGGTCAAGATAGGTAACATGGTTAATTGGCATCTTCGTTGAAACGGGCAATAATATTCCGTGACTTAGCGAGATAATGACTGGTCGTGTACCGACCTAGTCGTAGTCATAGATCATTATTTTGCCGGCGTGCTGGAGGCGGTTTGTATTTTATGAGTGGTTTGGATTGGTAGAGGTTAGTAATTTCCGCCACTGCTGACGCGCTTCGTGATGGCCAGGACATGACTTGCAATGCTTGACGTTCATGTACATGTATTCCAGGCCAGGGTTGAGGAAAGGGCGAAACCGGAGACGATGACACATCACTCAATTGTTAACTTTTTGCAGGTAGGTGCAGGTAGAGAGCTAGAGAGAGAGAGAGAGAGAGAGAGAGAGAGAGAGAGCTGCTCAAGCAGAAGCCCGTCGTGTGAGTCAGCATGATGATGGTCGACTGGCTGGCTGGTACATTTACTAGTGGTAGTGGCCTCAGCGGTAACTGGTGGACTGCACAATCATGCTATTCCATATCGAGTCTTGTGGCACCGTACACGTGTTGTCAGCTCGGTGAATATGGATTTCCTAGTATTCCTGCACAAAGATTAGGAGAAGACTGGGCTGCAACTGAGGAAAGCCTGACTTCGTAAGTCAGCTGTATCCTGAGGTGTAAAAGGAAGCTCTAATACTTTAGAAAGCGTTCAGTGCATACAAGAACAGGTACATGTGCGTGTGTGTACATATGCACTCATAATGTATAATTCATGATTTACATGATTGTACATCAGGCCAAGAAGCTCAAGAGCTTGGCATTTGGCATGGCTATGCGCTAGTAACGTTACTGGCCAGTAACTTACATGTACATGCACTCGCAGCTTACTACGATCGGTACGTGCATGGTCTGCATGTAATGATTCTTTGCAAACTCCCCAACGGCATTGAGCACTATCGCACTTGTCTTTGACATACGGATAATCTATTGCTCTGCTCTTCGCTACGCCAAAACAAGCCCTTTACTACTTCAGTAGTAATTGCCTATGGCAAGTGACGTCATGGGCAGCTAAAATTACAGCACAATTAGATCGAGTTTAGAAGATGCTCCATCGGAACACTACAGTAAACATGATTGAGTTCAAAGATCGCCAGTATTTCCACTGCAGTGCCCATTGGCCTTTGTGCCAGAAGGAGTTCGAATACGCTCCACGGTCTTGTTGAAATTCATTCAGCATCATGTGACCAGGTAGCCACATAACCAGTTGCACTATCCATGCACTACTAGTTGGTGCTGCAGTTTGGGAAGTGTTGACACGACATTCTCCGACAATTAGTGGCACTTTACGATGACAGCTCGAGCGGAATTTCCTGAGCTCGTCCTTGCGTCGATATTTACATGTCATTGTAAGTGTAATATTATCAGCAGATTGAAGTAAACACGGAAGACCCACTGAAATACACCGTGGACGCGTCGTGTATGTGTGTGTATGGGAGCACCCCAGCAGCCATGCTAACGTCCACCAACCCTATTCCAGGTGTGTACAACCCAACTCTCTTCAATGTGTTCTCTCTCCGGACTCATATCAACTATGTGTGACTAATTGCTTTTTTCTCTCCACTGTACTCTGTAGGCATGACTCATGAGTGCAGCACGGATAGGGGTTTGGGCCGGGTATATGACGTGTCTTTCAATGCTATCCAAAACGCTTGCTAACATCCTTCGCACTGGCGCCAAGGGATATCGTGAAATGAGCATCTTTCATCTGTAATTTCATTACAGCAGGAAAATGTGCAGGATCCTGTCAATGTGATTACGTTCATGTTCAACTCGGGCAGGAGTTGACGGAGAGTTGACGGAGTCAAGGCTCGCTGTTCCCATTTCGCCAAATTTCGCAATGCAGGCATGCGGCCATCAGAACGAATCACGTCGAAAAATCTTGGATTTATCACCACTGCTGCATTGTAGGTGAGCGAATTCGCGGAGGACGTTCAGAGCAGCAGGGAAGCTAACCACAGTGACCGTAACGATGTTAGCAGAAGTCCGCTGGTGTTCGCACTGTTAACCGGTTAAACCCTGCAACACCTGTACGTGACCTGACTGGCAGAGGTGGCGACAAGCAGGCATTTCCAACGTCACCCATCGCCAAAATTATCAATGTACAGCTCGCCGGTGTTGCGGATGTTATGCAACTCAACTCGTCTGCCAATTGATCCTGAATTCTTGGCACACGCGTTGGGCTGAAAGGCAGGAGTCGCCCTTGCAGAATGCGCACGGGAAAAGTGCAACAGGACATTCCCTCTTCCACTTTCCCACTGAAATTGAAGAGACTTTGAATTCAGACTCGAAGTGAGGTGACAATCCATCACTTTCCCGTGGCGTCAATCCGTTCACCATACAGTAGATAACTCGTCCACCCAATGATCAAGCAATCACTTGATCAACTATTATGACTTGGACATCATAATCAGCAGCAGCAGCTGCAGCAACATCAGAAACAACCCAAGTATTGCAGGGTCTGAAATTATGAGGATGTCCGTATGCTAGAAAGCGGCATTGCTCGTTTCCACCGCCCGTCGCTTGCTGTAAGAAGCGGCGATACGGCCGTATCGAGGTCACTCAGATGGAACACTAGAGGAGGAAGACGCAGAAGTACCTGAATTCATTCAACCCGACAAACACCCACATCATTCCATTTGTCGAGGGAATAGGATTCAAAAGTCCGCAAATGAGGTTCGTGCTACACGGGGCACGTCCTCAATGTCTTTTGCGGGATGTTCATTAGTCTGTGATAGAGGTCATGGCTATTGTGTGTAGTCTATGTTAGAGCGTTCTACTAGTGCAGAACGCGTGTGGCTGTTCAGTCACAATTTCAGAGTCCCGGGTTTTGAATACTGAAGTAATCAAGCGGCTCAATGTATCATGCAGAACAGATCAGCCCATCATGTCCTAACAGAAGGCAGGATTCAGCGCCGCCTTTCTGTTGGCACTTTCTCCTGGAATCCTATAACCTGGTACATGTACTAATATAAAATGGAAAATTCTCGTGATGAAAACATCCTGTACAAGGATATAGGACTTTTTTTCTCGATCGTATCGAGTACGTGCTATGGCGTGTTATCATGCCCGTAACTAAAACAGCTACCGCCACTAGAACTCTTGGCTACAGGGCATGGGAAATGAAGCTCGGATCCTTCTGGATTTTAAAAATCATTCCGAAACAGAACATGAAAAACCGGACACCGCTACCGTGTGCTTAGGAAATGAATGACGGGTGGGTCTCTTTTTTCTCCACCATCATCCCGGAGGGTCCTCGGGGTATCCGTATGTATGTATGTATGTATGCATGTATGTATTTCATTATTTTTACTTGGCCATTCCCAACAGACCCTGAGGTCGTCAGTTACAGGGTTCCCAAGATGAATGAATGTGTTAAGTTCCTGGCGAAATGAATCCGTAGCAGTCTATTGTATGTAATTCCTGCGACTCGACTGGAGGATCTAAAGGAGGGAGATCTCTAGTTCTAAGAACCCAAGTTTGGTCATGATCATGACCTACATAATTAATTATACACGATGTTGACTACGAGTACTTGACACTAATGTCTTCATTAGCATTTGAACGGAAAGGGCGCGCAGTGGAGACCTTTGTTCACCTGTGAACTGGCTTCAACATCATTCTGACAACACTCCCAACATCTGACAACACCCCCAACATCCAGTTCTTTCTGTCCTGATCACACTGCTAATAACTTCACTGGCGGGGAGCGTCGACCGGCCGGCGATCATTGTGACGGGAGTATCATTATTGATTGCGTCCACCCAAGCAATCCAGTGCACTCGTCCTTTCAATCGTTGCCAATATCTTCCCATTTTTAGGCAGCGTTTCCGTATGGTGAATAATGGACCCGTGCAAGCTCGCCAGGTTCTTTGAATTGAAAGGCACGGGACTTCAACGACATTTCATAACAGTGCCAAATGACTGTTGACCCGGAATCCACTCCAGATCCAATTCACGGTTTGCAAACAAGCAGGCTGATGCGACTTCACGTCCATTGTAATGTGTGCATGTGTGTGTGCGTGTGTGCGTGTGTGTGTGTGTGCGTATGTGTGTGTGTGTGTGCGCGTGTGCGCGTGTGTGTGCGTGGGTATGAGTAGGGCGAGCAGGGAACTGTAGGGATATTTAGACTGAACATGGCAAGATCTATTTCGCTAGAGAAGGTCCAAGTCCGATGGCGATGGCGCCATCTGTAGCACACGATGGTGTCATACTTTTCTGCAGATCAATCCTTAAACCCTTCTGGTCCGGAGCGTGATTTCAAACAGGTGCAGGCCTAGTCAAGAGCGTATCTGCACGGCGTTTGGGCACGGCTCGATGCGATGATTACGATGAGTCAAACTTCGCGTTGTGTCATACCAGGCGGACTCGATGAGGATCTAGTACTAATACTAGTAATAGCTACTGTCGCCAACACAGCGGTTTCTTTTCCTGGCACGGAATGGAACACACACTTCACGGACTGGAACACACACTTCACGGAATGGAACACACACTTACTTCAAGCACACACATGATTGTAGGTCTCTTTCAATAAGCATGTTTTGAAGCGTTTCACGTGTTCCCGTCTTACTTGTTATGCTCGCAAAGTCACTGAACTGGGAAACTATCATGACTGGTATGCTAATATTCTGCACTGATTATGAAAGCTTGAAGTCGACCATGACGTGTTGCCTATGGTTCCTGTGATGTCACGATATCAATTCCAGTGCTGTTCAATACCACCAGTGCAGTACTGGGCAGTACCAATACTAATAGCTTCGATACACAGATAAAGATTAATGCATCGTTCTTATGCCTTTGATTTATCAATTAAAAATTATCATGCTTTGAGTGCCTTTTAATTTAAATATTCTCCTATTTATTACTCCAGTCTAGTTTTGGTTAGCTTCTTCTTTTTCCTTTCTTACTCTTCTCTTTTTCTTCCTCCCTCTCTTACCCGTTTTCCCATCCCACGTATCTCATCAATCAAGCGAAAACAGGAAGCCCCCTCGACAGGCGACCAGCCTTTGGGGAATCCTTAAATGAATAAATAAATAAAAAATGACATTATGTAAAGAGAAAAGGACCTATGCGTTACTAGTTATGAGCCGTCCAAGTTGGAAGGTTGTTGGTTTGCGCTTCGTACATGTAGATGTGTTGGAGCTACATGTAGGTGTCAGGTCGTCGAATGTTTCAATGGCCTAGTCAGTTTTGTGCCTCGTTGTCACACTATCTGACTGTATATTATATCGTTACCTTGGTGGACTGTTAGTCATAACTAGTAACTTATAGGTCCTTTTCTCTTTACATAATTAGTTCTATTGGCTCAACATCCGAGTTTTTAAAAATGGCATTGCATTGCTAATACTGTAGTACCATATGGCCATAGTACAGAGTAGGGTTGTGCTGTGGTGCTGTGGTGTTCTTGACAATACAGACAACAGTGTTCTACAGTACAATCATGTACATAGTCGATGCAGCATGCATCGTTCTCTTGAGTTAAGGACTGTGGCGCCTAATCAGACTCACACCTCCCCCACGCCCCCACTGCTAGTGCTAGTGTTACGCCCTACACTGCATCCACTATTACACGTACAGGCATGCAACGACACTATCGTCATGTCGATGGGACATACTAGAACTGAGTGAGTATTATACAGTTATAGCAAGTAGCAGCAGCACTAAGAATACTTACCCAGCAGCAGCAGCAGCAGCAGCAGCAGGAGTCCATTCACTGGGTTCACTGCATCATCTACCAGCGAGTTCTGGCAAGACCAAGGTGCTAACGAGTCCCAGGGACAGGGGCAGTAGCTGGGTGGATTCTTGCCAAGTCCCATTGTGGATTGGAGCTAGAGCGTTGCTCTAGCAGCGTAGTACTTTCACTGATCTTCGGGAAGCTGATTGCATGGGAGTACAATGTACATCTCCGCGAGTGGCGATCAGGTTGTCCAAGTTACTCTGTGTATGTGGTAGGGTAGAGTAGATCTAAGCAAGTGCTTCGTTACAAACTCTACCCAAGTCATTGCTGACAGGAACATCGTAAGGAGCACGGAGAGGATGGAGAGGCCAGTTGCCTTTCTGACAGCCAATTCTGGAAAGGTAGCACTCGACTTTGGCTCACTGATACGCACTCACGCAGCGTGACATTCTTCGCCTTAGCCACAAATTGAGTTGCTCCTTTTGTCTCGGGTGTTGACCCTGGTGTGTGCATCTCACGTTTCTTATCAAGTAAATACCCATGTTCACCACCGATAAGGAGGGAAGAGTGAGGGAAGTGAAGAAGTGGTAGCAGTTGGCCAAACCGCGAGAATATCGCTCTGAAGGTAAAAGCGGATATAGTACATAGTTCGTGGGCTAGTCATTTCAATGTGAAGCATTCCTGGGTGATTTCTCCACGAAAGTGCTTCTTTTGTTACAACCAAGTCAACACCTCTTGTCAGCCTCGCTTTAGGGTGTCAGACTTAGTGCTAGCACGGACTCGGCGTCTCTTCCACATTGACACTTAGTGCAATTGTCGAGAAGCTCCTCAATGGCTCGAAGGATCGAAAGAGACATGTTCTTGTGAATGATTCTGTTTATCTGGCACTCAATCCTTTGTCTCCCTAAATTGAGTCTGGAAATGGGAGGGAGTTAGTAGTTGAGGACAGTGAGTCACGACCCGTGTGCCATTCTGATTTCCGTGAAAGCTCGCAACACCCACCCATACGTATCTAGGAATGTTCTCTTGTGATGACAAACACGGGCATGCAGTCGTAGGCACTAACGACGAGATACTTCTGCACAAGAATGTACTAAAGGTTAGTGTATGTTCAGCTAATCTTGATCCCAGTAACCTATTGTGTGTGGGAGCTTGGTGCGGCTAGGATACGTCCGGATTCGTTGAGGAGTCGGACATACGCGGGTGCAGACAACATCGAAACTGAGAGGGTTAGGACTGCTGTACTGTTGACCAATTTCGTTCTCCCAGACTTGAGGCCGAGGCATAGCGAGAAGCCGAACAACATGTATCCAGTCTAAGCAGACGAGATGGACATGATAACATCAGGATCTACAAATTACTAGTAAAATGTGGCTAACAGCGGGCGGATGACGCATGGCTACGGCAAACAGAGGGTTTGTATTTGTATTTTGTAATCGAATTCATGGGTTCTTGCTTGTCGATGTGTTTGCAAAGCAAGGCATTGATCTGACAAATTATCCCTTCAGTGCCCCTAATGGCTCTATTTGAATGTTGACCGCGTACCTGTGCTGCAAAATGATCATCTCAACCCTCACACATTGTTCCATTGCATTTTCGGCAGGAGCACCGATTTCGCAATACAGTTGTAGTGCGTCGTGATCCAGACGGAAACTGGATGTCGTTTGCTTAGATCTGTATTGTCTTCTGGTATGACTTGTATACTTCAATAGCTGAATGAGACCCGTATATACAATGTATTAAACACGAACACCATGATTGCCATGTTGTATCTCTCTCTCTCTCTCTCTCTCTCTCTCTCTCTCTCTCTCTCTCTCTCTCTCTCTCTCTCTCTCTCTCTCTCTCTCTCTCTCTCTCTCTCTCTCTCTCTCTCTCTCTCTCTCTCTCTCTCTCTCTCTCTCTCTCTCTCTCTCTCTCTCTCTCTCTCTCTCTCTCTCTCTCTCTCTCTCTCTCTCTCTCTCTCTCTCTCTCTCTCTCTCTCTCTCTCTTCTCTCTCTCTCTCTCTCTCTCTCTCTCTCTTCTCTCTCTCTCTCTCTCTCTCTCTCTCTCTCTCTTCTCTCTCTCTCTCTCTCTCTCTCTCTCTCTCTCTCTCTCTCTCTCTCTCTCTCTCTCTCTCTCTCTCTCTCTCTCTCTCTCTCTCTCTCTCTCTCTCTCTCTCTCTCTCTCTCTCTCTCTCTCTCTCTCTCTCTCTCTCTCTCTCTCTTGCCCTCTCCTGAACTCCACTCACTGCCGAATTGGGATACTCACTGCTGCACTGGGATACAATAGTCTTTATTCCCGGCAGATATGAATCCTGTATGCTGCAGGCCATACAGAGCTTCCTTCGGCGAAACGCCGTTGTGGCAATGTTACAAGTCCGAAATAACTTGAATATGTTGGGTAACTTGTTGACCCTGTTCCTCTTTCGGATGCGATGTGGTGAGATGAAAGGTCATACTGGCGGTTTATCAGCCTATGGATATGGCTCTGTTCATTCTTCTTTGGGTGCGCACCTGTCGAACGCCAGACCCTTGTGAAGGTTTGTGAAGTTAAAGAATAACTACATTTGCGTGGTCCACGATGCCTGTCTCGGATGCGTGGACGGATCCTAGGATTCTTAGCTACATTGTGTTCCCCTTTGCTTCGTGGAAAACTGAGTGCATTGCTTGAGCAAAAGAATATAAATGTTTCTTTGCCATGCACGGAGGGCTCCTAACGTTCTGGAGAGCACTTCACGAGGAAAGTGCGCTGATGATTTTGATGAATCAAAACACGTTCTGAGGGTTTCATGGCGACTGTGTATTCACAATTGCAGCTCGTTATCCACGCGTTTATGCAGCTGTTCGCAAGGAATGCACATTCGGGAGCACTTTCACACTGCAAGCTGCACACTCCTTCTCGTGATTCCGAGTTGTCAGCAATTATTTCAATAAACCAGAGTTTCCTTTGGCAAGGCTTTACAAGTTACATTCATACCTGTGCAGGGTGTTACCGAAGAGCAAGTAGTCTACATCCGTACGGGAACATGTTTTACATAGTCGTTAAATTATTCTGTATTTCCACGATCAAACAGCATTTGAATCGACCACATCTCAGGTACATACGTGATACGAACACATGACATGTGTTTGTATTGAAATTGTGCTATTCTATTCTATTTCGTGTCACTGCAATCTCCCTTCTAGGAAGCCAATCAGTATAATTATAATCTTGAGACGTTCTATCGAAACAAGAGTGACATGGAGGAATGCCAACGTGACCAATAAAAAAAAGTAAATTATCGTATCCGTTCCCGAAGGGAACTCGCGACGGCCGCTAAACCCCGATAAACCCAAACGTGACCAATAGCACCGAAAAGAGAGAACAGTGGAAGTTATTTGACATACATGTACCTGGGTCTCGACTCTAGTCGCTGTTGAATACTGCTGAAAAACGACTGGATATATCGAATACAAGCGACACTTCCCAACCACGCATCACCGCCATGAGTTCGTTACTTAGAGGCTAACAACTTTGTTTCATTTCTTTTCCGATTTTAGGGGCATTCACTTGATGACTGACCCGGGGGGACGTGAATATTATAGTCAGTGAAGAAGGCGTTCTCGCAACATCGTCTTGTCAAGTTCCACAGAGTACTGTTACATCATGTAGCCTAATCGGAGTCGAAATCGAGTGCAGCTACTGGGCTACAGTGTAGATGAAACTGAAAAGGCTGCTGTAACAAACACGATATTGTGGTCGTGTGTTTGTCTTGTTTCCGAGAGCGTAGATAGAGTGCTGTATCCCTTTGAATGAAAAAGGTCGCAGCGCTGGCCACCATTATCCTTGATTTGGAAGACGACTGACCCAGTTCCGGAGAGTGATGCTAAGCCAGACTCACGTGCCTGAACCGACAAGCAATGGCAGCTTGAAGCCCTCCAAATCTGAGGACGACATCGCCGAGGAGCCTACTGCCAAGAGAACCTGCACTGTTTTTCCTGCTTTCGACGCTGGCTTCCTTCTTGGTCAGGTGGCTAGCAGCAGCAGCTCAGAGAGAAAGAGCGTGGATAGAGGATCCAGAGATGGTTTTCTGTATCCGTTAGGAACGAGTTCTGATGTCTGGGAATGTAAGAAACAGAACACATGTAAGGTATCCTGGCTGAAAATCTCTCCAGTCCACGCTTGTTCTGTCTCCAAATGTCTGCTCTTTGGGAAGAGAAGCTCTCAGTAAAGGAGTGTTCTGCACATTTCAAGTTCGAACGAATCCCTAATGAACGACTATAGTTATTGCAGATTTGGGACTCATCATGGTCATTCTGTTCCTCAAAATAATCCCTCCTGCTTCGTACCAACTTCGATATCACAAATTATTTCAATAGCATACGGTGCTCATAATGATTACAATATTAACAGCAATTACATGTCCAGCTACAAAGCTTGCAAGGCAAAGTCACCAGATGCAATAACGCCATTGTCATTTTTCGTAGTAAGATCATAGAACACTAGCGGTTGTGAGAAGTTGCCTCATTTGCCCAAGTACATAAACATGTGTGCAAAATAGGGGCCCGTGAAAAACCACCATGCTGAGCCCCTTGGGTATGCCCCTATTTACACACACACACACACACACACACACACACACACACACACACACACACACACACACACACACACACACACACACACACACACACACACACGTACATGAAGCTCCAACACATTTTTAAAGAGACGCAAACGAACAACCTTTTGGAAGGCTCATGTCAGGAAATGTCCGATGAGGGGAAGGAAAGCGCAACTAAAAATGAGCACGAGCTACATGTACAATATGTACACGTATGTCCCACGGAAACAAAGAGTGCCGAAAGTTACTGGATGATGACGCAAAGCATCAAACCGCCCAACTTCGGAGGCTCATGTTTATGTAATAAACATAGAAAGGGGAATGTAAGTGAAGACGAATTGTGAAAAACCGAATCGCCAACATCCTACTGAACTCCACTATGATAATAGTATGAGGGGACTAGTTACAATAACAAGTTGTTCCACGCGACGTTCGACATATGGGAACCATATCGACTGCTTATTCATAATACGATAGAAGAACAAAGATTTTTAAAATGTAAGATTAGATACAATGTCATGTAATTGTACATGTACATGTATCACCATGGAAACTGTGTGGAATAATTGGTATCTGATCATGACTTCACTACATTAAAGATACACTGTACGTCAAAGTAGGAAACGGCATTGATTTTACAAATCGTTCAGGTCAGTTCAGTTAATTCAGTTTTTTTTTACGGATTCTCCAGAGGTAAATGGATCGTCGCGAATGGCTGCCCTGTCGTCTTCTTACAGATAAAGTATCCACATCGTCATCATCATCATCATCATCTACATGTACATTGTATATGGTATTATGGTTTGTTGCAAAGACTTAGAGTTCCATATCATCACCACAAAGATCGTTTTGTTGGGGTGTCATACGTTGGGAATGTAGAGCCTTCCATTGCATCACCTTCACTGCTTGATCCTTGAAAGGCAGCCAGGCATTATGATGTCTCCGATGACTATGTAGCCAGCGTGTTGGTGACCGAGACTGTGAGCAGGCTGACAGACCACTGCGGAGCTTGGAAGGTCACTGTTGCATCGCTGAACGACGCTGTGGTGTTGGAGACAGACACCAGCATGGGATTGTCCAGAGTGTTCTCCGAGTCGGGATCGGGTCCGCTGAGCTGGCAGACTGTAGCACCCAGGATCGTGCCTGACAAACCTTCCAGCGTCGTGTCTAGTTGCGCATCCGGACCCCAGTTGGATACCTTTACAAAGACCTAAGAGGAGAAAGCAAAGACGATTACCATGGCAAGGCAATACAACTACATGAACATGTATATTGCTCAAGGTGCATACTGCTTAAAGTGCATCGACTTGCAGGTTCACGATTAAGGACCCTATTATCTATCGTTGCGCAGAGGGGTAGAATTGGACCTAATCATGAGTCCAAGTCGTGTCATGAACGACCGCGGCTATTTGAGCGTTGAATCGCAATTGCAATCCTTTCCTTGGCTGCATGTTTGGCAGAAGGGTGGGCCACGGTGCATGGTCTTCAAGATGTACAGTGCATGATGATTGATGATGCTACGGTGTCAGTTCTAGCTGTGTCCCAGGTCCAAGAGATCTACATCTATCTGCATGAGCGTAGTTCCTAGATTCCGTCAGAAAATCAAGGGTGAACTGGAAGAGACACAGCAGATGAGTACCTATTTCACGCATACAACGTGCTGCCTATTTCATCTTCGCGCGTGCGCTCACCGTTTGTATGCCTGAGGCTGGCTCAACCTTGGACATGGTAACAGAGGCAGCCATCTGGGCCGTATCATCCGCACGTCTCGGCTTGCCATTGTGTCGGTGTGTGCGAACAGCAAACTGACCTTCTGTTGTGCTCATGTTGAGCTGAAAGTAAGCTAGATAGGAGGCCATCCTGGCACTAGATGAGAAAAGTACCTGCAAGGTGCATGAGACACATCATCAGGTGGAAACCCAACATGTCATGGTCGATGTTATTTACTAAGGCAGGCCATGATGGCTGCTGATGTGTTTTCAGCCGAGACTAATATGCACGCAGTATTAAAGTACCAATAGCGGCGCAGGTGAAACTACACATACACATCTACATGTACGTGTGCACTGGTAGTAATATTAGCAACAATGTGTCTATGGATTCAACGATGTAGCATACTGTATTGTATACCTGTACCCATTCTCAGGCTTGTCCCTTCCCATAATCATCTATTGGGGCCATAGTCATGTTACATGGAGTCCATCGTGTTGGATGCAAGTATTATGTGATAGAAAGATCACTGAAGGGATCATCTATGGTGGCAAAGTAGATTTCAGGGGAATCAGGACAGCCGAACGGTTTCCACTTTGCATGACATTGTACATGTGCATGTACCTGGTTCCAGTACGAAGGAGTTCCGTACGATTCGGACGAGTTGTAGACGATGGCATCCACTTTCCACCTTCGATCGTTGACATTGACGAAGAGTGGGGCGTAGCTGGCCATCGCCACGACATCACTGTTTCGCTCCAGTCCTGGGTACGAGGTAATTACATGGAATGTTACACAGTTTGTTGCATAACCGAGTACCCTGCAATTACTGTATGGGGGTACATGTACAGTATAGGTTCTTGTCGCGCGTCTGGGTGTTATTTATTATTATTATTATTAGACACAATCTCATAGCATGTGACAAGCATAGCTAATGCAGGGACAGAATCCCCTGAGACAAGGGCGTTGAGCCAGCCACGGCAATAGTAAGCTAGGAAAACAAAGCAAATATGAATTAAAGCAGAAAATGAATGGAAAATTACAAAGAAAAACGATTAACGGAAGCGAGCACTATCAAAATTCGTGCATCACCCAGGTATTCGAGAATGTTCTTCGATGATAATTATTTAGTTATGCAATGTAGAATGTGCAGCAGATAGGCCGCTTTAGCATTGCATATGATAGTTAGTTTCGTAATTTTCCCACACGTGCAGTACATGGCCACTGATTGAGGAGTGAACATGTTTTATCTTGCCGGAAGGGTTTTGTCGAAGAATTCAGCTTTCAGTGCACACAATGCACACATTCCTATTGCAATTAGTACCTTATGTTCCGTGCCCTCTTTTCGAGTGATAGTCAGTTTGTGTGTATCAGGACAATAGCGAAAGAAGCATTCTCGTGGTCTTTTGTGCCGTGTCCAAACTCTTTACTAAGAGTGTCGGTGTCACGTTGGACGATTGTTTGAACAAGGCAAATGCGATTAGTGTGATCTGTGATGAGTTTATGCAGAAATCGTGTTCAAGCCTCCAGTGGCTCTTTCGTGGGAACAAGAATACGATTGTGTAACTATAGCGAGGCCATTAAATCATGCCATGACCTTAACTGAAGTGACCAAGATCTACAAAATCCTCAGGATCGGTTATGTAGATTTGTCTTGACCGCAACCAGCATGCAGGCCGCTACGATCATACAGCATTACGTGTCTCTAAATCAGTCAGATACTAAGTAGGAACTGGTCAAGGTTGAGATCGTGCCAGGGCAAAGAAATGCATAATCATGTGCATGTTACATTGTAGTATGATTGTACACTGTACAATATGCTTTTGAATGTACAATGAATTGTGCAATGAATGTACAATGAATTGTGCACATTTAATCAATAAAAACATGGAAAACAGTGGTTGGCGCACCAACTGAGTCAATGTCAATGTCTATTCTTTACATACATGTAACGTCACATGGAGCAATTAAAACAAATGTCCATAATTACACATGTACATGATTGTACATGACGATTTACACGACTACTAACTACTAACCTGTCATCCATGCTGCTTCCGCCACCGCTGCACGCAAGTTTCCTGTGCCAGCATCCCTGAGGGGAAGAACACAATTCGTTAGATTGAGGTTTCCGGGCTGTGCATATTTCGGTACTCCGTACTAGTGATTATGTACACCCATACATGTAAGTCCCCGATCAGGCTGATGAGGCACACCCAGATCTTTTGAACTGGCATCGTCAATACTTTCTTTTGCATGGCTCCACATTGTTACTTTCTTTCGTCGCCTCCTCGTTCTTTTTTTTATTTTATTTTTTTATCACATTGCACATACCTGCGGAAGAAGGGGAGACAAAACGAAGACGAAACAAAAAAGACAACAATGGGTGTGTAGCTGCTACATGAGCTGCGCTGGTGAGATGCAGTGGACTCCCCGACCAAGGGTCTCGGGATCGGGTTCTCCAGTGAGTCTCTGACTCTACATGACTAACACGCACTGCAAATGTGCGACCACTGCATCACGGTTACTCTTGTGGCTCATCTGCCACGCATTTAATCACTCATCTCCTTCCTTTCTCCTTTCCTCAACAAATTAATGTTCGTCCCATTCCCTGATTCTTCTCGGGATCGTGCCATTGCTTCCTTTTTGTCTGGCTCATGCATTCAGACAAACTTTGCCATTGTGATCTTTCCAGTAAATATCATGACCGAGAGTGGTGCATTTGATAAACAAAGATAGAATTTGTACGATACTTTTCTGGAAAGACAAAACGTCTGGAAAAGTATCGTAGAACATTCCACCTTTGTTTATCATATGTACCACTCTTGGTCTAAAGAAGGACTTTATTTACATGTATAATACCGTAATAATATGCAACGATTGTTGTGCAGGAAGATGCTCAGCTCTTCGGTACTATTGTTATCTATTGTAGTGAAGTAAAACTAAGCGATACAGTGTAACAACAACAGTTCAGAAAAGCTAGACAGAAACATACATGTACATGTAGAAGGAAGGAACATCAACAGAGGCTCTTTATCTGGGGGTTCTGGCCACTTTCATTGTGACACCTGTGCAAAACCAAAACCACTACCAGCACTAGACCATGTGGGAGACACGAGAGATTCACAATTTCACATGATTTGACACTGATGTCGACATTTCTCAGGTGGCTAGTCCAAGGCAACAAGGAGATAAGATGTGCATCTCCCTGCCACCCACTCCGTCATTGTGTTTGAAGTTCAATCAACAAGCCGCCGTTAGCAGGTTATATCCGACTGTAATCTACTCGTACAGGTATGCCTTGTAAGTAGTTAGTTGTAGTGTCAATGTGTCATCCCGCCTCTCTTTCTCTATTCGAAAAAGCATTTTACAATGTAGTGTTGCCTGCACTGATGTATTGCTGTGTCTCCCATATGGTCTAGTGGTTAGGATTCGGCGCTCTCACCGCCGCGGCCCGGGTTCGATTCCCGGTGTGGGAACATTTCTTTTTGCTTCTTTTTTTTGCTCCAGACTCCCTGGTATTTATTTTTTTTGCCGGCGGCGCGATACGCACTTTTTTTTTTTTTCGATAGTGAGGAAAATGTTATCAACTCCAAAGCACGAAAAAGGCCAAAAACTAAACCAAGAACATATGCAATAACATGTTATTTATAAAGACAGGACAAGTGAATAATTAGTCAGTCCATTGTTCATGATGATCTCCGACGGTTACGTCGGCAAGCGAGCCTCCGCCACTGCCAAAGCAGCGTGGGCTCCGCAGGAGGGTGCAAATTTCAAACCAAAATTTAAACGCCTACAACCGCGAATGCACATGATACAGGACGACTCCCTGGTAGTTGACGACTCCCTGGTATTTGACGACCCCCTGGTGTACGCCCCTCTCACACATACATCCGGCTTCCATCAAAAGTACATGAAATGTACTCTTGCTTCCATGCATTTGTCCAGGTACTCGATTCCCACTGTGCACCATTTTTTCATCCCCGTGCACCGCCCAGACCAGGGAGTCGTCAAATACCGGTATCTGACGACTCCCTGGTCTGGACAGTACCTGAGTTCGGCTTGACGTAATCCAGGAGGCTAATTTGACAAGGGAGACCCAGAGGAGATACGCTTCAATTTTCTCATTCTGCCAGTTCCCAACACTTCTGGTCAAAGTGACAGACTATTTGATCATAATTGGGTCACTTTCATAGTTTTTAAACGTTGTCAACATACGGGCCGTGGTCAGCTAAACATGTCTTTGAGACATGACGGAAATAGAAATTGTTTCTGTCCAGCGCGATCACGCTGTGCTTCATCCGCCAACCGGTGGCGAATGATCTTGTCAAACTTCGTTCTCACATCTGTTTGGCGTTCTAGCTCAAGTAGTCATACTGGCCGAAGTTTAAAAAAGAAAAGAAAAGAAAAGACAAAGGAAAAGTAACAGTTACGTTCCAATGGAATACTAAAATATCACCACACTGCATAGCCCTATGTAACATAACGTTGCTGGGCAGAATGCTGACGTTATCATGCAGATAGAGGAGAGAGCAGAGGTTAGGTACATGTACGTATGTATACAAATACCAGACTACAACAGGGCCTTACTGGGTTATAGCGTATTCTGAGTTGAACACCAAGGGACCGTTGCGATCGAACGTGTCGAATCGCTCGACTCCAGCGAAGAACGTTTCCGAGTTGGTGTATCTATCGAAACGAACGACAGAGGTATACTGTCAAACAGTTATACGTGGCATACAGTCAGACGCATGGCTACGTCCAGAGCAAGTGGTCCGATAGATACTCTGGCTGATACATATGTACCCATACACCTTCACAACACTCTCCAAACGGTCTCTGGGCTACACCAATCACTAAAAGAAAAAAAAGATACTGTCATCATTTTCAAATAGTGGATGGCTACAGTGGAGTCTTCACACTTTGAGAGATGATACACATGTATGATACACATGTTTTGACGCAGTATCCACCTTTTTAAGACTGCTTGAAGGAACTACCCTACATGCACTATGTAGTCTCTTCAATCTGCGTAACTTACATGTGATAGTCATAGATGTCGGTCTTGGCTGGTGGATTGTGAGTACTGAGATCGCAGTTGGCAATCAGTCGCATGGTGGGATAGCGAATCTTGCGGTACACGATCAGACATATGAAAATACAATTGTGATTTGCATGTACATGTGCAGACACAAGTATACATGTACATGTACAGCTGGCTTTTTCACTTGCCATCCTGAATTTCTGCTTTCCTCGTTTCGAGTATACAACTTTCGTCAGTGAAGATACAGTCATGTCGATATTGTAGAATGGTTAAGATAGTGAAAATCACCCTTAAATGTACCTGACCATACAGTACAGTACTTCCGTTTGCCCTCAGCCTACAGGTAATACCATTAAAAAAAATTATAATCTGCATTCCATCTATGATTCATACACGAAGACCACCCTTACCTTGATCTCCCTGTAAAATTTGATGTAGTTCCCCAGGTAGTTTGGCTGTAATGAAGGACAGTAGGATAGTAGCAGTGAGTAGATCAGCCACTGGGTACAATCGATACACCTCCCTACGACCTACGTTATCTTTACCATTAGTGTGAACTGCTCCACAATCACAATTCAGCCGCGCCTCGAAATATGAGCATTAAATTTTGGTTTTTGCTTGGCGCCAGTCACCCTTCACGCCAGCTTAGTCTCATCATCATGTCAAGCACTCCGAAATGTTGTGTCTTGTCACTCACCTTACCACAATCCTCGTTGCCAATTGCCATTATGCTCAGTGAAAAGGGCTCCGTGCGACCCATGCTGGCACGCACCGAGCCCCAATAGCTGCAGGGACAGGCGACCAAGAGTCATGGTAACTGTTTTGTCAGGACATGGTCACCTTCGAACTATAGGCATCTCCTCTGATAACATTACCACTGCACGTTAATTCAGAGACTTTCTTGTACCGCAAATGTTCCGATTGCGTACATGTATGTACAGTTGGACACAATACTACAGCTACGTGTAGTACCTATTCCTAAGCGTGTGCAAATGCAGTATTATGGTGACACTGCCTTGTTCAGCACCTCTGGCCGATAGTAAAGGCCCCTTGGTTCGAGCCCTGGTGATGACTGCAGTGTTTCTTCAGACTGTTCCATTACAACTCCATCATTTAATGGAACTATTGAGCATCATTTCAGCACTGATCTTCGTGAAAACGTTACCTGGTAGCTGGTCCAGTGGCAAACTCCAAACTATCCAGCGCATCCTGAACCCAAGGCTCAATGTCGGCAGTAGCAATCTCATCAGTGTGCGATATGCCGTTGTTGATCACCCACACAGGATCAGCTCCCAGTAGCTCACACAGAATCATATATTCATAGAAACCCAGACCCTGTAGCAGAGAGACAGGGAGAGAGGGGAGAGCGAGAGAAAGAGAGCAAGAGAGAGAGAGAGAGAGAGAGAGAGAGAGCGAGAGAGAGAGAGAGAGAGAGCGAGAGAGAGAGAGAGAGAGAGAGAGAGAGAGAGAGAGAGAGAGAGAGAGAGAGAGAGAGAGAGAGAGAGGAGAGAGAGAGCGCGAGAGGGAGAGAGAGAGAGGGAGAGATAGAGAGAGGGAGAGAGAGAGAGAGAGAGAGAGAGAGAGAGAGAGAGAGAGAGAGAGAGAGAGAGAGAGAGAGAGAGAGAGAGAGATAAAGAACCTTCAAGCACGCACATTAGCTAAGTCTAGAGTAGTATCAGATCATACAAGTACTGAAGTACTTCTGAAGTACATGTGTATGGTACTTGTAATAGGGGGAGATTTCATTGTGCTTTCTGTATGTGGTGTGCCAAAACAGTATGTTGGCGTGAGAAGCAGAGTGCTCCACTGCGTTTGTGCCTTAACGGGACTTTCCACATAGCAAGGAGAAAGAAGCGACAGGAGAGCCCCGAGGAGCGAATCTTTCGTCTCTCATTTCGATCCTGTTTCCTTGCTGTATATCCAGCATCAACATGATGTACATGTATTCATATTCTACTTGATTTCGTTCTTGCAAGGAAGGTACATACAGATATTGCGCACGAAGCATGATCCCCTACTGGTCACGTAGCAGACCTCAGATGCCACCAACTGAATATGCTCTGTTCGCTACAAGCATTTCTTCTTCCAGGAGTATACTCCTGCCTCTGCCTGCGGTTGTATCTCCTTTCTGATCATTTGCTCGGAAGTGTTCATCTATTATCAAAGTGTAATTGAACCATGAACATTCCGATATGATTGCATAGTCAGTACGGCCCTGAGGTGTGGCAGTTTATTTTGAAATTGCATTACATTTTCTAGTATGTATACGTTGCCCTGCTTGAGAGTACATGCGTGTACTCGTTCTTTACTAGGTAGAATACATGTATTTCCACAATACAGTGTATGCCATGCAACTGTTACATACATCATCACTCCAGTAGCCCCACAGATTGTAATGTCCTGGTCTCTGATGTATTGGGCCGACGGACGGCTTCCAGCGAAATGCATCGGCCAGCTTATCGCCTTCGACGTAGCAGCCACTATGAAACACACATGAAAACAATACACCACAATCATTCTTTCCATTTTCAAACCAGTCAGGAGTTCAGGACGCCGATAAAATGAACGTGAAAACTGGAAATATTGGTTCTGGACTGCAAGTACTGTTCGGATATAATCCACATGGTCGTCGCTCTTGTGCATAAAGCTTTACTTTAACCATGGCATGGGTTATACTGCTTTTTAAAAGTAATCTTCCGAACGATGCTGCATTTTCTGTTTATCAACATACATAATTATATTATAGTAAGGTGTCAACATCAGGACGTCTTTTTACAATAACGACGACGACGACGACGACAACACAAACAACAACAACAACAACAACAACAACAACAACAACAACAACAACAACAACAACAACAACAACAACAACAACGAGTTATCTCTTATTGGCGATGGTGCCATCGTGAGAATAAAGAATTCAACGAGAATAAAAGATTTCAAACAACAACAACAACAACAACAACAACAACAACAACAACAACAACAACAACAACAACAACAACAACAACAGCAAAATAAGCCCTGCTCTACTAAGCATCAGGTCATTACATCACATGTGTCGTAATATTACTTGAGAACTGGTTTATTGACAAAGCCAATCGAGTGAAACCATCAAGTAAGAATCAAAGCAAAAGGAATACACGTATGCTACTTTTACTGGTCTTTCCATTTCCTGATAACACTTCAATCTTTTTAGAAACACTCATCCCCGGACAGTAATGCACTCATCCCCGGACAGTAATGCCCAATTCCGTGCTAGACTACTTCAGAAGTAGACCAACAGAGCTCTAGAGGCAGAGGTCTCCCCATGGCCCAGGGTGCTACAGTACTGCGGCAAAGAGGTACATGTACATGCATGGTTAGTACAGTACAGTGTCAAGTGTCTTCCGATAATATTCTCATGACATGGGGCTTGCCACCATGCCCCACTGGCATCAGCGATCTACAATGTGCATAATTGTGTGTGTGTGTTCTTACCCAGGAAAACGTACGAATGCCGGCTGGATGGCCTGAAGCTTTTCAAACAGGTCCTTTCTGAACGGATAGCCGCCAGGTAGATCGGCTGGCATCAGAGAGACCTACAATTGTACATGTACATTACATACACATGTGAACGGAACCAGGAGTCGTAAATACTACCGGTATTTTACGATTCCCTGATAGGAACCGGCATGCATCAAACTACATTCACCACGCACTGGAACTGCTACCAAAAAATGGCATTCATTTTTGGCATATACCGGGTGATAGGAACCATACTACTAGCGCTCCTGGGAGCTGCATCTGCGTCTTTGCTCTTTGCAAGGTGGTGGCTTGACTGTAAAGGCATTCATATTGCCTGGTCGGGTAGTGTCCACGTAGACATGCATGGTGTTCACATCACGATGTAGCAATGCTTCAACACTGTAAACTTCCAATCCCTCTAAATACATGTTCGCATCCGTATGTGCATGCTGTATCTGGTTTTGTTGGCGACGACGGAGCTGCTGGGGACGGGTGGTTAGTTTGAAGGAATCAATGGTTGGAGTAAGGATAGGAAGACGAAAACAGAAACAGAATAGGAGCTGATTTCCTGGTAGGGAGGTAGGATCTATAATGATTCACAAACCAATACCAGCCGTACTGGGTTAGGCTGAGAGTCCCACCCCTCAACGTTGCAACATTACCAAATTGCAATATTGTGCGTATCAGCGTGTCGTAGGCCAACCATTCCACTGTATACATGGGTGTGTGTGGGGGGGGGGGGGGCGGAGGGGCGGGTCTTGAGGTGAATACCACTTCCTAACGATAGATACGTACCACGTTGACCAGCAGTTCGCCCTCCAAAATGAGCTGCAAGTGTGCATTGGAGCAAGAAGCACTGGCTGTGATAACGCACTGCGTCCGGGTCCAGTTGCCTGAAGAGCATAGGAACAGCAGCAGCAGCACAGCAGCAGAAGAGTCAACCAGGTGGAGAGAGCATCACTCACCACACTGGTCATTCACGGCACAGGTGTGTTGGACCTCGGGTGTGACGGGGAAGAAAACTACAGACCAGTCCATTGCTGAACCTTTGCTGGATTATAATGTACCTATACAGTCAACTTGGCTAATAACGACTGCGGATATAACGACAATTCGCTAATAACGACTGCGGATATAACGACAATTCGCGAATAACGACTGCGGATATAACGACAATTCGCGAATAACGACAGCATTTCATGCCCAGAGCAAAGTCCCATCCAACTGTGACACATTATAATGAGACTTCGGGTATAACGACACTTCGCGAATAAGGACACTTTTCTGCTGCCCCGCCGAGTGTCGTTATAAGGGAAGTTGACTGTACGTACTGCACAGGCAACAATGCTCGTTTGTCATTATCATGTGGCTCATGGACACAACACATCACAACACATCACAACACATCCGGATGATCGAGATGCAGTACTAGTTGTCGTGTGCGTCTAATGTAGAATCATGTAGAATGGTACAAATGATCTTCTCCTCTTGATCCTACCTTCCTGGCCCAGACGAAGTGTGCATGAACCTAGCGCTGTGCCATCGCTGGTTTTCGCCAGGGTAGCTGTTACGGTTGCTGGAGCCTTTGTATCACCTGCCACATGCACAATGAGTCACAGGGAGCGGAGGCAGAAAGCAATGCAGCTTGTTCAGCTCCGAGAACAGTTCTCACTAGTCTTACGTATTACTCGACTTACTCAATATCCGGACAGCTACCTGTTTCGACCTTATTAGGAGCTTAGAGTTACTGGCCAAACTGATCGCAAGGAAGTTTAATGAACAACAAATTAAAGTGGCTCAAACTCAGAGAACAGTTCTTGCTTACATATTACATGTGCTAGACTTACTCAATCTCCGGACAGCATGCTGTTTCGACCCGCTTATTAGGTCTCCTCGGCGGAGCTGAAGTCTAATGAACAACGAAGCTGTTTTAAACCGGCTGAAAGCGCTAAACAGCCTAAAGTCTGAGTGCTCTAAATGCGATAAACACGGGGATGCCGTTTCGACCTTGTTAGGTCTCCTCGGCGAAGCTTAGAGTTACAGGACAAACCGATCACAATGAAGGCTAATGTCGAACAGCAACTCGTGTGGCTTCCAGAACCCATACTGTACTATACCAAATACTGTATGGCAGCAGTATAGTATTAGCAAGAGTACATAACCCCCCGGGGGTTATATACTCTTGGTATTAGTACTGAGCTTACCCACCGCGCTGGCGAATAGAGAGAGGTTGTAACGTTCTTTGGCCTCCACATTCATTCCCCAGTATCCGTAATTGACAACACCACACGCATCGCCGTCGAAAGCAGCGCAGGAGATGTGCAATGCTTTCGGGAGTGCCTAGACAGCAACACGGAGAGAAGTTAGAAGGGTGCACATTACACTCGTCT
>NC_088643.1:56986863-57099363 GCF_964019385.1 Sycon ciliatum | reverse complement strand
GACTCCAGGCTGACCGCATTGCTAGCTGCAGCATGACCTGGCAGTGTGGTGAAGGCGAACGAGCTGTCTGAACGATCCAAATCACCGTTGTCGATCTGAAAAAACAGTATCTAGACTCATCCAGTTGCGGGCACAAAAGGGAGCACTAAAATACCGTGTTTTAGTACTCCCTGATGCACAGTGAGGAGGGAACCAGGTTTCCCTGTATAACTATAGTGAGTACAGTAGATACAATCATATAGTTCACGTGCATATGAACAATTTCATGAATTTCGTAAGTTGTGTCTCATGGGGGATGAACCATACCTCGGTTGTGTATCCTTCGAAAGAGCAGTGTCTGATAAACATGCCCTGACTGTCGTTTGCCACACTAGCCAGTGAATGGTACATGCTAGCGTTGGATGGCATCTCGTGAAGATCTTCGCCGAACGCTCTGTTTTCCACCATTTCTGCATACAGGCCACCTGCATACAACCAATTATACATAACCGGTATAGTAGTTCTCAAACAAATCCGTTCCAGTGACAATACTATAAAGTTGTGTTCGTGTTACTAGTATACGGGAGGGCATTCGAAGCTTGAGTTCTAATAACTGCTAATAATCCTTCATTCAGACTTGCTTCTCTTTGCCTCGCCCTGTGTAGGTGATTGCCTCTTGTAGTTTGTCATTTTTGCATTTTACCTACTGTCATGGCTGGCTATCGCCCCCTCCGATATTGGCCTCTATTCTCTGGCCACGGGAAGGTGAAATAAATTGATAAAATATATAATAAATTAGGGAGGACACATGAAGCCTGCTGCATATGAATTCGTATGGGCTCAGTGATATGGCTGTCCGTTGCTTTAAACTAGTTAATACAGTATCCTTGTTCGTGATTGCTTCGTAGTACCTGTGTCTAATGAACCTGTGCGACTATGGTTACGGATAAGCACAATCCTGCTAGGTGTAACATTACTTCATTGGATCATTTCCGCAGGCCTGTTGGCCGGGGGGTGAGTTAATGGATGTGCTCCGTTCCAGCTTCCCCCGTGTCTGGTGACATCTGGAATGAATGATATACCCTACCAGAGGTTTGAGATTGATCCCATTACAATGTAGTTCGGGATAACGTGTTGCTTGCAGCGGAACCCCTTCAGACGAATTAGCGGGGTGCATGATCACCATTCACTCTTCTCTTATGGTGAATTTGCGTCAGTCTTACCATCTCCCGCATGGTTGATCTCTTCGAGGAAGATTCCGAACAGCAGTCCGCCCAGCTCCCCTCGTGGCACAGATGCGTTGACAGATAGCTTAGCGCTCACGATCGCCGGACCAGCATCATGACTGGTTTCTCTGGGGCGGTTGTGTCCCAATGTGTGCTTGCTTGCACTGTGTGCTGTTCTGCTGCTAGACGGCGATTCATTCCACTTATTGAAACGCGTAGCACCTCCTAATTCAGCCAGAATCACCAAGCTACACGCAGCTACGAGAAGGGTCGATACTGCGCTCGCTACCAGTGGCTGAGGCACCAGGGTCCTCCAAGCCATTCTGCAGAGCGCTGAGACAGTACCTCAAACGTCCACCACGATCCACGAAGTAGGTCAATCAGCCCAACAAAACGAAGACAGCTAAACACAAGCGGAGAAGGGAGATGGAGTGCGCCAGAGGTATTGTGGGCAGGTCGCCGTCAAGTCATACAATATGAGCATGACGTCATTATGATGTCGATTCGGCAGACGTGGAGCTGAAATCCAAGGGAGGGAGGGGGGTGAATACCATGCCGGAGTTTCGTGCGTCACCTTTCATTGTGTTGATCATGTGTTGCTCTGACTTACCATTTTTCTAATCAAGTGATTGAGGTCTGGTAGGATCAGAAACTTTGCTTTACCCAATTACGACACCTATATGTACACGTATCTCACACAATTGCGCTTTCTGCCTTTCGTCAATCTCAGTCTAGTCTATCAGCACAATCTAATACTGGTATTAGTATTTGCGCACCGACGTATTAGTTCCGTTTTCATCTCAACTCATCTTATCTTTGTCCTTGTCAGTGCAAAACCTCAGGATGGCCGCGCATCCCCGGTAGCCATACCTTCAATACTTTGTAGCCTGAGTGGCTTTAAAACGATTACCCTTGCTCCCAGTGTGCTATGGAGTAGTCGTATACTGTATACCGGTAAGTGCAAATTTCCGTTCACGAAATCTTTCGTTAGATCACTCCACCAGCAGGCTTGTTACGTACTAAATTTCGTTTTTGGTCGAGGTCTGTCACCCCGAACGTTCAGAAAAAAACAACTTTAGTTTGGTACAAACTTTCGTTATTTCGTGCCCCCTAACGAAAATAGCGAAAGTCAATTCCAAACGAAAAATTTGTACTTATACAGTATTGCCGAACTTACATCTACATGACTGTACAATCATGTAGATCCGTCGGCTAGGAAAACCTGCTCCGTGATGCCTTTACTGCGTTCGCAACTTACTTTTAAAATTAATTAAACTTCACGTTCGCGGGACCATAACTATTCTGTTGTGTTGTCTTCTGCCATGCACGTTAATGGCTGGTAGTCTGCCTGACGAAATCAATATTCTAGCCTTTGTTATCTTTTTCGCCCAATCCAGTTTTCCTTCTTCCAATCCTGTACATGTTCACTCAATTTCTCATGACTGCCTCACCACGAGAAAGTGTTGTTTTGAACCTATGCATATTCTAGCAATCTTGATAAGTGAGTTTGCAGATTGTGATGGTGATAATGATATCCATTCCCCATCAGCCATATTATGTACATGCACTACCGACGGTGCAGATAGAGGCTCAGTGGCTCTTGATAGCTGTCAAGCATCCCCTGGTACTGCGTTAGATAACGCTGTTATGCAACTATCTTCATCCTTTATCTGAGAACCTCCAAGCACCAGAACTAGTGATCCATATCCCTGATCTCCTTACCGCTTGAAACACGGAGTCGCAACAAAATGACTTGGTTCATGCTCCAGTCAGGCCATGTGACCATGGTGACCACGCTGACCGCAGTAGGAAGATTGCATGGGAATACAGTAACAACTAACTCAAGTAGTTACTTATGAACTCGTGGCAGTCACTAGTGACAGTCGACAGTGGATGCGGCTGCAGTGAAAGAGGTTTCTCCGGCCCCCCTTGTCGGACATTGGTTGTAATTTGTAATTTTTTATTGTTCCAAACTTTCCATAATATCATATCTGTAAAAGAAGTGATGAGCAATAGGTGAGCAAAGAAAGCCTGAGGTAAAGACATACTGTAGTCTAGAGCAGAGCTCTGCGCTTGAACATACATGTACATGTATGATTGTAAGCGTGCAGAACTGGATAATACAATGTTTTTGATGAAAAGTGTGCCAGAGATAAGCCTCTAAAGAAAACGCAATACGATGTGACTTACCACCTCACCTTCGCAGCTACATGTACATGTAGGTGCTTCATCTACTACTATACTGTGACCACCCTGTGGTGTTTTATTCCCAGGTCGCGTGGTGGTCAGGTGACCTGGCACAGAACAAGCCAGACAATTGTGTCTCGCCTGTTACGGGGTGTGGGAAGTCGGGACTTTTTAGATCAAGTTTCGTGGAAGTACCGGTAGTGAGTGATGTAATCCGTCATCATGATTGTGTTTGAATTCGATCTCTGGCCTTCAAGTTCCTTATAAAAGGTCAGAGTGGGTGGTCAACAGGTGATAACGTTCGCCACATGTACGAGTAGTTGACGAATTGTCTCCCACCTGGTGCTGGGTACAGGGATACTGAAGTACTAACAATGTGCTAGCCGCGGTGTGAGCCCTCCCCTGCAATCCCATCGCCGTATGGGGACTGCCAGTGCATTTATATGTACACTCAAAGAACACAAGACCATCTCCTTGTTTGCTATCAGTCAAGTGAATATCTGATCATGAGTGATAATTATTATGACTGTTTGATGCATTCTCATGTGCTCTCTTCTGTTCGGATAGAAGAAACAAATAGCCGGGGTCGTATCAAACTCACAACATATACCATTCAAGGCTAAGAAAGTAACAATTAGTAAGAGTAGACTAAGAGAGTGCGTCGTGTACATGATCGTACATAACCCCTTCCAGCGTCCGATTCGCTGGAAGACGTCAGTCCATGTACACTGTACTTGCTGTACAATCATGATGTCAACCAACAACATGAGTGACATTCATTTGTATTTTTGTAGTAGTCCGCAGATGTCAGTGTGACTCAGTTCTTTCGGGTATAGTATCCGTGGGAGCAAGAGTACAGGACAGGAGAATGCCGATTATCCGACGTCAACTATCCGAACGATCAATTTATACTACAGTATCCGAAATGCCAGTGTTTGCATTGAATTGAAGGGTCGAAACTCGATGAGTATTGCTGTTTGTTGATTTTTCGTACCCGAAGCACAACAGTACACACGATGCATCGCAATGGGTTGGAGACAAAGTCATCAAAAAAGTCATTTTAGAGGAGTTGAAGTGTCTCTAGTTCCTGTGTCTGTGGTACTGCAGAACTACAGTAGAAAGAGAATGAGAAAGTTTTTAAATGATGAGAATATGAGGGGCATGTTTTAGATGAATGTGCAACCGCTACCTTATCCGAACATAGTCCTCATCCGGACACCCTGCGCCCCGAGGGGTGCGGATAATCAGCACTCTACTGACATGAATCAGGGTTTCTCTTGGTGGCCCTGGGAGGACACAGACTGCACAGGCCTGCAGGCACAACAAATTATTGTGATATGACTAGGCAGTCTACCATCCTTCACTTACTCTTCAGAATCAGAGACAGAGTATCACTACATGTATCACTATCAGTAGTTTGCACTTGTTAAATTAAATTGTTGCAGTCATGAGTCAGTCAGCATACATGTACATCATTGTCATCAATATACACACATGATACATGGCCAGTGCAGCTTGCACAAAATACTAGTAGTAGTACAGTACAATCACAATAGCGAGAGTTCCCAGATTGCCTAGGCTAGAGTAGAGTGCTCAACACCACAAGGATGGAGCATTACCACAAAGGCAGAAGAGAACAGAGACAACAGAGACAGCCGGCTAGGTCATTGTTGTAACGCTGCGTTTCATGCACATAGCAAAGCTAAGGCAATCCTCAGACAACTCAGTTACACTGATGACCTAGCCGGCTGTCTCTGTTCTCTTCTGCCTTTACACTTACCATGCTTACAGTACAATCATGTAGATCTACATGTCTGTTACTACAAGCTTTCATCTACATGACTACATGACTACTGATGTAGTAGCTGCTACTATTGTAGTAGCTGAGATACAGGTAGACTGCGCAATGTCAGAATGTAGATCTAAGGTAAAAACTAAAAAGGTCGACCATTCTGCTATCACCAAGACTGCAAGAGTACAGTCATAACCTGGGGCTGGAGGATCGTCGAGTTGCACACTCTTGGTTATGTACTCTTGCTATCACGTATCGGGCGGTACATTTATTAGAAAAGCGATCCTGTCAGCTTTTCTATTATTGTGTGAGTATGCATGGTACCGGTACCTTATTGTTATTATCATTAGAAAAGCGACCCTGTCAGCTTTCCTATTATTGTTTATTACATGTACATGTATTTAGAATGCAGAAGGTAGAATTTGAATTTGCCGAAGAAAACTAAGCACCGCTCATGCTCAATGCTACACAGGCCCATGGCGCATGCCACTACAATACATTCCACTACCGCGTACCGGTAGACCTACAACTACAAAATTTAATACAAACAGACTTTGTAGCCAATCACCTACAATCTCATCCGTGCAGCTGTTGCCAGTCTGCGAGGCCATCGGCACCGCGTGCCCTCAGATGCAAACGACTCGGCCCGATTTGCGGTTGCCATGAGCAGCATCGGTTAAAGCTCCCTCCCGAGGCTCCGTACTAGACTGTTTTCACAGCCATTTTTGCTCTCAGCCTTTTTTTGCTCTCTCGACTGTTTTCACAGCCATTAATTTTTTGCTCTCTCGACTGTCTTCACAGCCATTTTTTGCTCGTTTTTCTGCCGGTGCTGTTGAGGTTGCACTCGTAATTGTGTTTATTTTGCCCGTATAAGAGGCTTGGCAGTTGTTGAAACTTACAATCTACAAGCTATAGTACAGGGGCCAATTCAAAAAATCGACCTCTAAAATACATGCCTTGACACATGTTGGCTAACAAGGATTTTTCGGTGTTATTTGATAGATAATGTCTTCAAGAGCATCTTGGCCCAGTATGGCGAGTCCAATCGCGTCCAAAGGTCCCGAAATCACCCTCGATAGGAATACAAAATTGCCGAAAAAACTAAGTTCTCATCGGCTATATTCAAGCATTTTCAAGACTTTCTCGGTACTATATTGACTGGACCTGGGAGTTTTTACCCTTTTATGTGCCAGGAGCTATAGTAACACCGTACATACACAGGATGCGAACCGACGCGTACACTGATTTTGTGCGAGAGTTGGAAAGATTGAGCATCAAGTACCGTAGTGTAGTTGTGACATACCAGAAATGTGTTACCTCGTTTGGACACTTTCTTCAAAGTTTTGCATTGACTCGCTGGTGCTTTTGCTGTGGGAACGTCCACGAATGGATCGATGCTAAATTCAGCAGAACCTTCATTACAATGTCATCTTGGCTCCCCGGAAAAGTAGGCATGATTCCAACAAGGAGCAGCACAACAATTATGTGTGGAAAGCAGGGGAAAGTCATCATAGCTTGCCAAGCCAGTTGTAACTATTCGCAGGACTAATCTACAACCGTGGAAAGTTTCAGACCTGGCTAACTTCATCGGGCTGGAATGAAGGCATTTACTTTGTAAGTACTGCTGCACAGGAGGTGTTACAGTGGACAAGCATTTGATTCGAATCTACAAGAGCGGCTAGTGTTAGTACCATGATTTGAACACACCGACCGTGGTGATCAGCTACCATTAGCACAAAGCCTATTTACCAGCTCAACAGCTCTAGGACAACTGCCTTAGGAGTGCCATGCTGCAGTGAGAGGGAGTAGCTATGTGGTGTGGAGTGTTACAAAAACGAAATCCGAGTACCTGGAGGTAACCTATCCCAATATGCAACACCAGCAGTAGAAGAATCATTTCCTTGTCGCAGAATTTGATGGCTGGGCCTAGGCAATGTGAAACTACAGTTATACTTATAAAACACTAACTGCAAGAAAGAGTCCGATGTCCAATGTCGTGGCTTGTCTCTCCTGAACTGATCACTGCACGTAGTTGATGCGATTCAAGAGCGGTGGTGAAGAGGGAAAACATGTTCATGTAATACCTCATGAACTAGTGGCTAAAGAATTGTCCCTGACTGCAGAGCCAACAGTGATGGTGTAGGTGGCGGAGTAGAGATGGGCTCAGCTGTACGGCGTAGAGTTTCCGAAGCTCAGACGGAAGAACAACTTCAGTTAAAGTGAAACACATGGATGCTAAATATGGTGGTAAAGACACACCTGGCAATATGGCGGTAAACACACACCTGCCCACACATGCTCTCTAGGCTGCAAAGTTCTGGCACAGATCTCTCCTTCTCACCACCACCATCATCAGTTCGCGCCTGGCGCCTGGTCGATGCATGGCTGGCGGTATCCGGCATAGCAGGCTGGTACATCAAGTAGCGCATGGCACATAGATGATGACACAGCAACGACATAGCTCGATTGCGACGTACGTTTCGTCCCCGCTGGACTCATCAGGCAATCTTCTTCTTGGATGTCTTCATACGGAGCTTGACTCGGGAGAATGAAGTTGAAGACACCACTGCAGCTGTACTTATGGTTGCTAAATATGGTGGTAAAGACACACCTGGCAATATGGCGGTAAACACACGCCTGCCCACACACGCTCTCTAGGCTGCAAAGTTCTGGCACAGAGCTCTCCTTCTCACCACCACCACCATCAGTTCGCGCCTGGCACCTGGTCGATGCATGGCTGGCGGTATCCGGCATAGCAGGCCGGTACATCAAGTAGCGCATGGCACATAGATGATGACACAGCAACGACATAGCTCGATTGCGACGTACGATTCTCCCAAAACACATGGAAGTGAAAGTATTCGTATCACAATGTTGGGATCGATCAGCTTTTTAAACTGCAGCTATTCACATGTGAGCGTTGTCCAACTGCAGCCTTGAATGACAAGCTAGCCAATGTTTGGACTGTTTTATGCAAAGGATTTTGGTATTTTCATTTTCATCATTTTTCGTTACAGCACTGCCATCGCATACAAGTAGTGTTGTTCTT
The DNA here is from genome assembly GCF_964019385.1 of Sycon ciliatum. Taxonomy (NCBI): domain Eukaryota; kingdom Metazoa; phylum Porifera; class Calcarea; order Leucosolenida; family Sycettidae; genus Sycon; species Sycon ciliatum. Next base: position 57,091,130 of record NC_088643.1, on the reverse strand, counting down.
CTTATATTGCTGCAAGATCTATCGTATTATCTACACGTACTTCGAGTAAATTAGTTCAGGTTGAAACTGTCCTATAGCACTTCGTTCCTTAGACTCTGACAGTTTCCTACCACCTTTTCCTTCTCCTGTTAGTATTTGACAATACCTATTCTCTCAGTTGAAGTGTAACGCCGAACCGTCTGACGCTTCCCTCGTGTTTGCAGTCTGATTATTATAATAATGCATGCCTGTAAATAGTCTCATGTACCTGCTAGCTGCACATACATGTACACGTACCTCAATGCTAACATTCGACGCGACATGTAAATGTACATGAACATGTCCAAAAGCCAAGTAGTTTCACTGCACTTTGGAAATTTTGTTTTGACACTGTTAAAGTACAGTACTTGTTGCCGTACTGTACAGTGTATCTACTGCTTATTCTGAGCAAAATGAGGTGCTACTTGGCCATATACATGTCAGTAAAAATGGATATAGGAGCAATTCTAGTTGGGTTGCTATAGTAATAACGGTCTTTTCTATTTTGATGTTTTTCACCATGTTCGGACACAATTCGGCAATCGAAACCTATGCCATCGTGTTCAGGAGGCAAAAACCATCCAAGAATGATCATAAAATCTATGTTAGCAAACATGTGTCAAGTAAAAGTGAGAAATTTCAAATGGGCCCTAGGACTACTACGCTCGTACTTTGTACAGTGTGTAGATCCTCACGGCTGTTCACGTGCAGGCACTTATCAATATGGCGTCGTTCGGTGCGATTTATGTAATATTGTGCGAATAGTACAAATACGCGATGAGTTTGCGTTTTTGCAAGAAACTCATGTCGATCCTCGCGTGGTTCCACGATTTGGGACGCGAAACCAAGAGAAAAGTTTTGAAAGCCCTCGAGCGAGATACTCGACTTTTCGGCAATTTGAGAGAGAAAGAGGGTGGAAAGGCGTCCTGGCCTGCCCAGTTAGCTGTCTTTCCGCTTCAAACTTGCTCGAACTACTCCTGGCAGTCTGGAGATTGATCTCGCCAGTGATTGTCAGCCTCTGCTTGGCGTGCTCGCGTGTACAACATTCAAGTTAGACATTTCGTAATCGTTCAACGCACAATAGGGTAGATATCACAATTTCAAGCTCACTTGGCCGCCTGCTGTCTTCTTCTACAATATCCCACATGCCGACTAAGCAATTTACAGCAGGAAGCAGCCTTCTACACTCAACAGAAACTAAATGGCCACACCATTTTGTCTTCCAAATCAAGAGAAACAGGTTCCTGACTCGTCGCGCGTATTTAGAAGTTCACGCGCGTATTCTAATGACACTTGGGGAAGACAACCAGAGGATAGTCCTCTACCTGGGAAAAAATCGATCTAAGCTGGGAAAAAATCGGGAAGGGCTTCTCGGAGCCGAGTTTGTCAGCGACGACACAAGGAGTATTCCAGAACGAAGCCAAAGTCGCACGACACAGAACAAATGTTTCTTGAAGGAAAGGCAGTCATGTGAGGTACGAGCGGAAAGCTTGAAACAAGACGCAGATGATCAGCGTGTTCCCCGGGCTGTCCGGGCTGACTAGTCTCCGAAATCCAGTGGAAACCATGGCCTACTCGTGTTCTGACGATTTGAAAATTCAAATTTTCTTGCCATCGAAGCCCAATCGAGACTTTCGGCGGCCATATTGGTAAATGGCGTGAAATCGCACAAAAAAACAGCCGTGTCCTGTGAAAGTGCAGGCCGGCCTGGCTGCAGCGCTAGCCCAGCTAGCGCTTGTTTCCATTTCGCATAGATTTTGGCCCAGTTTGGGGTGAAATCTCGTACTGAGCATTGTTGTTGATTTGTCCTGACATTACGATAGTAGCAAGAGTCCATCAAAGTGTATGGACTCTTGATAGTAGTTACGACTAATTTCTTGGAGTGGAGATCGCCAGAGCTAGAGACCAGTGCAGAAGAAATTTCCACGCATTTTGCGAGTAGATGGAACATCAGAAATACTTCTCATTCTTTTATTGAGTGCCTCACACGTTCCCCACCTAATTTAGTAATTACCAAATTAACTTCTCTGATGGACGAAAGACCAGCAGAGGACAGCCAAGTGGCTGAAGGAGCTGTTCAAAACATCGAGGAAGCCATTCGAATTGGCCGAACTGATGTTGTTGTGCGTACAATCGACATTGCAATCAGTCGTAAGTCCTCCTTTGTTCTCGATCAATCTAGAATTTGTATCCTCGAGTGGGTTTCATTGAGAAATCATTTGCGCTAATTAATTGCATTATTTTCTTCTGTTCTCTGTTTGAATATTCTGAAATGTAGTGGCCTAGCATTGAGCATGAGCGTTGCTTAGTTTTCTTCGGCAAATTCGAATTCTACCTTCTACCTTCTACATTCTGCATTCTAAATAATAAACAATAATAGAAAAGCTGACAGGATCGCTTTTCTAAATAATAATAACAATAATAATACCGTACTCACCGATTAGTGCCCCAGGCCTGGACCAGTGTTGTTTCAAAGTTCATGACAGATGAGGCACTATTCAAGAGAGGGCACTTTTCTTCAATGCTGGCACGTTTACGTCATCCAGCGTAAAAACAAAGAAAGGGACGAAAAACAGAGCCTAAAGAACTTTCACGACTCAAAATAGAAACGGCAACAATAACTGAGATTATGATCCTGAAAACACCAGTGCAATGGCATGGACCTTTTCTAGCACTGCATGCTACATGTATGCCTCAGCAATGCGCGCTTGCACGGTCACATCTGTTCGAACTGTTATTATCTTCGACAAATCAGCTTCTTAGGGCATGTCTCGCTTCGCAGTAGAAAGTGCGCAATTGCGTTGGTTTCGCCCTATACTGTATAACATTCATTCACTTCATATCATCCATTGTCTACATGTACTATCTCCACTGATGACTGTAAAGTTCTGTTGGAGTGAAACACCAGTCGAAAGGGTCTGCAATATCAAGATATCAATGGGGTTGTTGGTGGTGATGTTCCAGTGCGAATGGGTCGGCCGAGAGCACCTTGTGGACGGGCGGCGTGACTGAGTTGACAACTCGGTACAAAGCTGAGTAAAGCATTCACTTCTTCAGGGGGGGGGGGGGTAGTCCGTCCACAATCATCGTTGTCTTTCTTCTCCTCTTCTTTAAAAGATAGATTTTAGTCTTCGTTTTCATGTTGCTGTACATGAATATGTGCACACATAGGCTAAATGGAACCACACTACACTTGTAGGTTTGATGATTCTTAACTAGAGTGTTTGGAATTTGTTTTTGCCCTTTTTCCTGTTGCTTTGCCAGATCTACATGATGGCCAGGCAGGTGTTGTGAATCGCGTGCTGAATCGGCAGCTAGCTGGTGGCAACACATGCCTTCATCTGGCTGTGCTGGTGAGGTTTGCGTGTGTGTGTGTTTGTGTGCCAGCTAGTTGGGTCCTTAGGTGCACTTATGCCAGATGGTGTTAGCTCTGTTGCCAATGGGCTCCGCTGCTTGCAGATGTATTGTTGTACCTGCCACCTTTGTTGGTTTCAGGGTTCGTATACTTTCTATTTGAAGTATGCATACATTTACATTGGTGAAACATATACATGTGTTAGGTCCACAAGCTCTCTCTGACGACTTGTACTGAAAACCTTGCCTCGAATCCGATTCGCTCCGTCCGTCTGCTGTTGTGAAACACTCAACATATGTATTCTTTGCATGCAGCAAGGCCACTCTGATATTGTACGTGCACTGCTGCGTGCCGGAGCTGATCCAGCGCTTCGGAACACTTCCGGCAGATCGGCATATGAGTTGGCGACGACTGAGCAGCTGCAGCGGCCATTTGCTGCTCATGCCATGGAGGCTATCGCTGTGGGAAAGTAAGAAACCACATGCGGGTTGGTGCTTGTCATTCTGAAAATCAGGTCTCTTTCTCTCTCTCTCTCTCTCTCTCTCTCTCTCTCTCTCTCTCTCTCTCTCTCTCTCTCTCTCTCTCTCTCTCTCTCTCTCTCTCTCTCTCTCTCTCTCTCTCTCTCTCTCTCTCTCTCTCTCTCTCTCTCTCTCTCTCTCTCTCTCTCTCTCTCTCTCTCTCTCTCTCTCTCTCTCTCTCTCTCTCTCTCTCTCTCTCTCTCTCTCTCTCTCTCTCTCTCTCTCTCTTTTATGGACAAGTCCGTACGTGTTTACCTCAATTCCTTCATACACACTTTTTCATTTGTACTAACTATCCACCATATGTTCTGTTCATAAAGATTGGTTTACAGTGCGTGTCAAAAGTATAGACCTCTAGACTTTTTGGAATAATTCAAATTTGGTTAAGCTTTTTGAGAAATTTCTTTGGAATATTGCTCAGGCAGCTCCCGCAATTTTTCTCATATAAAGTAAACATTTCTAAGCAATTGGATAACAAAAGCCCAATTTCGGAAATTTTATGCACAAAGGAATCATAGATTTTATGTGGTATAGATGCTGGCCTAACGGTTTCTTGAAACCAGAGGTCTGGACTTTTGAAACGCACTATAGTACGTAGTTTGATTTCATATGCAGCCTTGTCACTTGAAATATTTAGCGAAATTAAACAAAAATGGTATGGAACATTCATTTGTAACATGTGGTGAATGCCTCCATAGACAAGATTAGTGTGGCTTCTACTTGCAAACGTGTTGTTGTTGTTGTTGTTGTTGTTGTTGTTGTTGTGTTTGTGCTGTGCTTGCACAGTATGAGTGTTCTGGAGCAGATTCTGTCGTCTGGCATGTCAGTGAATCACACCAGTAAAGATGACCAGTTCAACACGCTGCTGCACTGGGCCTGTCGTTGCGGCACGTTGCCTGGTGTGAAGCTGCTGCTCTGTAAGTCGCTGTTCCCCAATAGCTACCACTAGGGGTGAAAGGGGTGATCCGGGTACCCGTTTGTTTAGCTGCTGACCCGTTAGCAAACGAGTACCCGTTAGTCGTGTACGACGGTACAGTACGGTAATATTAGCTGATTTGCACAGTTGTTCAATTTGATGTACAGGTTGAATGTGTTGTTGCTTGTTCGATCCTGCTAAATTAGACAATTTTGACTGTTTTGCATGTAGCGCAGCAAGTGTGCATGCTGCGCTTGTCGCCATGTAGTGCACTTGCTGTGAATTGCATGACTTTGCATGTCCTCCTGGCAGAAATTGTATAGTAACTGCCACTATTGGCTGCTAAAGGGTACCCGATAACCCGCCCGTTAAACCAGGTACCCGTTTGTAACCTTAAAGGGTAACCGTTTCACCCCTAGCTACCGCGGTATGCACTGTCGCTACTGGTACTGTATCGGTCAGTCTAGGTCGCTGCTACGGTGTTGAACTAGTCTTGTTCTGTATCGTCGTAATGACTCTGCATTCATGAGCTGGTCGGCACTGTGTGATATGGCCGATCTCTATTTTACAGATATCCGGGTGGTACTAGTAGGCAACTTGATAAACACAACGCTCGTGTCTATCATGCTATCTTGTGTTGTGTGTTTGTTTCCATGTACTCTTCGGTCTCTGCTGTTTTTGTGTGCACGCGCACCTGTAGCACAAAATGCCAAGCTAGACGTTCTCAATGGTGACGGTTTCTCTCCGCTTCACGAGGCAGTTAAGCGCTGGGATGTTGGCATTGTGCAGTACCTTATGGAATGCGGTGCTGATGCGGACACCCGTGTGGACTTCGGGTAAGTTTCATTGGTGCCGGCGGAGACTCTGTGTGTGTGTGTGTGTGTGTGTGTGTGTGTGTGTGTGTGTGTGTGTGTGTGTGTGTGTGTGTGTGTGTGTGTGCTTGTTGCAGGTCTTTGAATCTGGTGTGCTGCTTGACACGTGACATTGCCATGGGTTAGGCAGAGGCCTGGAATGAATGCACATCATACCACTTGCATGCTTTTAGTCACAAATTGTCAAGTTGTGTAGTGTGCATCGATTTAAAAAAATATTGTTAAGTATTTTGATGTGTTTTCTTTTATTTGTTTTCTGTAGGCCGAAAGCGGGATCAAGTGTACAAGACCTTGTCCCAGCACCTCATTCCTGGTCTGAGCTTAACCTAAGTATGTGCAATGTTCACATACGAGTCGTATGCACTTGTTGTGCTTGGAGGTGCATTTTGTCATTATTGTTGCTACAGCCGTTACTAAAACAAACATGTGTGCATGCGTTTGTGTGCATGCATGTGAGTGAGGGAGAGGAGAAGGAGAAATAGATGTTCAGTCTGTTCTACTTTCTATAATTATCACGAGTGTACTATTTTCTTCTTGTTTTCTTGTGTACTTGCCGTGTAGGCAATGGCGGGTCACCATCGGTCATGACGTTATTACCACCATTAATACCAGCTAATGGTAGCAACACTGGCGGTGCTACTGACGCTGCTGCTGCTGGCACAGCTATGAGTGGCATTGAGGAGGTACCGTCAGCATCTGCACCCGCTGCGTCCATGTCCACTGTGCAGGATGAAATGGAAGGCCACCCGCTGCAGGTGCTGTGGCCGCCGCCGTCCATTGTGCGCTGCGTCGACGGCCCCGGCTTCGAGTTTCGCCCTCGTTTCCCAGCTCTCTATCACCTTATGGACAGCACAGGTAAGGTCTCGCTCATAGATGATATACAAGGAGGGAGGACACGGATCATAGGCATGCTACTGCAGCAGTGCAGTATAGCAATGTTGTCGATGCTGCCAGTGGTGTGTGTCTATATAGGCGGCTGTACCCTGATTGAACACCCTGCTGTGTTATTACTGTACAGTAAAGCTCCCAAGATCCGGACGCCCATTATCTGGGCATGTCCGTCTACCAGGCACCTTTCTGACCCTCAAAGAGTCACTAACTTGCCTTTTTCAATGAAAACGGCCCCAAAACGATGGATTGTCATAAAAATTGTTAACTCGTGTGCATTTTAAAAAGTATGTATGTTCCAGCTTCCAAATTCCGGGCAATTCCTAGTTACGGGCAGTGCTCGGTCCCAGTGGATTTGGGGAGTTTTACTGTATCATGCGCTGTACACACATTTCACCTTTCTCTGACGTGGGAGTTGTTTCCATTGGATCCCGGGACGGATATGCTCATGTTGCTCATCTTTCTTGGTGCCCCTTGGCGTTGTTCTCTTGGTTCTCCAGTTAGCTTCCTCCTGGTTTCTTCCCGGGACCGCTTGGCTAGTTTTGGGCGGTAGCTCATTCTTTTTTGTGTTGCTTTGTCTGCCGTGTGTGTTTCAGAACCGTTTTCGTCTGTTCTTGAAGTCTTCACGTACGCATTACCTATGTTTGAAGAATCATGCCGTGCCACTAATCTATCAGTCTTGCCAACAGGTAAGACCGGGTTCGATTTCTTTTGTGCCGTGTCCGTCGTCCTTTGACATAGTGTTGCAGCAGGTTGAGATCCCTCCCTCCTCCCCCCCCCCCCCATATTGGGTTGGGGTTTGAGTTTCCAGTCAGCACCAATCTCCTGCACACATTTCGCAGTTTTCATGCCGGTGTGTTGTTCCTCTGTCGCCGATGTGGTCATTGCACGTTACTCGTTGTGTTCCACGTTGTGCCGTCTCGCCTATATTTCCCTTGCCGCCCGCCCATTCACTCGGTCACCCATTTGAATTTTATATTTGTATCTCATTCTGCTTTGTGTTTCTGTTGCCTGTTTCTGTATGTGTGTGTGTGTCTCTCTGTCTCTGTCTGTCTCTCTTTCTCTGTCTCTCTGTTTCTCTCTGTCTCTCTCTCTGTCTCTCTGTCTGTCTCTCTGTCTCTCTGTCTCTCCCTCTCTGTCTCTCCCTCTCTGTCTCTCTCTGTCTCTCTCTGTCTCTCTCTCTCTCTCTCTCTCTCTCTCTCTCTCTCTCTCTCTCTCTCTCTCTCTCTCTCTCTCTCTCTCTCTCTCTTCTTATACTATTCCTGCAGATGGAGGACTCCTTGACGGTGCCCTAATTCTAGTTGTCAATTCGGACTTCTTCTCATCCTCTGATAGCTACAATCTGACCATCTCACAAGAAAGAGTGAGTTTACCAATGTGGTACACCTGCCTGTGTTCACGGCTTGTTCTTTCAGCATGACCGTCCATTTGTCCCAGCTAGGTTTTTGACTTATTCAACTCAAGACTTTCTTTGCGGACGTTACTTTATCCAGGCTTATCATAGCAGTACAAGGTCTCTTCTCTTTGTTGTGGTGATTAGAGAGAAAACTTCCTTTTCAGTCCTTCAAATACCTCGTTTCAGATTTCACACTGACAATCTCCGGTTATGTTTCGAGCGCAATCAAAAGTTCACTCTTGTCTTGTCTATTCCGTAGTAGCTCACTGTTCCCTTTCTTACTATGTGAAGCGTTCCTTGAGATGAGGCTGTCTTTACACCATCATGTCATGTTTGAACCTTGCTTTTGTCAACTGAGGGCAGGGATTACGGAGTGCAATCACATGCCTCACTCTCAACATTGTGTCAGATTATGGCTGCGTTCAGCCGGCGACAGGCAGACGCACGCCGCACGCCCGCACATCTGCTTTGCTTGGGCTCTTCATAGACGTAAGGAGCTGTTGGTCATAGTGGGTTTTTCTGACGCGTGTTTTTGTATTTTTGTTTTGCCGTTACAGATTAGACTGGAGGCCTCTGATTTAGCCGGCCTCTGGTATGGCATTCAGACCCTGGCGCAGCTTCTCCGTGTTTACGTCAGTGAAGGCAAAAACACAATTCCCCCGCTCTATGTAAGTACAGGTGTCTGCTCGAGGGAAACTGGATTTGCTAATGTTGCCTTCTTGAGGGAAACTGAGTTTGCCAGCTGTTTGAGCTTGTTCCTGAATCATCGGTAACCTGCTCAACAAGCTCAAACACTGGGCCAATTCGCCTCTCAAATAACACTCACACAGACTGTCTTTCTTGACATTACACATGGTTTCACAATTCAACGATGGATGCTGGAAAGAAGAGAAAAGGAACGAAAGAGAAAATGGTCTTCAGGTCATAATTTCGGAAAGAACCACCAGAACAGCAAGAACTGCCGTGAACACATGCACATGCCCGCGCAACGTATGTGACGAATTAAATACATTGTCAACATAACTAGGATAGAGACACTATAAAGATACCGCAAGTCATGCAAATGTGAGATTCGAACTGGCAACAGTCAATCCCCACGTCCAAGGCCAACGAATTAGCAGTCATCTGTATCAATGCCACCAAGAGTCCATAACCCCCAAGACTGCAAGAGTGTGCAACTCTGTTCATGGGGATCCGCGCGGCGGAATTCCAACATTACATCAAAAAATGACGTACACGTTGGTTGCGCTTGTACTACTCCCTGGTTCCAAGCACCGCGGAATTCGGAGTTTTGGCCTCTGTGCCTCAGCGGCATGACGTAATGTTGAAATTCCGCCGCGCAGTGGGCCGACAGCAGCCAGACCCCAATTGGACACTCTTGGGGTTATGGACTCTTGATGCCACGCTGAATGTCACCGTGCGTTGTCACTACTACGACAAGCACTCTGCAAGTTCTTATGCAGCAATACTCCATTCTCATTTTTAATGTGTGTGTGCTTGTGCATGTGCATGTTGTGGTCCTTGGTTGCTGTGCAGATTCGAGATTGGCCTGACCTGCTGTATCGTGGAGTTATGCTGGACTTGATGCAAGGACGCCTGCCCACTCTGGTCAGTGATCTGTAAAACTGGTACTTCTTACTAGCTAATCATAGTGCAAGCTGACTAGGTAGAAAGAAAGCATAGCGAGGGCTCTGAGCTTTCAAGCTCTTTCGTTCCTTTTTTTAACTCATAGCCCTAACTCCCAGGCAGGTACCTTCTACCTAGTAGTTGTATTACGCTATGGTCCTAGCGTATTACATGCCGCGTGACCGTTGCCTTGTCTACAGCCAATCAGCGACCTTCCTCAGCAGGCCATACCGCTGATGTCTATATCCGCACGCTCAAGTGGACGGATAATACACGATATTGCCTGCTTGGACTTCGAGTCATTGTTTCATTAGGTCTTTTCAGCTCGGTGGACTGTCGTCTGTTCGTCTATGCTCAATGGATGCTTCTAGAGAAACTACAAAAGCCTTAGCATGGTTTGCAAGAACCACCGCTGCTTATTGAGCAATACCAAGAAAATAACAGGCAGTAGAAAAATCTTCACTCGTGTCATTGATGGAATAATGTGGAGTGGATATGTGTGCCTTCTCCCTTTTCATTTCTTCACTGTTCCTCTACTGCTTCTCATCCCAATTTTGTTGTTCTGTGTGCTCCAGGATACACTCAAGTCCATCATAGTGACAATGTCATCACTGAAACTCAACACGGTAATCTAACAGTATCATGCTGCGTAAAGCAATCACATGTAATGTATAATGTGCAATGTAGTGTCACTGTTTCCTAGATACAAGCAAAAGGTTGTACAGGTATGCAGGTTACACGGGAGAGAAGTATATTTGCACTGATATCTCTCAAGAGTGTTTTCGGAAGAGTGTTGTTCTCTGCATCCATGCTGCTGCTCTGTTGTTGCTGCTGCTGCTGCTTCTGCCATGTATTTCACCAACATGTGACCAGAGGCTTGGGGCTGTGTTTCAGCAGCAGAGCTGTAATTTGCTCAGTCGACAAGGTTTGTTGGTTTGTTTTGGCGGTTTTGTTTACAGCTTCAGCTACGCATGGGTGCAACGTCATTTGCCTATGTTGGATTGGAGGGTGTGTGGACAGACGGAGAGTGCTATACTGCCAGGTTAGACCGGTGTCCGCGTTCGCTGCTTCTTGCTCTCTTCTAATAACGAGATGCCAGTTCCTTCTGCCTCCGATGGCCACAACTGTATTTGTCCTAACTAAGTTGCCCTTGGTATCATTCTGTGTGTTTCTTCTGCTGCTCCGATCGACAACCCATAACCTTGATCAGTTTGTGCTTGCTTACCCCCTACTCGTACACGCAAGGAAAGTTGAATTTCTCTTTCCGTGCTTTCTAAACTGCTGAAATGTATGCTCCGGTTGAATTTCTGGATAGATTTTGGAGAAAGACTGCGCGTGTGTATGTTTTACTTACTCGGTCTGTCTTTCTTTTCTGTCTGTCTGCTTGTCTGCCTGCCTGCCCGCCTGTCTGTCCGTCCATCTTTCCTGTTCTCTGCCGGTACATCTGTCCAACCCGTGTCTCCATCTGTCTCTGTGTCTGGCTATTGGTTACTACGTCTCACAGTCAAATGCAGGAGCTGAGTACATTTGCCCAGAAGCACTTTGTATCGCTAGTACCGCATCAAGACACCCTTGCGTTGGCGAATGCTGTGTAAGCGTGCGCTGCTGTTGCTATTGTGAACGTTTAAAACAGATGTCCATGGGCCGTATCACACAGCACACTCTTACTCACGGTAGGGACGTCGTCTCTGACCTGTGGTCGGATGCTTTCCTTGTGTGAGGTGTTGTACAGCATCTTGCCAGTTTGGTTTAATGTTTGCACTCAAGTCAATGTGAGATGTCATGAAATCACCCACAGTGACGCGCCTACATGTACATTGTAGAGACGGTTATCTCTATTTGTGGTTGTGCGCGTGGCTCCTGAAGCCTGCTGCTCTTGTATTTTGTTCAACTTGGGACTGGACGTGCTGCTCTTTGTCTTTGCTATTCTGTAAGCACGCAGTCATGGCTGACAGCAATAGTGGCTAACATAGCACTGTCAGTGGTATGAAATTTGAACGTGATGAAGACACATGCGTAAAAGAGCGAAAGAGAGAGAGAGGGGAAAATGTTAAGGAAAAAGTGTGAGTGCTGTGACATGTTCTTTTTGAATGCACATGAAGAGTGTAGTCAGTGTTGTGAATGTGTACAGCTAATAATCTGCTTTTTCTGTGTGTGTTCGTTTGCAGCATTGGAAAAGCTCAACGCAGCGGAAGCCAAGAATCGTTCGAGTGAGTTTATTTACTTTTGTTTTCTTTCTCTGGAAGACTGTATGCACTAAGAATATCAAACATAAGACACTGCTAAAACTGAGAAGAAACTTAGAATTGGATTCAACCACTGTTCACCATGAACTCTTTTCAAGACAAGGAGAAAACAAAACAACAAAACCAAAGCTGCTAGAGCACTGCACGCGGAAAAACTCTGCACGTGAGATGCCGTGCAGCGGGAAAAAGGCCATACATCTGAAGCATACGTCTCGTGCACAGGAGCACAAGCCCGGGAAAAACAGGGTTGATGATCACATGATTTCACGCATGAGTGATACCATACATGACCTACAGAACTAGAGAATGATTGTAGTGAAAACAGACACATAAATCATACATTTCTCCCCTCTTTGCTCGAATAAGGCAGAACTATGGTTGACGGATGAGAGCAAGCTAACGTAAACAGAAGAGATCACACTACATGTATAGCATGGATTGAACGCTGCACCAAACTTGAGTGGAACGGCCAACGCCGGAGAATTGGACTGTCACCTAAGAACAATTTTGAATTTTAAGATGATGAGAAAAACAGCAGATAATGATCTCCAAGTCGGGTGCATGACCATATCAATGTTCCTTAAGAACATGTCACTTTGTTGTACAATACTGTTCGTTGCTGCTAGCAGTTCACACGGAGCGAAACTGTTCACTACTGCTAACAGTTCACTGCTCACTCTCGAGTGGAATCAGGACATTGATAGCACGTCGGTACACCCGCTTGCGGATCTTGACGTCCACTACGCGTACACAACCGTCCTCAGCCGGGTATACAGCAACCACTCGACCGAGTGGCCAGGTACTTCTAGGGGTGTGTGCGTCAACACAGATGACGACATCGCCCACCTTGATGTTGCGTTTCTTCTGCTGCCACTTCTGCCGGACGTTCAACGTTGGAACCACCTCCTTCACCAACCTTCGCCAGACGTCTTGAGTTAGGCGCTGTACAACTCTCCACCTGTCATGTGGATCAGGCTGTCCGTCAGGCTCCAGATGATCGATGGCGTGGTGGATATCGCGATGACCCACGAGGAAGTGCAGTGGCGTTAGCGGCTCTAGATCCTCGGCATCGTCACTGATACTCGTAAGAGGTCGGGCGTTCAGCATAGCCTCCGCATGAACGAATGCGGTCGCAAGCTCTTCATCACTGCACACTCCATTTTCGAGAACGGCGTACACTGCACGCTTCGCCAGCTTGATCATAGACTCGAACACACCTCCGTGATGTGGCGCGCTTGGTGGATTAAATCTCCAGTTGATCTTGTTTGACGCCATGTCTGCCGCAACATCTTCAGAGTGCTCCAGCTCTTCCACGGCGTCTCGCAGCTCTGCTTCAGTAGCGACGAAATTGGTGCCGTTGTCAGAGACGACATCCTTCGGTGTGCCTCGCCTCTTACAGAATCGGGAGAAACACATCAAGAACCCCTGCGCCGTCATGTCGTAAGCCATTTCCAAATGACACGCACGTGTCTCCAGACACGTAAATAGGCAGAGATAACGCTTGGCACGGCTTCGTCCACGGCCTTGCCTTGTCGAGAACGGCCCGGCGTAGTCCACGCCAACGCCAGAGAACACTCGTTCAGTGATAGCGACACGCTGCTCAGGAAGCTGTCCCATGAGTTGGGATGCTGGCCTGTTCCACCGTCGTCTGCAGCCGTTGCAACCGTGTCGATGCGACTTCACTGCCTGCTTCCCGCGGACGATCCAATAGCGTTGTCGGAGATTTGCGAGTAGATAGTTGACTCCGAATTCGTGATGACACTTCTCATCCTCCGATGCTATGACGAGTGAGGTGATCTGGTGCTTAGGTGGGAGAATCACGGGCCGGCGTGTGCATGCCGTAACCTTCGTGCTAGCATTATCGAGCCGTCCGCCGACTATCAGCACTGCAGGATGCTGACTTGTATCCAGTTCTGGATTCAGTGGCAGCAGCGGATCGCCATTCTCAAGTGGTTGGCCACGCTCAAGACGGCTGATGGTGCGCCCATAGGACTCGCGTTGAGAAACGGAGAGCCAGTACCTCTCTGAAAGTACCATCTCCTCGGCCGACAGCTCCGGTACTGGAACACAACTGCCGCTGCAGTCGCAACTCCCCTCTGTGCTGCTGGCTGGGAGAGGTTGCAGCAATCCATCTGATGTGGCAGGTGCACTGGCTTTGGTTGATCCAGCTGCCTGCTTGCAGTTGCGGAGGAAACGAAGGCACCAGCACGTCACACGAAGAAGTCTCTTCCATGACGAGTACCTGGCTGGTGACAAGCGAGACTGTGCAGGCTCCGCTGCTGTTGTGACAAACGCAGATGCCAGGGCTCGCTTCGTCTCTCCACCGACGTATGATGGCACAGTGATCTCTCGAATTGGCCACTGATCGGGAGGCGACGACAGGAACTCCGGTCCGGACCACCAGACTTCATTGTCAGCTAGCTTCTCCGCTGTCAATCCACGACTTGGCAGGTCTGCGGGGTTGAGTCGGCCCGGGATATGACGCCATTGAGCTCCAGAGGTAGCGGCGTGAATCTCGGAGATTTTGTTCCCGATGTCGGTCTGAAACTTCCGGCTGTGAGATCTGACCCAATACAGCACGTTCATACTGTCCGTCCAGAATACATGGTCTCGGACTGGCAGGTTGAGTGCTTTCTCCACCTCGAGGCTCAGCTTCGTGCCGAGGACCGCTGCCTTCAGCTCCAACTTTGGGATGGAGAGCTTGCGGATTGGAGATGGTCTCGCCTTCGCCAGGGCTAGCGTCGTCTTCACCGTTCCGTCTGGATACTGGCACCGTATGTACGTAGCAGCAGCGTACGCTCCATCAGATGCGTCGGTGAACGTGTGCACTTGGATCTCAGCAGTGGAGGGGTCGAGAGTGGCCACCTTGAAACACCGGTCGACTTGGACTGCTGAGAGTGAGGGTAGCTCCGAGAACCATTGCGTCCAAGCCTTGGCATCATGCTCGTCCAGTTGATCGTCCCAGCCATACCCTTTGATGCATAGCTGCTGGAACATCATCCGCGAGCGAATCGTGAACGGGCAGATCTGTCCTCGCGGGTCGAATACTGTGGACATCTCCTTCAGGACTGTCCTCTTGGTCATCTGCTCAGCTGCGCAGCCGGAGAAGACGAAGAGGAACTTGTCGGACTCAGCATTCCAGGTGACACCTAGAGTCTTCGTGGATGGCAGCGTGCTGTGACTGTGATCACCCACCTCGGCAACAGCTCCTGGCGCACGATCCTCCTCTGGAACATCGGCCATTACTGCTGCAGAATTGGACAGCCACTTGCGGATGTTGAATCCACCATCATGGAGTAGTGACTTCACCTCGAGGCGCACACGCTTGGCTGTGTCATCATCAGCACACGAATGGAGTAGGTCATCTACGTAAGTGTCATCGTGGACCGCGGCCGATACGTCAGCTGAGTAGAGATGGCCAAACTTGTTGGAGGTCTCCTCGAGAGCTCTACCCGCCAGGTACGGTGACGCTTTTACACCAAAGACGATGCGGTTGAACTGGTACACCTTCGGCTCGTGCTGCGGGTCGTGCCGCCACAAGAAGCGGTGGTACTTGCGGTCTTGTTGACGTAGCTGGATCTGCAGAAACATCTCTGATATATCGCCGACCAGGGCCACCGGCTCCAGGCAGAAGCGAAGCAGGACGTGAACAATATTGTTCTGTGTCTTTCTGCCAGCATACATCTCCTCGTTCATAGACGTACCTCCCCAGTTGACGGACGCATCGAAGACGACTCTCACCTTGGTGGTCACGCGATCATTCCTCACGACTGGGAAGTGGGGAAGATACCATTGATCACTTCCGTCCTCTGCCGCTGTGGTGGGCTCAACTTCTTCGATGTAGTGCTTCGTCATGTAGGTTGACAGCACGTTCCGGTATGCCTCGTACACAGCCGGTCGTTTGGCGAGCGAGCGCTCCAACGACTGAAGCCGCTGCTCAGCCTGCTTTGCGTTGGACTCGAGGCTCGGAATCCCGCTCGTCGCACTCCACGGGATGCCCATCTCAAAACGCGATCCATCGTGTTGAATCGACTCGGTCACTAGCTGTTCTGCCCGTTGCTCATCAGGTGTTGAGTATGTCTCACCCATGCCGACCTTCTCCAACTCCCAGAAGCTGTTGACAAGTTCATCTAGTCTCAGGTCCTGCGTAGACCCGACGAGAGATGCACCAACACATGTCATCTCGGGCTGGTCATAGGAGTTGTCAGTTGCGCCGTAACACACCCACCCGAGTGGTGTCAACCGAGCTAGCGGGTCACCAGGCTTGCCATGCCGTTCCTCCAGGGACGTGTGAAGCTGTGCCGCATTGAGTCCAATGAGGATGTCCACCTGAGCATGCTGCTGGTGCCTTGGGAACCTGATGTCGCTCAGGTGCGTCCAGTTCTGTTTCTGCGCGTTCCAGTCGACAGGCTTGATGGCACCAGTCACTGTTGGAAGGACGAAGGCAGAGAATGCAGACTCTTCGTCGCCTCCCTGTCGGGTGATAGTAACCGCTACTCTCTCACGGTCACCTCGGATGGTCTTGCCACCTAGTACGGTAGTCGTCAGTGTTTCGACATCTCCGCTGTAACTCAGCTGCTTGGCCAGGTCTTCTCTGATGAAGCTGACGGATGATGCCGAATCTAGCAGTGCGGTAGCCTCGACGACGTGAGGACCATTCTTCACTGTCACCGGCACTGTCATGAACGATACGTGCTGAGACTGGGAGAGACTGTCACTCGCGAAGCAGCTGGCTCCGACATTGACGGCAGCAGACGAATGTGCACCCGCTTTGTCACCTTCGGCGGTTTGTGCCTTAACTACCGGCGCCTGTTCGCTGGGCTTTCTCTCCGAGTGTAACATTCTGTGGTGCTTCCGCCCACACATGTCGCAGGGCTTGTTGCGACACTCTGCCGATCGATGCTTAGCCGGTCTCAGGCAACAGATGCAGATGTTGAGGGGCTTCACGAAGCTCCAGCGTTCAGCAACTGACATCTTCGCGAACTCATGGCAGTCTGCAAGTTGATGCTGCTTACCGCACTTGATGCAGCTCTTCGGAGTACCGGCTGACTTCCGCTCGCTGCTCTCGGCGGCTGTTGTCAGGGTGTAGTGTTGACGGCGCTCTGACAATTTGGTCCTCTGACTGCCACAAGCGGATTGTCTTTCTGCAGCAGCCTGGCGCTTGTCCGAACTGCTGCTGGATGACACTGCTTGGCTCTTGTAGCT
Source organism: Sycon ciliatum (assembly GCF_964019385.1). Classification (NCBI taxonomy): domain Eukaryota; kingdom Metazoa; phylum Porifera; class Calcarea; order Leucosolenida; family Sycettidae; genus Sycon; species Sycon ciliatum. The sequence continues at coordinate 57,074,090 of NC_088643.1, read as the reverse complement.
GTTGCGCTGGCGCTCGTCCACCTTCCGCATCATGTGCACGACGTGAAGCAGCCAGTCCGCGAATGATTGTACATCGCATTTCTGGTCATCATACTTCTCAAAGTACTTGAGCAGCATTGACGACGGGACTTTCTCCGTTGCAGCGAGATAGAGCTCTCGGCCAGGGGTTATACCACATGACCTCATGTTCACCAGGACACTCCGCAGCTTCAATGCGAACTTCTTTATCTTCTCAGTGTCCTTCATGGTAGTGATCTTCGGCCACGTAATGATTTCCTGCTCGTGCCGCTCGATCTGACGATCCTCACCACCATACCAGGCCTCGATCTCCTGCATGGCTGCCTGATAGGCCCCCGGCCCGTCCATGACGTCTTCTATCAGCTCCTCAGCACAGCCACCCGCGAGAGCCTCCCTCAGGCGTGCCATCTTGTAGTATTCTGTGACATTCGGATCTGCGCCGACCAGTCCCATGAATTTCTGCCGCCATCTCACGTAATTGTCTTCATTGCCATCAAACATGGGCAGCTTCAGTGCCTTGAGGTGGCCACTCGGGCGGTAGGCCGGCGTCACTGTCGGGGCACCCTGATGCTGTCCGATTTGGTGGGCTGGCACTGCTTGTGCTTGGCTACTCGGGTACTGGGGTGCTGCTGTTGAAACCATGTACTGTGGTACAGGCATAGGCTGATATGGATACGCCGGTGTGCTGGTGTATGTCAGGCCGGGTCTGACCTCACGCAAGATTGTCGGCTGACTACTGGTAGCTGCTCCGTGCACCGTCACGCTGGGCTTCGGCACAAACGGAGGGGCGGCTGCTGTAAGTGCTGTCATTGGTGCGAACGCCTGGCTCACGAAGCCAGAGCGTTGAGTTGGCGCTGCACTGGATGCGGCTACGGCGCAAACGAAGTACTTATTTTATTGTCTTTCTTTCTCGTCAATATCTTCATCTTATTTTATTTTATCACACGCCCCCATGAAACTGGTTATGCAGATGACTTATCGCTGTATTCAACAAGTAGCCCTGGTTGGAGAATGCACTCCCAGTAATTGCCAGCACCATGAAAGACTGGGAGTTGTTGGTGTTGCTGGTGTTGGTGTTCTATTGATGGTGGTGTTGTTGTTGTTTTTGTTGTTGTTGATGTTCCTGTCACGCTGCAGTGACTATAGAGACTTAGCGGGTGCTCTCGCTCAGTTGCAACAGCAGCTATTTGCATGCATGCCGGGCAGCAAGTAAGTGCATGTTGGCCTTTTTAATTTAGCGATGGCTGGTTGCTATGAGAGAGAGAGAGAGAGAGAGAGAGAGAGAGAGAGAGAGAGAGAGAGAGAGAGAGAGAGAGGAGAGAGAGAGAGAGAAATCCGGTATGGTCTATATTGCTCTTTGTTGCTATCCTACCAAGTGGCTTGCTATCTTAACTGTGTGTGTATATGTGTGTGTGTGCGCGTGCGTGTGTGGGTGTGGGTGCCATATGGTGCAGTGGTATGTGCAGCGATTTCCAATCGAGAGGTTGTGAGTTCGATTCCCGACGATTATGGTCGCACATGTCTTTTTCTTCTCCTTCTCAGACTCCTGACTTTCCTTTCATTCTCCTGGGTGGTTACCGACAGCCAGTTCATGCCGGAGTATGTGGTGTGATGTGTCTGCGGGAAAAAAATGAAAAAAGACCAAAAAGTAGGGATTCACTGGCCAGGAAAAGTCACTTCATAGCTGTGTGGTGTAGACCAGGCTGAATAATGGCGGTCAATTCTTCAGCCTTGCAAGCTGTTGAATGGTGCAATCCCAGCACAAGTTGCTATGGCTTCTGCTGTAGCATCGCATCCAGCGATGGGCGTCAAATGGTCAAATGGTGTTCTGTGCTTCCATGTATTCTTATAGGTTTGCACACGTAGGTCTGGACCAACCACCAAACAACCTCTTTCCTTCTAGCCCTGTGAGTTATCGCTTCAAGCCTTGCTTCCATTGTTGCTGCTGCTTCTGCTGCTAGTGACAACGCCGTTGCTGCTGGTGTTCTGTGGCACAGGTTGTGTGCAGCGTAATTTATTGTTCGTTGCCCTGGGAGAAACTAGGTGTCAATGAGTTCATGGACTTCCGTATTCTGCTGTCGTGTTGCAAGCAGTAACCTGCCACAACGTTTTGTGTTGCATCATTCCATGGCTTCTGGCATTATGTGTCTGTGTACAGTCGCAAGGAGAGGAAGGTGACGCCTATGAAGGTTTCCTTTGGACCATGCACAAGACGTGTCGCTTGAACAGTCGTCACATGCAAGTATGGGGCAGTGAGCTTCAAATCCGCTACTCTCTTCTCTCTCAGCTGCCACCGTCTGTTACGGTTATGCAGCCGCTTGGACAGGTAGGTGGTCTCCTCTGTTTCTCTTTGTCTTACAGGATTTACCTATCAATACACAACTACTTAGTGCATGCTCTTCCGTTGCAACTGACCAAGCAAGTATCCGTCTTGCATCTCGGAAGCAACATTGGAGCTGGTCTGGTCAGCAAGATGCTTGTCGGCGTTTGTGAGGCCAGCCGCTCCACGTGTTGATGTATTTAGCATGCACATATCAATGTAGCCGCAGCAGCTCTGTCTCTGTGTGTGTGCGGAGGCCTGCTGTCTGTGTGTTGCAGGCTGGATCTATTTGAGGCACACTGTGAATATGAAGACTTGTTACAGTGTGTGCGATAATCCAGCCACATTACTTCCACTTGCCCTCCCCCCCCCCCCCCCCCCCCTCCCCCTGCCTATTCTGTATTCAGTTTGTGTGTAGCGGTGAGGTGGAGCGCTCTTTACAGTGTGTCTGACTGGCCCTGGCTACTCTTGTTTGCTGTCTTTTGCGCGTGCGCGTGTGTGTGCGCGTGCGCGTGCATATGTATATGTGTGTTTATGGGTGTGTACCTGTGTGGGTGGGTGTGCGTGCATATGCGCTATTGCAGTTCACACAAGAGAAGAATGCTCCGTTCTGTCGGAGGATCGTGCAGTTTGGGTAAGAGTACAGTGCGTTTGTTAAACGTTTGTTTCACTCTCTTGAAGACCTAGTGTTGCATTATATTCTATGTGAATGTGCTGTAGCCTGTGTTGCCACACCTGCCGACATGTCAGTAGCCTGCCGATTTTTGAGGCATGTCACGACCTGCCGACAATTGACCTTCTCCTGCCGACAACAGCCATGAAAGTGTTCAAGGTTGACCTTATGCATGGTTTAGGAGTCATGATCCAGATTGTTGACTTTTACTGCGCATCACGAGTGTTTCCGTAGCTCTCTCCTGAAGCGCTAAGCGAAATCATCATCCGTCTCGGGAAAAAATCGGCAAACTCAGCCTGATTGTCACGCAAAACCGTGAAATGTTTTTTTCTTATCAGTGCCGCATGTGTGTGTATCGAGGTCGCTATATAGGGGGGGGGGGGGGGGGGGGGTCCGGGGACAAATCCCCCGGATGATGCATTTTATTTTTTCATGCTACTGATATTTGGCTAGAATGATGTGGCAACACTGTGTAGCATTAACTGAGTTTTCTTACAGTACATTACGGTCTCTAGCTGCCTAGGACTTCTACACTGCTATATTGTAACTATGTTACGGTCTCTAGCTGCCTAGGACTTCTACAATGCTATAATTGTAACGGTGTTTCTTTTGGATACTCGTACTCATGCGATGCCCGTCTTCTTTACTTCTGTCTGCAGTTCAAATTTAATTGTCTGTCCCGACAGTTTGGCCAAAGAAAGGTTAGTTATTATGGGCTGTCCCGTGCAGAACTGTTGGCACTGTTTTGTTCCGTTATAGCATGGTGTCATTTTGGTCATGGGCGCATGTTTTGATTCTTGTGAGCGATTTTTTCCTGTATAGCTCGGGGAAGCCAAAGCATTCCCTCTGCCATCCCGGGCTGGATCACTGTTTAAAAACAATTCAACATGTTGCATCAGGCTGTGTTCGTTCTTACACTGGGGCTGCATGCAAGACCTTGTTACCTCTAGTCTAACGTATCTAAGAGAATTGCCACGTAATCGCTGACTGCCCACCATTATGATGCGATTGGCCAGAGATTGCATTTGTATGTGTGTCTTTCAAGTTTTTTTTCATTGTTCGCAGTCGCGTTTGGATGCAAAAGGCATAGTGTGATTGCGGCCTTAGCTGTCATTCCGTAACTACTTTTGAAATTTTGAACTTTTTCCGCAAAGTAGGGAGGTCACAGATTTGTGTTGCCTCTGGCTCATCATTTATTTTGTCCACTGCTAAGTGCAACCATTTCAGTTGTAGGGTTGTATGGAATACAGTGTAGGTAAGTGATGCTTGCAGTAGCTGTGCCTGTGAGTGTACATGTGCCTTGAGATAGTCTGCTGTGAAGAAGACTACATTTGGAGCCCTGGTCATCAGTTAGGAGTTTTGTGTTACTATTGCTGCTGTGTGTGTGTGTGTGTGTGTGTGTGTGCGTGCGTGTGTGCATGTGTGTATGTGCGTACGTGTGTGTATGTGTACGTGTGTGTGTGTGCGCACAGCATTGGCGGTCGTCCGCACACCAGCATGGCGCAGCTGGTCGCCGTGGCCCAGTGCGCCACGCACTACAGGGCGACGGGCATGATGCTGACGGACTTTGCCGACTTTGGGCACGTGCATCCGCTGGTGTCCAGCACCGTGCCGCTTGTATCTACTGCTGGACTGGCGTGGAGAACGGGTACACCACTGGTAAGTCATTGTGCTCGCGTACACTGAGAGTAACTCCTTCCATACGGTTGGTATGTTGGTAGTGTTCTTCGATACTGTCACATTGGACGTTTACACTATCTGTGGTGATGATATGGAGGTGAGAGGCAACCATGGAGGAGCCAGGAAGACAGAACAGGACTGGTTATTACAGCTAAGTGCACAAGGTTGGAAACCGGACGAGGAACACATGTCGCTGCATTGCCGAGGTGACTGGCAAGACGACAGTGCGCTCTAGGCTAGTATGCAGGAGATATAATTATGTTGCCTGAGTGTGCTGTACAAGTGGTCGTAACAGTAGGGCTCCTATGTGCTCTTATGGAGGAGAATAGGTTTCTGGAAATGTGCACATAAGCTACTACTAGTATACCCATTCCATGTATTATCCGAGTAGGTCTTGAATGATTTTCATGGCATTTCCTGTTGTGTTTCAATACGTGTCGTGTAAGCATCTTTTGTTTTCACTGTGGACTGCTGCATCGTGTACTGAACAGGGGCATTTGGAACAGCAGGTGCCCAACGTGATCAATCGCTTTGTGCTGATGGACGAAGCCGAGGTGGCTGGCCAGCTGCTGCTAGACCTGCAGCTGGTTCACTCGGCGCTGCTCTGCCCGCACTCCATCACCAGCCGGCCTTCGCCGCAGGTGCCTCGCTCGCAGGCGCTCTCCTCCTCGTCAGATGCCAGCGGTGCATCATCGCTGGTGTCCGCCGTCGGGCTCGGCGCTGGCCAGCGCAAGCGCGGCTCGAGCGCGTCAACGCCAGTCGCAACAGCCGGCAGCAGCAACAGCAGCGTTGGTCATAATACCGTCGCAGCAAGGTCGTTCCTACACGACGACACCTGGTGGCAGCCTGCGCTGTTTTACATGTCCTTGCGGCCGGACAAATTCCTGCTGCCGCCGCTCTCTGCCGAACTGGTTCAGGTTAGTCAACAAGCGCTAGTGACAGCATCATCATTCTCTATTTTTACATAATTATGGGGGGGGGGGGGGTCGTTTTGGTCTACAGGGTCCGGTAGAATCTACTTCTTTCGGTAGATGTGTTCCTGCTTTTCTACCCCTAACAGTAGATTCTACTTTCCACAACCGGCTTTACCCGGTTTGAGGCTGACAGGAGACGGTAGAAGTTGGTAGAGCTGTGGTATTTTGTACATGTACGACCACTCACCAGTAGAAGTTTGTAGAGTAGCCGTCTTTGAACATGTACAGCCAGTAGATCTGCTTTACCTCACAGTAACTTAGCATACATCATACCGTAAGTGTTGCGAAGATGCTTGATGCAGTAGCATGCATCATACTGTAGGTGTTGCGAAGATGGTTTATACACCGTATAAAATGGCTGCTGCATCGATGATCTACTGGAATGGGTAGGTTTGCGTTCGTGAACTTACATCCACCCTCTTTTCTCTTTCCAAAATCTCCTCATCTCTACCATGTAGACCAAAAGGAACGCAGTCTAAGACACTTGGAACCAGTATGTAGGATTTATTCCTAAGATAATGGTGCTGTGCTCTATAGTATGCATTTCGAAGTCAGTATAGTAGTAGCCATTCTGTGGTGTGTGTATGTGTGTGTGTGTGTGTGTGTGTGTGTGTGTGTGTGTGTGTGTGTGTGTGTGTGTGTGTGCACGTGTGTGTGTGTGTGTGTTCACGTGCGTACGTGGATGTGTTGGTGCTTACAGAGCGCGTTACGAGAGGTACGCCATTGCCAGGCTGTGCTGGCTAACGTGAGAATGTCCTGTGCACAGAGTACTGGCATTATGGCAGAGCTCTCCTTCATCGTTGAGCTCTTCATGTTTGTTTGCCGGTAAGCACGTGTGTATGCCGGCTCATTTCTTTGTCTGTGTGCGTGTCTGTGTTTGTACATACGGGCATGGGTGTTACTGTATAGGTGTTATTCCCGTAGCTATGCAAAAGACGTTACTTCAGTAACGTCTGGCGCTAGCCAGGGTGCACACAGCTTTAGTTTGGTGTTTATTTATTTGTTTGTTTGTTTGTGTCACGCCTGGCGCTATCCCGTATCTGTCCCGTACCGTACCATCAAACACAGCTGGCCGCAAGCAGCTGGCCACAATATTTGCTGGCGCTATCCCGTATCTGTCCCGTACCGTACCATCAAACACAGCTGGCCACAATATTCGTCGTATTATGTATACGACTCCCTGATGTATAGGGAGATTTTCTGGAAAGAAATAGGGAGACGAGGAGGAAATGCAATTAGAATGGACGTTAGTTGCCGAATAGGTGATAGGATGCGTCAGCAAAAACATGCTTTGGAAGAGAGATCCCGTCGTCTCCAAAATATGCGTGAACGGGCGAGTCAGCGCCGGTCACAGGAAACGTCGGAAGAGAGATCCCGTCGACTCCAGAACGCCCGTGATCGGCAGAGTCAGCGCCGGTCCCAGGAAAGGTCAGGATAGACATCCCGTCAACTCCAGAACGCCCGTGATCGGCAGAGTCAGCGCCGGTGCCGTAGCTATGCAGAAGACGTTACTTCAGTAACTCATTGAAACGTTTTTGCAATAATCATGATGTAGCTAATGAAAGGAAAAAACATTTCCATCAGTTCTAACAACATGCACGATGATCTAGGCAACAAAGCATAGCGTAGGGCCCTAAGCTTCCAAGCTCTCTCGTTTCGTCTTTTTTTTTGGTGTTTCTGGAGTTTTGAATACTACAGGGAGTCTGGGAACATTCCAGTGCATGCCTACTTCTGTAGAACTGCTCTACAGACGTACTACTCTGTTGTTCTCCTGTTGTGATGTTTCCAGTGCAAGCAAACAGTTGGTGCTAAGCGGTAAGACCACTGGTAGCGCGGCAGAAGCACTGGCTAGCTTGAGCCCGACGGCCCGCACCGATTTAGCCAATAGGTACGTCCCACTCCTTGCCGTGACTTGCATCTGGTATTCCCGTACTGCACATTGCCGCTACCTAAATTTAACCAGTTACGGACAACCCTCAGGCTCACTGTGTAAATCGTGAGCCAGCGCTGCTGGTAGCGACTGAATAGCGGTACTTCCCTTGTTCAAGTACTGTATTTTCTTGTGTTTATACTGCACTTTGTACCTAAACAAATGTCTATAAATCTGCACGTGTGTCCATCATCGAACATCATTTCATATTCCAAAGTCATATCCAAAGTTGAGGTGCAGTACATGTATCAATTCTATCCGTTCTGTTGGCCATCTGTTTCTTGTCTAGATTGATTTCAGTTGGGCAGTTGTTCAGGGAGGCATGGCTGTCTAGGAACATGCACGGATCCGTTGACAAAGCCTCTCTCTTCTTCCAGCGTACATTGTCCATTCTGCACAATAATCCCAGCTGAACAGCGCAACAAGGACCTATGGGAGCTTGATGATTCCAACAGATACCCGCTTGTGTTTCCTAATGGTTACGCTGCCTTGGACTCCGCCCTGTCAGCTAGGAACTTGCCATTGTGACACGAAGCGTTTCTTCGCCGGGTATGTGCGCATGCTATGCTGAGTGCTTGTCGTATGTGAATGTTGATATTGATATACTTTGACCTCTATTTGCAGATTATCGCGCTATGCTGCCCTTTATCTTTGGGCATATGTAGATTATGGCGGTATGCTGCCCTTTATCCCTTGGGCATATGCCCAGTGCATGCATGCTCTTTACTAAGTAGGCACTTCAAGCGGGGTTTTTTCAACACCAGAAATACTCGTATTTCTTTTTTACTTGTTTTTCAAAAATGGAAATATACGCGTCGTACTGTTTGGGCATGTTCTTTTTCATAGGCTAGGAAAGCCTGCATGTTACCGGATCATAAGGATACTCAACTTGATTTGTGATGCTCTTCATCTTCTTCCTTTTTCTTTGGCTTGTGCTTTCGTACCATTCACTATGCCCGTGGGTTTGCCGGACAACCTCTATACCTGCTGCTGTTAGGTTTTATAATGATCTGTTTAAGTGCGTGTCTCCCTGCTTTCCTCCCCCTTCCCCGATTCATGTACACGCTGTGTTCCGTCACGTCGCACCGTGCCCTAGTAGCTGTTTGCTTCCGACTTCCGTGTCAACCTGACTGAAAAGCGTGACATAGTGATGCCTGGTGTTGTCTTCAGTGCTCTAACAATCGTAACGTTCCCTGGTTGCATAGCCAGTACGTGTCAGTTTTTCCAGCACCCACTCCTTCTTCCTCTGGCTCTCATTTGGCTGCAGGCGGACCGCGTTTTGGCTCGGGCTTCTCCAATACCTCTTTTTTAGTATTTCTACCTTTGCATCCTACATGTAGTTCTTGGCAACGTATCGGAAAATGTACTTGACCATATGTAAGTAAACCAAAGCCAGAGACTCAGAGTACATACATGTAGGTATTGTAGTAGAAGGCAGGGAGTCGTAAAATACCGGTATTTTACGACTCCCTGGTAGAAGGTAACTGTTGCTTGTGTTGGAGGTTGCACTTCTAGCCGACTGGCTGCATGCATAATCAATGGATCATGTTTTTAGAACTTTTTACCCATTTCTGCAGTTATCAATAGGCCGACCCGGCCTATTGGGGAGTATTGCCCGTTGGTGTAGATCTACAATGTATACGTGCAGCATGGTGTTGGGATGCCCTGCAGATCTCAACAAGCTTCACCTCAATGTTGCCAGATCTGTGGACAACCGATAGGGGGAGGACACATTCTCTTTAGCGGCTCCTCGAATGCACACATCTCGAGTGGAGTGGCAAGGGGACGGGCATCATTCGACGACTTTGAATTCACACTGACCCCTACCATTGTGTCGTTCGAGTTCTAGACGCGCGACTTGCTTCCGCTTCACTCACTTTCAGCGATGAAACTGATTCGATCTCGCAATCATTATGTTAGCTTACTTCAACGAGTAGATCTAGTAGGTAGATAATCTAGCAAGAACAACATTCGGCACGTCTTCTTCAAACTCCACAAGCGTCCAGTATCTCATTCAAGAGACCGTTTGATCGTAAACATGCCTCCAAATGGTAGGATTGCCAGTGTCACACGTTGTCTGTGAGTATGACTGCCGTCAGTTGTAGGTCTACTCGAAGCCTCTTTGACGATATCACTGAATATGGATCACCGCAGACTTCTTACTCCCATAATCATTGTTTGCACAATCATGTATTTCGAAGTACAAAAGGAGTACATCTTTAGTTATTGTACATGTCACGTGATGTGAAGGCGAGAGCGCTATTCACCCACCTACCTGAGTAACATGTCATGGCTGAATACTGACAAAATTACTTGGTCTTGATGAGAACGAGGTTCCTACTTTTCTACTTGTCCTCCTTCCTTCCTTCGCCCACTGGCCGGCTATGTGTCTACATGACTGTACTTGTACTTGCAAACTACATTGCAGCCATTACACTGTGCTGTCTGATGATCACGTGAAACTCGGAGTTCCAGCAACAAGTTACTTTAGCCTTTGGTTCTTCTCTCCCTCTCTACATGCATAAGGGAAACTAAAGTTATCATCAAAATGGCACTTGGTGTGTAGACCATTATTGTAGACTTGCTACTAGGGGTGAAACGGTTACCCTTCAAGGTTACAAACGGGTACGTGGCTTAACGGGCGGGTTATTGGGTACCCTTTAGCAGCCAATAGTAACAGTTGCTATACAATAGCCTTTCGCATTTCGTGCCAGGAGGATCTGCGATGTCATGCAATTCACAGCAAGTGCACTACATCGCGACAAGCGCAGCATGCCCACTTACTGCGCTACATGCAAAACAGTCCAAATTGTCATGATAATTATGTAGCAGGATCCAACCCGCAACAACACATTCAACCTGTACATCGAACTGTACGACTGTACAAGCCAGCTAATTATAACGTACCATACCGTCGTACACGACTAACGGGTACTGGTTTGCGGATCAGCAGCTAAACAGACGGGTACCCGGGTTACCCGGATCACCCCTTTCACCCCTACTTGCTACAATTATAGTTACGTAATTACGGCATAGTTATAATTATGCTAGTACAGTAGTCCCCGCTCGTGCTCCCCTTCTTTCCTCACATCTCTTTAATTCTTGCACTATCCCATTATGACCATGCTTAAAGACGCAGCGTCTTTTCAGAAGTATTTAGATCTTCTTTTCAGCAAACGGCCTCATTCATCTGCATCGCTTGTATTGTATACCTGTGTTTACTGCTTACTGCTTACTGCTGCTTTATTGTTCCAAGTATCAGTTTAGTTTAGTTTAAATATCTCCTATTATTATTATTTTATTTTTTTTCCTCACCCCACACCCCTCTACCCTGTTATCGGCCCTCTTAAGAGTTGTGTTCATCACTGTTGAGGCTTCCGATGGAAAATAAAAGAATACTACTACTACTACTACTACCAATCAGAGCCTTTAAAGTTAAACTGTTTCTTTCCCTCCTTTCCTTGATTACGCTTCGTTCCCCTGATTCCCCTAATTCCTACTATTACAATCATGTACATGTAGGTGCACTTTCGTACTTCGAGGAGCGATGTAAAAAAGGTATTCAACTGCTATGTACCGCTTCGCACAGATGCTACATTGTACTAGTCGTAGATCTACTACAATTGTAGACCTACAGCTCACGAAAACATGGCGAAATCGATGCATTGCACATGCACACCGGAGCGGCACCGGTACGCCTCCAACTAACACAGTCACTTCAACAATTACTACAATGTATGTTGTGACCTCGCACATGGACAGGTCAGGAGGAGGACATGATTGTCGACAGTCACACCTTATTTCTGCAGAAAGGCGGAAACCAGGCCGCTAAACACTACAGACTCAGTGACTTGTCCTGCAGCTGCTGACTACAGTTTACTGTTTAGAAAACACGAGTACAGAAAAGGTCTACCAGTACTATAGCACGACGTATAATAAGATCAGGCAGCGAAGACAAACAACAGACGTTGGCTAGGCGGACAGGTCCAAGAACTCTTCGCCGTATTTCTCTGCGGGATTCGCCACACGGAAAACAGGAAGGCTTGAGAGGCATGGACCGTCTCATTGATACTAGTGACATAGTAGTGTGCTCGTGCTGCTCTCTTGCTTGTGTTTTCTTCGGACAGCTCGTCTCCACTGTGGCACGTAACGTTGTTATGCCGAGTACAGCCAGGGAGGTGTGCTCCGGGTTATGCGAAGAGTCACCGTGGACTAAAGTAGGGCACTAGTAATGCCGCTTGCTGTTCGTGCTCAGATGAATCTCACCCGAGCAAGCAGAATCCTGTCCAGTGTTTCTGCGCATATGATTGTGGTGAGCGTCACCGTCGCCTGTTTTTGTTCGTCTCGGACATGACCTGCTCTCGCCTGACGCTAAGTGCCTACTCGCGCAGCCACTTCTACCTGCTTTCTCTGCTTGTCGTCTGACCGAAAGGACAGCAGACACGCTCAGAGTGCTTACATGCAGTTTTGCCTAGAGAAAAAAAGAGACGGACTGAGAGGAAATCGTAACAATGTGGTCGACTTGCTCCCGAGCTGCTGCCGACTAGTACACACGTTGTGTAGATCTCGAGACCGCGCTTCATTACTGCTAGCTCTCCGGCCAGCAGCTAGCTTCTCCAGCAACGACCAGTCTCAGCTTGCTAGTTAGCGGGAGCGTCCATATTCATCATGACATAGGTGATATTTTGGGCTAAATTTGCGTCGAGCACCGGCTGAACCTTTATGTCCTTTATGTAGCACCGGGCCGAGCGTATCGAACTTTCCATGCTTTGGTCAGTTTGGACTCCGACTTCGTCGATGTAGATCTACGGAGCGCAGATTGCTGTGCATATCAGTTGTCGGCGGTATGTAAAGAGCTGTTCGCGAAGCAAGGCCAACCAACTCACTTGAACCATCTTTCTGGCCTATAGGAGCGGTGGCGATGGTGGAGAAATGTAAAAGACAGCCACTTGGTATATGCTTTGCAGTACAACTACCGCATGACCGGTCGGATGGTCCGGAGCGCAAGTGAAGCCGGCTGGTGGGTGAAAGTCAACGGACCGAAACTGTCCGCTTTGACTGAGTTCGAGCGAATCATCCTAGTTCGCAAACATACGGTGGTGTGGATTGGTTTATATCGCCCGCAGGACAGTTGCTCGAGTGTGCGGTCTCACAAATCTATTCATCCACAAGATCACATCACTGGCAGACATTTACCAAGTTAGTTGAGCAAGAATCAAGACTGCAGGCAGATCACCGACTTCTGAAGAACGCTCGGTGGGTGCCAGTAAAAACCCTACGCGCAGGCCAGAAGCGGAAGTATTTGGTGTGATGATAGTCGTGCTGCGGGTGGAGCGAGCGTGATGAGCAGCAGCATGAAGAAGTCGGGGTATCTCTTCTTCTTGAAGAGAGGCCGTTATAAGGTAAGTCATTGGAATGTCGATGTTTCCTGCTGTGGCCAGTGTGGGTGTGTAGTGTGCCAGTCTCGTGCACGCCAAGCTTTTGTAGTATCACATTCTTGCAGTTGTGACGCTTCAACGAACATTTTCTCCCTGACCTCCCTGCGTGTGGGGAGTTATATTCGCAATGGAAAGTACCCCTTGTGGATACATCACGATACCCTGAAGATCTACAGCCCTTATGGTCCAGTGTGAAGTTGACCCCACTGTTCTGACTGGCGGGTCACAGTGGTGATGGCATCATGGCCATATCCCTCAGTACTTGTCACTGGTACGGAGTGTAGATTCTACAAACCTTTCAGTCAGGCAAGCCTTGGGGCTTGCTTTGTTGATCAATCTCATTCTGACAATACCAGATTCTTTTGGTTGCAACAACATTACAGTCACCTGTCCGAAGTTGGGGTACAAGCTGCGAAGCATTGCATTCAATGTTAGAACACAGGGTTGCTCGCTGCTGTTAGTGCCATGGCAGTCGCGCAAACAAGCACGCACGGAAACCTGCCCTCGTAAGTAATGCAGGAGCACGGTTTAGGCGAAGGCCTATGGAGAATCCGTGAGTATGAACATATAACTACAAATACACAGTCACACCGTACGCAGCGGGGAAACACTCCACGCAATGCGGATGTCCCGTGCTGAATGTACTCCGGGCGTATTTCGCACCATCTACTTCTTTTCCCTGGCTTCCCACCGCATGGTGTGAACAAGAGCTAAGAGGAGCATAGTGGTGTTTTAAAATACCACTATGCTCCTCTTGGCAGAGGCCGCTGTTAGTACCCAGCACAAGCATCCAGCTCCACCAGTATGTTTTGTACTTATCAAAGTAATCGCGAGCCTTGCATGGTGCACAGGGATTCACTACTGGTGTGCGTTTTGGGCAAGCCTCTGCTGTCACTGTTTACCTGTCTGGGTTGTCAAGCATGACCTGATGAAATCTGGTAGGTGCGTCGAGATTTACTATCCGCATCCGCATGTGTCCGCCGTGGGTAGCACTGCGGTGAAGAAAAGCTGGCGGGGAGCCCTTTCCCAAGAGAATGCTGGCTTGGTACGGCTGTGTGGTTGTCCCCGGAGAAAGGAGCATGTATCTGCGAGGAGAGGAACGTGATGGACAGAACCCTGCAAACAGGCTGGTGACTGCTGAGTCAGGCGCTGTAGTAGTACTTGAGTACTTGGTAGTTACACATAATACCGCCAGTGTCCTAGCACATGGGAGTCTGCCCAAGGTGCTTGTGCACTTTAGTCACAGCGCCATGGACTTGCCATGGACTCCGGCATCGTGTCTATCTCATAATCTGTATCGTGTAGCTAAGCATTCGGCCTCATTATCCTGGACTGAGGGTACACAGGCAGTCTGAAGAGCATGTATCAGGCAAGTGCGAGAGAAACGTGCAGTTGATTCGGCTCCTTCTGTAATAGTCAACATGACCTTAATCGGTGTCAGCTGGAATCCTAATGATTATGCAGTATGGGCTCATTGTGATCTATTATTAGGTTGAGATTGTAAGCGGGAGGTATTCACTCTGAATATCTTCTTGGAGTGGATGTAAGTAGATGATGGGATAGGACATATCTATCCACTTAGCCTCCTCTGCATAAACACTGCCAGCACCAGATTGAAGGTGTCCCCATTTTACTGCTACTAAGTAGCTGTGGACGTATTCTTGGTGTACTGCAGTATCATGTATTATGTGCGTGTGTGTGTGCGTGTGTGTGTGCGTGTGTGTGTGCGTGCGCGCCTGCGTGTGCATGTGTGTCGTGTCCTGTCAACACGAACCATGGGCGAGACGATAGTATAATAGAGCTGTAATAGTTGCTACTAAGTTCACATCTTGTGAACTTAGTAGCAACTATTACTTACGGTGCGACATTGCCCTCTACTAAATCATTTTTGTCAGAGCAGCAGCAGCCACGGCACAGCTTCGGCACTGAGTGTACAGGAGTCTGCTGCCGGGGAGGCTGGTGCATACCAGTACCCAGGGCAATGTCAGTGCCTGCTTTGGTGGCGTTGACTGTTTATACTTCGTAATAGTGATTCAATCAAACCTGGTATACCATTAGTAGCCAAGATTACCATCAACATGACTGTAAAAGTTAATGTACATGTGTCTTAGAGTTAGACTACATGACATGCTAAGGGTAGTTGTAATTAATCACTTCTTGTGACTTGAGCACTTCCATGACAATGTGACAGTACCCTAGTACCCTGTGCTTGTAGCTCAGGTTCGTGTGATTGGTCTGGGTCAGTACACATGGCCAATGTGGGTCTACTACAGTACATGTGTATGCACATGCTCTGGTCACAAGCACTTAAGTTAACAATCATGTTCTTACACATGTGTAGTACGGGTATGCTCTTGAGTGTGGACATGTAGTTGTCGGGGACCTGTTGATGCCCCTGTAGTCAGTCCAGGATTGAGTTATCAGGATATTTTAGAATATCCCTCTGCGGTGCTTGCACTGCGGCGTGCGTGTGTGTGTGTGTGTGTGTGTGTGTGTGTGTCGGTGGTGTGTGTCGGTGTCGGTGTGCATGTGAGCCATAGATATTTGTTTCTGGGTAACGCTGACGTGTCGTGATTCATCCCGGAGTATGAATCGGCTATCTTCTCACGGTAGCCGGTAATGTTGCCAATGAGCTATGTCACAGTCACTTACAGACTTACAGTGATGTCGGTCTTGCATCTAACAATAGGACTTGCCACCTGCAGAGTAAACAAAGATGCTTTGTACAGTTTATCGTGCCATGTAACGGATATCTGCCAGGCATTCTTTTGAGTTGTATGCGTAGCTATAAGCTCGTTGCTAGCAGTTTTTCTTGGCATAATTCAATCGAGGAGAGTCTGACGTAGTCTTCCCCAGATGGTATGTGCATGTTGTCTGTGTGGCTATGGAAGCTTCTGGGTCTAATGGTTCACTTTCACTCAATTTGTGTCCACAATTTCTGTCAACGCTGATCATGACACCTACTAGATACATGAAGAGTGCAATTAATCACATTTCCGATAGGACCTGCCATCTGTATTTATCAGCATTTCTGATAGGACCTGCCATCTGTATTTATCAGCATTTCCGATAGGACCTGCCATCTGTATTTATCAGGATGCGGCTAGGTCGCGGCACACATACAGGATATGTCTGGGTCCCGTGTCACCGCCGCTGCCGTGATACGAGCTCGTATGTACATGATGCATAGTATCACCCGTTACCTTATCTTCTGTACTTACGACGGTGCTTGTGTATGTATGTGTGCCGTCATGCAGGGTGTAATCAGCCTCTTGATCACAGCCGCATTTACGAGCTGCTCAGGGCTGGATTTCACCTGGCACTGCGGTGCGTCAACCATGCGGGTGAATGTGTATGCGTAGTTGGCTTTCCCTGTGATCCGTTTGGGATCAAAACGTCACAGGGGAGACTGGAAGCTGACTACAATAGGACAATATAACAATATCAAGTTGTCAACCTCCGGCATCATTCATGCAATCTGATAAAAGAAGAATCGAAGCACATACAGAAAGCAGCTCTTGCCGAGATATATATCCAATTTTTTTCAACTTCCATGTTTGTCCACAAAAAAATGTTCCATTCTTTTCCTATTACTCCTGTTTTCTGTGTACTTGGCAGCTGGCAGACAGATGGGAAACCGTATTTTGCGAGTTGACAAGACGGAGTGAGACCGACAAAGCAGGTACACTGATGGTATGCAGAGATAAGTAAGTTGCAGCCAGCCTAACAGTGGTGTTGTAAACACTCTATTCTATACACACCCGTGCTTATGGTTAACACGTGCTAGTCTTGGAATCAGGAAAGGTGCTGCCCACACCGGAGCTCGCGCTTTCCCGCCGACTGACTCACGATTGCCACCCAGAGCACACAAGACGTCCATCGAACCGTCAAACCACCGAGTCTTAGAATCCATGATAAATATGATCACCAATAGTACCTGTTACATACCCAAGAGTGCACAACTCCTTTTCTTGAGCTTCGGTGGACTCACCCCAGAGGACGGCACTTTTTGTTGCGCATTATACATTTAGGAAGAGGTATAATCAAGTGCGTATGGCGTTCCAGGCTTATGCAAATACGGTGTCCGGTCATCAGGCTCAGGTTGCATGGATTGGCCGGCCGTTGTTCTGCTGTAGCTACCGTAGCTGTCATACACAAGTTCTTTACACTGTCAATCGCTGACTACACATCATGGCATCAGTGAAGCAAAAAACCACGAAAAACTCGTAACTGTAACCGTGGAAGATCCGCCAAGAGATGAGTGATTGTCGAGTTGCGCTCTCCTTGAGTTATGCGATGCTTCGAAGACTTACATTTTATTTTTAATATCTCTTTAAAACATGGAAAAATGTGGGCACAACTTGTTATGCAATCGAGTTCACCAACTAAACCAGATTTTGAACAGTGAGACGTGCACAATGTAGCACAAAACTGACAGCAAGTACTGACACCCATCCCACGACATGAAAGTCAGCTTGAGCACTGCTCGATAGCATGCCGTGGAATGTCTCAGTACTCCTTGTCAGTTTTGTGCTAGATTGTGCACGTCTGACTTTTCAAAATCTGGTTTAGTTCGTCGAACTCGATCGCACAACTTGTGCCCACATTTTCCATGTTACATGTTTTCCTTGCCTCACCATCTGCTGAGTCAGTCTCAATATCACTATAGCATAGAATTATAACTAGTCCCTGGTTCGAGTCATCGTGGTGGAAGTCAATTTTAGTCTTCAGAATATTCCTGTTTTAACTCTCTCAACCTTAGGAATATCCCCGCATGCTAGTTTGTACAGTAAAACCTGGTGTAAGCGACCTCTTGTTTAGCGACCACCTGCGTTTGACGACCTTTTTTCCATGCACGGACAGTTCTACACGGAACCTGCACCGGATACAACGACCACCTGCCTTGCGTGACCATTGACCGACCTTTAGTGTACCAAGTGCCATATTGGACCTGCACACAGCGACCAAAAATACGACTGAGGGCAAGTGCATGCAGTAAACAGAAGTGACAAGTGACAGTGTAGGATGCACACTTGAGTGAGGTGTACCGTTTGCTTGCATGAAAATATTCTATGCTCCACACCTGTCAATATGAGTACATGGAAGTACAATTATGCACGTGTACGTACACGATCCGAGATACCAAGAATGTACGGGACCTGATTCTTGAACTGGCTTTAACGACCGCTTTCACAGGTCACAGGAAGCATGAGTTTGAAGTCTGAAGAATATGAGTGTTCGCAGCTCAGTGGGATGAGACTACACCATAGCTTAGAGGTAGAGTATCGCTGCCAGTGGCCATAAGCGAGGGTCCCTGGTTTGAGTCCTGGTGGTGGCAGTCAATTGTTTTCTTCTCACACATTTCCCGCTTCAACTTCCTCCATCCTATGAATGAATATAAATGAATGAATAGAGGGCGCCGGAAAATGTCGGGGTTCGTCATGACATCTTGCCAAATAATTACCTTGCTTTACAGGTGTGATAGGTGTTTAAAAATTGCAAGTACCTCGTTTAGATCTTTACTGATAAAGTGGACCTTCAGGTGACACCGTGCTGTAGACAAGACAGACATGTTCTTGATAGGTAGTAGTTGTGACGAGGTAATTCAAGATAATGAGCTATGCTAGTCAATGTGGCCCTGCCGCTGAACCTGCGACCCACGGTCGCAGGAGGTAGGCCCAATTCATCAGCACACTTCTTCAGCTCCCTACTGTATTGGCATATCTCCCTTGGTTCTGTCCTCCCCGTGATTACGTTCTCTGCTGGACTGTGCACTTCAGTATAAAAAATAAAAAATATAAAATGAATTTCAAAGTTCAATTGACAGTGAGTCAGGATGGGCTTTTCTGCATACATAGGACCCCCCCCCCCCCCCCCCCCCCACACACACAAGGATCAAGGCCCGGATGTGGTGTAATGGTGGGAAGTGAGTAACACTCACAGCAAAGTGACAAACACATTCAGTGCGCCCATGGCAACCTCGCACCTGGTCACGGTTTCCACTTCCAAACTCTGTACTAAAGTCTAGTCATGGTCTTCCACCATGATCCCATTCTGCCTCCCACAATAGTCTGCGTACAGCCCAGAATGTACCCAGTGTTGGTTGCTGTTGGTTGTTACCTGTCAATGGATTCTCGATCACTAAAATAATTAGAATAGCCATCAATTTTAGAATGTCACCCATCACTTGTGTGATGTTGATCATGTAGTCACTGGTATGCCCACTGTCATGTCCGCTGTGTCGTAATCCATACAGAAGCAGCCTTGCCATCGGTTTGTCTTGCCTTGCCGAGGTCATCTCCCAGCCACTTCAGAACAACCGCTATCTCTTTGCCCTGCCGAGGACGGACGGCTGTGAGCCATGGATGTTTGGCGCTGACACCGACACTGTCCGCCAACAGTGGATAGCTGTTCTGCGGGAACTCCTCTACTCGCACATTGGCATTCGGCTCGCCAGCGACAAAGGTAGCGACACACCTCTCACCATTGCAGTTAGGGTTGTGGGTGGGGTGGGGCTGGTCAAGTAGATTGTGTACGGGCTCATAGCTGGAGTGTGTGGGCTTAATTGTGGAATTGTGGGGAGAGCAGAGTCCCAGGACCAGTTACGATATTTATATCAATTTTGGTCAAGTTTTCATTAGGCATGTACGTGCTTTGAGCCAAGTGTCTAAGGTACTGCAGTTCACTGTGAAGCCAGGCTCTAGTGCCAGTGCAGTGGGAAAATCCACTAAGTCTTTCACGTGAGGCTACCTGTAGCAGATACCGGGGCAGTGCAATTGAATATGGTAACACGCCTACTGGATAACAAGGATGCAGGTTATGGGGTTTCGGGCAGTTACATGCCCGATTGGTTGAGAGACTCACCTCCTCTCTCCTCTGACTCACTCGTGGGGTCTGCATTCGCCACTAAGGTGTACAGGCATAGTGGTGGCTTGCGGGTACGAAGGCTAGCTTGTGTGTTTCTTAACATTTTTTTTTCTTTACAAAAAACCACACACCATTTGATGGCACAAAGCAGCAAGGCAGCGATGAGACATATGGAATGGCAGGAGTGGGGGAGAGGCAGGGGCAGCTTGACCGACCATAGGGTCTCGGCTTCATTGCAACCCAAGCGCTCCACAAAAACAAAAGATTACAGAAAATACGCAGGGGGGGGGGGGGGTAGATAACTGGGGATTACGGGGAAAAGTATGCACAATAAAAAGTTATCAGAGAGTCAACGAAGTGAATGGAAGAGGGAACAGAGTTAGAGCTTTTTTCGTCTTTTTTCTTTGATTCATAGCCTGTCCGTTGCCCACTCCCAGCGGGTAAGGCGCAGGTGGGCGTTGACCTTTTCTTTGAACGTCTGCAGTCCTTTCCTTGTTGGCTGGTTCAGCAGAACGCACTGCGGGAGCTGGTTCCAGACCTCCACAACAGCGACATGCAAGCAATGCTAACGCGGATCCCGCAAAATTATTATAATTATTATTATTATCAACAAACCTACTACTCTCTCAAGTGCTAACTGATTCAAGAACATTAACCGCGAACCGTCTAACAGGTGGAACAGCTACGTTGCTGACCAGTCCTTTGACCGTGGATATACAGGTCCGGGGTTATAAAATACAGATGTGTATGTTGCCTGGAGCTACGTCGGCTCTACTGATTGAAGTTTCACTGTAGGCTCATGACGATTGTGTAGAATGCTGCACTTAGTTGCACCCATGTCTGCAGGTGACTGCTATTGAAAACTGGCATGATGCTTGGAAGGCCGACAGTTGTTGTGTATGTATTTTTAAAAAGGATTCTCCAAAAGCAAAAGGATACTTATCATGGAAGTCTCCTACATAAATATTGCGAGAAGAATGGGGGAGAGTAGAGAGGAAGATGGAGCATGGGAAAAGGGAAAGAAACAGTGACTGTGCTGTTTTCCTGCAGCATTAATCCGCCTTACCATCAATGCCACGCCGTACGCCAAGCACAAGCACGTCGAAGGACGGCAATTTGCTGCAATACGCGATGGCTATCTGCGTCTGTATGCGACCGACTCGGTGGAGCAGGTGTGTGCCGTGGATTTGTCAATGGTGGATGATATCCAGCAGGACGGCAGCGGGCTGACTACGCTGCAGTTCACCGATAAGTCCGGGTAAGCGGCGGAAATTCTGTCAGGTTTTCAGTTTCCCTACAAGGCAGGTTTCCACTATAAGATGACAATATACATTGTGCTGACACTCAGATGACACTCAGATGAACTGTAGACTTGCCCTCAGCTTCTGCTCCTCCATTGATTTTTCTCGCTGTTCTGACCTTCACAGGAAATCGGCCAAGCAGCACAAACTGGTCATCAGTGGCAATGACATGACATACATCTACACGCAGATCTCTCGAGCAAGCAAACACAGCACAACTGCCACCAGCCGGCGCAATGAAGAAGCCAAGATCACCCAGGGTAGCCCAATCGCATCACCGCAGGCGCACGCACCCCACGATTGCTACTTTGATGAGCTTGCCAATGAGCAGAAGACCAGTAAGCAAACTACTATTTTAGTCTTGAAGATGAAATTAAATGATACATGATTGCCTTGTGCACCAAAAGAGAAATGCTGATGTGCACGTTTTATGCCTGGGAGTGTCGGAGATCAAGTTCAAATAGGGCCATGGGTGGCCCATCACCCCAGCCTAAGCAAGAGGTCTTCAAAGCCCCAGGCTAGACAAGTACAGATGAGTAGGGAGATGGCCAGGGGAGACTGCCAGTTGTCAATATTCCTTGCACGCATAATTGACACAAGGTCCTAGTCGGAACGAGTGCAGTACATACATGTATATATGCATACACCATGCTCGGTTCTTGGAGCTAGGTATTATTCGCACCTGAACGCCATGCTACCCATGTACATGATGTACTGGTAACAGGTAGTCCTCAGTCTTGCTTGCTCTGGCAGTACTCACCCAAGCCAGACAAAAATGAGGGTGTGTCAGCAGTGCACACTTTGGCCATGCAAAAAGCGTCGCATGTACAGGATCAAATTGCATGTGCCTACAATCAATCTTGACCACCAGAAGCATTGAGCCCCCCCTGATGCAAAAAGTAAACTGCCAGGCCTGTGAAGACGGTCCACGATGATACCATAATTCTACGCACAGGTTTTAGCCAGCGCAATCCCTGTACTCCTCTGAACAGTTGTTCACCGGAAATTGCATCTAGGTGCCTCTAGTTCTACCAGCAACTGTAGTTCGCCAGTTCTCAATGGTCTAGTGAGTGTACTTAGAGAGCAGTTAGACAGCTACACCCATGGCAGCTTGAATGGACTTTCCAAACATGTCCTCCCTAAGAAGCCTGCTTAGTGGCGACAGGATACTTTTAGGATTTCACCTCCAATGCAGTGCCAGGAAATTACTGTCCAGTGCAGCTTCGCCTGCCCACGCCAGTGGTGTGCATCGATAGAAGGCTCAGCAGCCCACTATAAAAACGAGCCCTGCCAAAGCTCACAAGCAGTTTCTTGCTATGCATTCTCTGATTGTCAGACTTGTTAGTCTGCACTACACTTCTCTACATTGCCAATGACGGTTTTGAGCGGCGACTAGTGTTTCTTGTGCTTATATTGACGCCGTGTGAATAGTTGTGGACTTGTTTCTCACTCCTCGTTCAGCTGGCCCAGCAGCAGAGATGGAGAAGCACCAGAGCAGTGCTGATTCAGACAAGGGCTTCCTGCCAGACCAGCTGTCCCTGCACTCGAATCACTCGGACAGTGGTGTGAGCGGTGACGAATCCCTGCACGGTAACGACGATGACAACACAACGTTCCGCTGGTGGCACTCCAACGCCCGTCAGCGCGAGCACTCGCCGTATCCTCCAGCGGTCAAGGACAGGACAGGCAAAGAGGATCCAGAAAAGCAGGAGCAGCAGGCAGATGAATTGGAGCGGACCGCCATGGAGTGGCTGTCCTGCTTGCCGAAAGTACTCAGGGCAGATCATGATAGTATCTCTAAGACGGGAAGCTTGACAAGTACGCAGCAAGATACCAGGTCAACGCGCAGCATCGATAGCATAACTAGTGGTTGCGTGACCAAGGAGGACGAGAGGTCAACACCGGAAGAAGTTTTGGTGCGTGGCACAAGCCATCCAGCGATTCCACCGCTGAGCGCAGCCCGCTTAGCTTCCTTACAGCGGAACGGGCACATGACCCTACCGGTGAGCCGAGTTACTGGACCACCGACAATCCCATTACCGCCTGTACCAGCAACTACTGCTAGAGGAACACCAGCATCAGCAGCACAACTGCCAACCTTGTTGCTTGCACGCACGCCTGACAGAGGAGAAGCAAGTGCAGAGCTGAATGCCAACGACGTTTCAGCACCGGCACCACCATCTCCAGGGTGCCCAGACATTCCCAAGTGGAGCGCAGCACGACTGCGAAGCTATGAGGAACATAAACGCAGCAAGCTGGCTCAAGGCGAGACGCACACCATGGTCGCACAATCATCGCGCTCTTTGGATCGGCACGTCACCAGGGGTCTACACACGCCGACCATGCCTCCATCATTGGCGAGCCAGAAACACAGCTGCCTGCAACTGACCACATCTGCACCTCCGCCGCTGCCCGTACGGCCAGCCTCAATGAACCTGTCCAGACGCTCCTCCTCTGTCAGCGCACTGCAGCCAATGCCTCAACGGCATCCGTCCGCTGAGCTCCGTCAACGCCTGGCCAGTGCTCCGACCGCAGCTGTCTCAGCTTGTGTACCCGAACATACCTATGCTGATCTGGAGAGCCAAAGGTAGGCATACGTAGTACGTACTACACATGCGGACAACACATTTAGATCAATTGTACCTTCTCTCCTGCTGCTGCATTGCGTGCATGTCATCTGTGTACACAATGTGCAGAAAGTGTCTCTCTGCAGTGGGAGATCCATGCATGCATTATTGGTGTTGTCGCATCGGATGCGATAGTTAGTCTACAAAGATTACATGCACGTGTCTGTGCGCTTTGTGCCTTATTCAGTTCGGATGGACCAGATCAGGTTGTCCTCGAAGATGATGAAGATCGTAAGTACCTCTCTGTATCCTATCAGCAATACATTCAGGGTACACGTTAGGTAGCTCTGTCGATCGAAGTGCGCCACTTTGTGTTGGCCCATTGCCTCCAAGCTGCCCGATTTTTTGATTCGAATTTTGGTGCCACAGAGGTTGCTCCAAACAGGAACAGTCGTGGAGTCCACCCTGAGTTCTGAAGATAGGTAATTGCTATCACTCCATGACGGCCAGTACAGAGAAACAACAAGCCTATTGTGTGCTTCAAATAGTATGCTTTATTGGCGAGAGGTGAGCCGCTGCGACAATAAGTTGATTTTTCGGAACACGTTCAGTGCGAAGCAACCTGTCAATAACTCACCTGCTTGGTATGGCGCTTCTGGTCATCGCAGAGCCATGAAATGTTGGCTCGGAGTAAAACACATCGTAGTCTCACTGTGACATAATTATGTCTTCTAATCAAAACACCAAGAGAGAAAGTGAATATTGAGCCTGGTCAGGTTTCCGACATATGTCCTATTTGAAATACCATCCCTTACAGGGCATAGAGCAGACAAAGACATAGGTAACGAAGGCAGGGGCCACCCGGCGGCCCCTATTGACTCTTGAACTTGAATCGACACCACCGCATTTCACCCACGCCATGGCCAGCACCAATTCTGTTTGGCATTTCTATCAATACAATTCCCACATAGCAATGTCTAATGTGTGGGATTTGTGCTGATAATTCGAAGCTAGCAGGATATAATTCGAAGTGACTGTTCACTATACTGCTCACTTAAATTTGCATGAGCAGGCTGCACGGGCCAGTTCATTGTCCGCGAAATCTGTGTCTATTGATGTGCACAGCGCAACTCTGCGTGTCCATGAGCGCATTTTGACATACACATTGTGTTGTGGGCACAGGTTTGGATAATCAGAATGTCCGGATAATCAGAAGTTTTTTTCCTGGCATTTTGGGGTTAGAATTATCAGGATTCCATCTGTATCTTGCTGCTACTGCTGTATGTTGTCTCCAGCGTACCACTTCAAAGAAGCGCCACCGAAGGCAAAGCTAAGCAAGGAAAAGAGCAGGAAGTCACTGTCTGGTGTTCTGCACAAGCTTAGGAGCAGGTCTGCCAGTCTGGACGTTGAACAGAATTAATCAGAAGTTTTTTTCCTGGCATTTTGGGGTTAGAATTATCAGGATTCCATCTGTATCTTGCTGCTACTGCTGTATGTTGTCTCCAGCGTACCACTTCAAAGAAGCGCCACCGAAGGCAAAGCTAAGCAAGGAAAAGAGCAGGAAGTCACTGTCTGGTGTTCTGCACAAGCTTAGGAGCAGGTCTGCCAGTCTGGACGTTGAACAGCCATCATCGCCATCTAAACCTCTGCCTAGCAATCCAGAATTTCCACGTTCTATCAGCCTGAGTGATGAACGGCAGCAGCACGACGACCAGCCTACAGAACTTAGGACACCACCACCCCCCAACAAGCAAACACAGCAAAGGCGCAGTAAGTCGGCATTCTCTCTGCGCATTAAGCGACAGAGCAGCTGACGACGAGGCACACTACCAGCTGTTCCTGCTACTGCAGCACAATCTAGTGCAATCATACACCATCTGCAATAATCACAATCATATAACACTGGCATGCATGGAGTGTCACCAGAATCAGAAAAATGGCAAAGGCTCTTGAAATTATGTCTTGTTACAACATTTTTTTCTTGGAATATAAGCAGAGGAAGGAAACTCATATTCATTAAAAAATAAACTAGGCAAGAGTAGACAAAAATGGTGTGAGCTAGTGCAGCTGAGGAGAAAGTCTGGTGGTGGAATTGAGCATGGAGAGGATGAGAAAAAAATACGGATCGTCTCAGGTACATTCTAACCGTTATAGTGCGCAGCTGAGGCAAAGTCTCGTGGTTGAATTGAGTGAGCATGAAGAGGATGAGAAAAAAGCGAATCGTCGCTGCAGGTACACAGTCTATGAGGACTCCAGCACGCTGAATTTGACACCCGCCTTGTTGATCTCCGGAATGACATCGGTACCGGTGAAAGCCACGGCTGGTGTCAGCACACCTCCCCTGCACAAACCACAGCAATGCATCAGTGTGGTGGTGTTGTCTGGATAACCTTATGCAGAACCATCAATCTCGTACATGATGCGGATTGCTAACATTGATAGACACCCTTGATTTTGACATAGATATTCTGATGCTAAAATCCATATGTGCGTTCATTTATTTTGCTGGCTAAAGCTGATGTTGACGCTTTCCTATGGCTCATCATTGCCATCCTGGAATTTCTTTCTCAATCCCGTAAGTGAGACTTCCTAGCTAAACATAAACCCGTGCTGCAGATCTTACTGGAAATCTTACTGGAAACTGCAAAGAAAAAGAAACTATCAAACAAAAGCCATCCCAAACCCTCATCACCACCCCTTCCTGAGTGATTTTTTATAGCCAACTTCGTACTTGAACTGCACCATCTGCTCTCATTGGTCAAGCAGTCTCGGCCAATCGGCGGAGTATTTCACTTTCACAGGTTGTGACCTCTCTCCCCTACAGGCAATGGGGGACAGTGTGGAGAAATGAAGCCAACAGCTGTGAGGGTAGGATTGTACATAGACGATGCACGCGCGGCGCACGCTACAGCTCTTATACTAACCTGTGCGGCAGGTCTCCACGCAGCAGGCACAGAGCACACTGTACCAGCATGATGGAGCAGGCGATGTAGCCAGGTTCTATGTACATGAGAGGAAAGCAAAATAGCAGAACGGAGGAGGTATTAGCATGTACCCCACAGTATTTCATGCACATGGCATGCTTCAAGCACAAAGATTCTGTGATTGATGCAAAAAAGAAGAAGGGTTCAGTTGATCAAGGCCTGCTTGAGCATTAAAGGGGAAGTTAAGGCAAAAATTAAAATTTCACCAGTTGTAGTCTTCGGGGTGCTGAGTCGAATGGTCTTGGTCCGAGAAAGCTGAGACGCTCCCTTCCTACTTGAATCCCAATCGAACTCGCGCACTTCCACCGAAACTGGGTGACTGCGCCCTACTAGATGGGGATTTGTATGCAAAATGTCACTAAAAGCGCCATTTCGTTCTTATAAAAGCACGGATGACCGCGATTGGCCCATATGTTGTAGTCTTTTGGACGCTGAGTCGACTGGTTTTGGTCCGAAAAGGCTGCGATGCAGCGTTCCTCCTTTATTCCCAATCGAACATGGTTGAACAGGCGGCCACGTGCTCCTGGATGCCCAAATCACCTGGTCACCACGCCAGCAGGTGACAACTTTCACACCAAGGTTCAACTCGAGTGACAGGACTGCACCCAAAAAAGGTCAAACAGGCTAGTAAGTTGTACCCTGCAGGCACGGTGACCAGGTGACTGGCGTACGCAGGAGCACGTGACCGCTTGTTCAACCATGTTCGATTGGGAATAAAGGAGGAACGCTGCATCGCAGCCTTTTCGGACCAAAACCAGTCGACTCAGCGTCCAAAAGACTACAACATATGGGCCAATCGCGGTCATCCGTGCTTTTATAAGAACGAAATGGCGCTTTTAGTGACATTTTGCATACAAATCCCCATCTAGTAGGGCGCAGTCACCCAGTTTCGGTGGAAGCGCGTGAGTTCGATTGGGATTCAAGTAGGAAGGGAGCGTCTCAGCTTCCTCGGACCACGACCATTCGTCTCAGCACACCGAAGACTACAACTGGTGAAATTTTAATTTTTGCCTGAACTTCCCCTTTAATGTTTGTGACATTCACGAGTGCTGAGACTGAAGATCAAGGAATGGTTCGGATTGCAAGTGCTCTCGCCATGAGATAACAGCATATCACGCACGCATACATGTACAACACAATTGCTCACCAGGTCCTGAGATCCGGGTGGTGACACTTGCGTTGGGCTTACCACCAGAGGACCTGTTCAAACACGCAGGATTTCCAAAGCACACACAACAAATATGCATCGGTCCGTCTATACACTGGTCTGAAATAGTCACACATGGTCGGAGAACAATGGAAAACGGCGAATAATTTTCACAGCTCTGAGGTTTCAGATTTTTCTGGATGCGATAATGTGAACAGTACGGAACCAAAATCACACAAATTGCATTCTTCCTCGACAGCAGCGTATATATTTACAATCCCCCAACTCTTCGGCACCCGATATTGGGGAGGTTTAGTCCCACGTAATCCGTGTGTGCTTTACGTGTGTGTACCACGTGATACTCAGTGACCCACGTACAGATGATATCTGATTCACGACATACCATGTATGGAGGCTCACCCAAGTTCCGCCAGAACGTGGGTGAAAATCAGAATGGAGCGCATTGTGCAAGCTGTGAAGGTGCTCAGCTGAAGAAGTTTCCGAAGCACAAAATCAACATTTTCGATGAGCTTCTAAGCTTCGTCTTTGACCAAGTTTGGGCCTTTGGCTTCATGCTTTTGTTTGTTCCGCGTGACTAAACACAACATTGCGAACGTGGGTCCATTGGAGGAACTTTACGTGTATCACCCACGCTCCGGTGTCCGTTACGTGGGACTAACCTCCCTATTACTGTACTGGCGAGTTCCCAACAGGCAAAAGGCAAGAAACTTGACTTACACAAGTGACTTGTCAGTAAATCCTTTGGCATAGAACGTAGTGCTGAACGTTGCTTCAGACAGCTGTGCAAAGCAGGAAAGAGGAGGAAATCAGAGGACAGCACAAGGACAATAATCAGGATACGACCAGGACCAATACACAAACATATGTACGCAAAATAAAATAAAAAAATATACAAACAAAAGCATGGGTGCATGCAAACACGACGTGCATACACACCCGGCTGCACGAGGACGGACAGTTTCTTCGAAGGCTAAGCAGATTCAACGGCATGTCACAACAGGCAACGGAATAAAGTGAGACAATTCCAGTTGTGAACAATACGGCCATGTAAATCAGAATACATTGTATTACGCACAACCATGGAACATAGCTGACCTGTTTTCTGCTTGCTCCATCCTCAGAGAAAAAACCCAGTGAGAGAAGGCCAGGATGCTACAAACAAGAAAGAAAGGGAGAGTGAGTGAGACAGAATGAGTGAGTGAGAGAGAGAGAGAGAGAGAGAGAATAGGTGGAAAAGCAACTTAAAGTTACAGTGAGGCGGACTCCAAGGCCCGGGTGTCTTGTGTGCACAGCCATCTGCTGTTGATGTCACCGAGACCAAGTGAAGCAAGTACTCTCGACCCGAGTCACAACATGGTGGATAAGCAGTCGGAGCAGTGTTCGCAAAAAGTTAAAAAATGAAGCAAAACTCTAGGTAGAAAATACATGTACTCATACACAAACACTTGTGATGAACCATGAATAGTTTAAAAAAAGGCCTCGACTCAAATATCACCAAGTTTCGACAGCATTCAAGGATGCATCCCAGGTTTCATCCGCACTTGATGTGAAGCAAACAGCACGGAGACGAAGAAAAAGTGCAGCGGCAACTGCTTGCATGAACTACTTAGTACATGTACTTACACTGGCAGCAAACCTGACACCCCACATGGTGCGCGTCACCAAATAGATGAACAGTCCCCAGATGTACATCATGATACATGCCATCAGGCTGCCTGGGTTGAAGTAGCAGCCGTACTGAACCTACACACCCAACACACATGCACACACCCACACACACACACGCCCACACACGCACGCCCACACACGCACGCCCACACACGCACGCCCACACACGCACACACACATGCGCACGCACACATCCATGCTCAGACATGCACATAAACAAAGCCAAGCACAGACATTAGTAGTACAATATGCACACGGGCACTGGCAACAAAGTCAACATGGATAGTTCAAATAAACAAGTGAATCCCACAGTTCACAGAAGCAGTCATTTAGACTATTTTCACATCCGTAGGAACGCTACAACCCTACTCCGATCATCAAATGAGCCAGATGCAGCTCCTAAACTGGTGGGAGTTGAATAGCTAGTAACAGGTAGACCAACATATTTTTAAATATGAGCAGCTGTGTGCCCGATAGTATATTCCAGCTGGTTTTTTTACAGTAAGCCAGTGGAACAGGTTCATGAGGTAGACAAATCGGACCGGAGAACCTCGTCATCATCTTTAAAAAAATGTACAGTAAAAATGGTACACATGATTGTTGGTGCCCAATCACAAGTCATGTCAAACCAGTTCATGATTGTAGCTGTTATTCATACTCTGCTACTACTACATGTACTGCAACAAAGAAAAGCGTCGTCAATCGAATAGACATTGTCACATACCGGGTGCTGGCCAGCCGTTTGACGAGCACGCTGCGATCGCCTGACCTACACCACGCACACACACACGCACACAGTACGCGCACGCACGCACACGCACGGACAAACACACACGCACACACGTGCACACAGCCATACAACAAACACACACAGCACAATATGTTATACGCTGTTCATAATACGTTCCAATACGCGCCTCGTTTTGGCATTTCACGTACTGGCAGGCGTCGTTTTGATGCCTGCGCATTCACATAAGCACGTACAGGCTGTTCGTATGGCTTTTTTTGGACACAGCCAGGGAGTCACATGCACGGGAGGCACGGGCCAGGCCAGGGTGTGATACCACTCAGGATATAGGGAAAGATTCGAAAAGCAAGAAATGCACATCAAAGGAACTGGTATATATTATTTTTCCATTTTTGCTTCTCTATTTTCCTTTGAATTGATATGGATATTGGCAGCAGCAAGGGGCATGTCTTGATGGCACTTCTGCTCTTCCGTGGTTCGAGACAGTTGCCACCAGATCAGAGCATCAAACAGGAGCAAGCTCGGAAAGCTGACACCGTACCGCCAATCTCCTTCCATTTTTCACCAAAGACCATCTTGCCGTGGTCAGATCAGACAAATATCCTGCGACATGTTCATTCCGTTCTTGTTTCTATTCGCTTCCCAAGAAAAGGAGATTTTGGTCTGCGCACTCAGAAACAGATTTGGATGAACGCTGGGAGCGTGAAGTGATGGATACTTGGCAGATCATTGGCGAACGCTTTCCAGACTATGAGGATAAAAAGTATCTTGAAGCATTCCGTGTGGATGTCACACCATTTGGTCAGCTCTACAATATGATCGGTCAGCACATGGAGAAGGAGACTACCCATCTGAGAAGGACTATATGTGGACGTAAACGCCTGGCAATCTTTTTGGAGTGGATGGCCCACTGCCCAGCACATCACATACTCGGTACAGACTATCATATTGGCACATCCACTGTCCATACTGTTAGGTACCTCCTCCCGTACCTTTTCTAGCTGGCCCGCATGCACTTGCGTACGCACCTTTTGTCTCCTTTTGCTCCGTTGGCCTGGGTAGCTACTTGCGCGCCCATATTTGCCATAGCTACCCAGGCCCTTTATCTTGCCGTTTAGACTTGATCTCTCTCTCTCTTTTCTCACTCGTCAATAATCACCATGTAGTCGTTTCGTTCGTCTTGGTCTCTTGTCTCGTCGTCTATAATAAATGTCGTTCCCACTAACTTGTTCCCGTTGTCAGTCGTCCTGTTTCGAATTCAACATTGCCCCTTCTAGCCTTGCCTAGCCTTGTCTTGCTTGCCTTGCCTGGTCTTTGTCTTGCTTGCCTTACCTTATCCTATACCGAACCTCTGAGATTCCTTGTCGTTGTCGACTTGATCCGATCGTCTAATTGTGACTGTGCCGGTCCTAACAATACTATCGTTCAGGATGGCATCGAAGTGTTCTTGACTCTCATGCCCCAGGTGTTGACATTCCCAAGTGGGAAAGAGCTGGAGCAGACCATGCAGGACTTCCAAGGCTTATGCCACCTGCCTGGCATTGCGGGAGCACTGGACGGGACCTTCATGAGGATCTTGAAACCAGTTGAACATGGTGATACATACCACTGCTATAAGGGGTTTCCTGCTATAGTTCTCTTGTTATGCATGCATGCCAGAGGCGTGATCAAGTACATCAATGCCGGAAGAGCGGGCTGTATGGGTGATGCCTACACATGGAACACCTGTAGCTTGCGCCACGGAATAAACAACGGGGATTTCCTTTCTCTTGATGCATCTGTAAATGTTCTAAATCGGCAGGTTCGTCCCTACCGTGTTGCTGATTCTGCATTTGCTGCATCACCAACTATCATCAAATGCGTTGAGGGTGACAATCTGAATGGTCCCCAGAAGAGTTTTAACTATGCAGTGATTTGAACCAGAAGAGTCGTTGAGAATGCGATTGGACGACTGAAAGGACGCTGGAGCATTCTGGTGCACACGTTCATCCGAGATCCAAAGTTCGGAACACGTGTTTCGCTAGTAGCAGCTACATTGCACACTGCGTGTGAAAGATGCCAGTGTCCTTTTGAGGAATCCTGGCTTCCCGCACCAACAGTTCAAGTTCCTAATCATGCTGCTGTTCCCCAAGCTTTGGTGAATGGACCTGACCAGATCCATGAGCTTCTGGCCAATTTTGTGCATCAGCGTCTGCACTGACTCTTGTGTCTAACAACCCTGTCAGGTGAGACTTTATTATTTTATTATACAACTAGACTAGCTGAGTCGACATTTGTGTATACTTCAGTAGTGCAGTGTAAAATGGTGGAGATAATGTGCAATAAAACGATGAAAGTAGAAACTTATAGAAAAGAAAAGGACCAAGGAATTACAAGTTAAGCTATAATGTCCACTAACACCACCAGTTACTGAACAACCAGCTCATGTGATAACATTGCACGACACTGTTATCGTACTATCATGCCGACACTGCTATCATATAACTTAGAACCTTCCAAGTTGGAAGGTTGTTGGAGTGCGCATCCAAGATGTGCTAGAGCTGATAGCCAGTTAGTTGTAGAAGGTCAGCACCGTCCGTCAGTCTCGTGCAATGTTATCGCATGAGCTGATTGTTCAGTAACTGGTGGTGTTAGTGGACATTATAGCGTAACTTGTAGTTCCTTGGTCCTTTTCTTTTCTATAATTTTTTATCCTTGGCTCTCCATCAAAGTAGGAACTAATCGTTCTCTTCACTATTTCTTCCTGCACTGCACTTTCATCGTTTTATTGCACATTGTCTCCACCATTTTACACTTCAAGAATGAAGTATACACAAATGTCGATTCAGCTGGTCTTATTGACGGCGGTACTAAAATTCTTGTCTCTTCGCCGTTTATTCAAGTATTTTATAATAAATTAATGTTCAGGCCTGGTTTAAATCTGGCTTTGGAAAATTTATTTTTCATTGCTACCAGGTTCGGCCTCATTTCCTC
The DNA here is from genome assembly GCF_964019385.1 of Sycon ciliatum. NCBI lineage: Eukaryota > Metazoa > Porifera > Calcarea > Leucosolenida > Sycettidae > Sycon > Sycon ciliatum. Next base: position 57,040,781 of record NC_088643.1, on the reverse strand, counting down.
TGTGCTGCGCTGACGAGTCCACAAAGGATGAAACAGTTCTGTCCGCAGATTGAGTATTTCGCTCCTGCTCTTGTAGCAGTTGAGCACTCTTGCGTGGGGTAGTGCCTTTGCTGTTTGCGTTAAGCAGAGCTCACTGACTTGTCAGTTTGAGCACTCTGGCAAGGTACGTTCGGGCCTGGTTTAAATCTGGTTTGGAAAATTTATTTTTCATTGCTACCAGGTTCGGCCTCATTTCCTCTGTGCTGCGCTGATGAGTCCACAAAGGTTGAAACAGTTCTGTCCGCAGATGTCTCAATACTCCTGGCCAGTTTTGTGCCATTTTGTCGCACTCGCTGACTGTATAAGATCTGGTTACGTTGGTGGACAGTTAGTCATAACTCGTAACATTTTGTCCTTCTCCTTTTTCACCATAATTCAATTGGCTCACCATCAGAGTTAAATGCAAAATATGGAAAGAGAAAAATATATGACTGTTAGCCATAAGTAGTAACTTATAGGTCCTTTTTCTCTTTCCATATTTTACATTAATTTTAATAATGGTTCATTATCCGAGTTCTATTTTATAACAGTTCAATTTATAGAAAAGAAAAGTACCAAGGAACGAGTTCACTGGTTAGAGGGAAAGACAGAAACGGGGAAAGTCTGAAGAAAAAAATGACTGTCACCACCAGGATTCGAACCAGAGACCTTCGCTTGAGGCCAGCAATGCTCTAACCACTGAGCTAAGGTGTAGCCGTCATCCCAGCAGAGAACAAGTTCCTTGGTACTTTTCTTTTCTATAAATTTCATTGGCTCTCCATCCGAGTCCAATAGTTCAATTGTGTTGCAATGTCCTTTAGTACAACAAATATTCCTGATGAGTGTTGTACGAAAACCTATTCGAATCCTAATTGTTCTCTTCACTATTCCTTCCTACTTCATCATTTTATAATAAACTTTTATTGCACATTGGTTCCACCATTTTACACTGCACGAATAAAGTATACAACTAGAGGCGGATTTTTACACAAGTAGATGTATCTGAACTCTCTAGTCGCTCCGTATCTTTCCGAATACAATCATCATTCATTGTTCAAGCGTCAAATAACATCAGTATCCGTCAGAGTCGAGTATAGCCCCTGTTGTGTGGTTTGGTTGCATTAAAAATGAATCTTCTGGCTGGACCTTTGATGGCACCGTGTCATCGTGTGGACAATTAAGTTTTGGCTAAATCATTCTATTTATTGTCAGGCGTTTTCGGTCCAATCTTGGGCTCTCCGGAAAGTTCTTCTCAGTGCGAACACAGTGAGCTATCATCCAGCGAAATCGGCGTTGCAGGCCCAGCTCTACAGCCTAGCAAAGTCACCATATCGGTGGAAATGCCCTCAATCCCTTTCCCCTTCAGCCATTTCAATTTCCTTGCTCGCCCAGTTCTGAACTTTGTCCAGTGCCACCGCAAGTAGCCAGCACCAGGATGTATGCAAAAATGGACTACTGGCACTTGAGAACAAGGGGAATTCACTGTTTCAAACCGGAAAATGGGCTCGGAGCGAGAAAAGTGCGGTCACCCAAATTTTGAGCGCGGTATCTCAAACAACCGTTATGGCTGTCATAAAACCGATTACAGCAACGGAAAGCTGAGGATTTCAGCTACAAACGAAATACTTCGGTTTTCACGATAGTGCAATATTTGACTGGGTAATGGATGTTTGGAGTCATCGACAGAATACCATTGGAATTTGTATAGCTAGGAGCCAACAAAGGGTTAAGAGAAATGAACCCATGAGAGAAAACTCTATGCTTACCACAGCCACATCGGATCCTAGGAAAGGAATGCACCAATGACCAGTTTCCTTGGCCTTGAATACATTTCCACTGCACAGTGTTGTATGGAGAGTGAAACGAGACACACAGACACACAGAGACAGTAAGTTACAGTAAGTTGAGCCTCACACACCGGGACATTGGACACTGCAGGCTTGCTTAATTTGGGGGAAGCAGCTCGAATACAAAAAGCAGCATCTGAACACACTGCAGCACACTAAACCGAGAGAAGCAGTTTAGAGAATAGATATCCCTTACCGTTTCTTGAGCTTTGGTCCCTGCCATTGGAAAGCGGCCTTGTGTGTTCTCTTCTTGCGCAGTTCACTGTCATTGGCCAGACTGTAAATGAGAGACTCCCAGGTTCCAGTGTGGACACTACTACCCTGTAGGACATCGCACACACACAAACACCAAGAACACAGAATTAGAACCAGCGTGGAAACAGCACAGGCACTGCAGAACAGCACGATTCTCATCGAGACGGAATTATTACAGTCTCCTCAGAGACAAGAAGGCGATAATACTCGGAAAAAGGACACATTTCAGGCTCTTTAAGAACATCTTGAAAGTTTTCAGTTTCACTCGTATACTTTCAAGCCTTATAGTCAGGTGAAATGTAGGCAAAATCAAATGAATGAGGACAATGGATTAAGTACAGTAGAGAGGTAATAACAACAGCGTAAGGAAGAAGAGCTAAAACAACAACGAAGAATGGGTGTCACATACACATAGAATGAAAAGGGGATAAGGTGCAAGTGTGAGGGAACCTACCAGGCGTGTAATGTGGTGCAACAAAAACAGACAAGAAATGTACATAACTAGCGAGTTGTTGACGACCTGCCTAACAGCCTATTAAAGCGTGAATTTAATCTGCTTCTGCTTACATAAGTCAAGTTTCTTAGTGTGAATATACACAGCTTCTAAAACATTCGAAAACTTTGCACTACGTACATGTGACATAATAGAAAAACAATCCTCTGAAAACACCGCACGCCATTCAGGATGCTCACTCACACGCACGCATACACACACACACACACTCACTCCCCCCCCCACACACACACATACACACTCACACACACAAACTGGCACATACCGACGGTCCGGTCTTGAAGGCGTGGAAGCTCTCAGCTTGTGTTATGACGCCTTGGAAATTGAACAGAGAAAAGTAGACAACACAAATTGAAATCTCCATGCAGTAAACCACAATTTGAACAAGCAAGCACAGCCAGAAATGGATTTCACACTAACGTCTTGTCATAATAATGACAGCACACCACACTGCGAAATAGAGTACTGCTACTGTAAGGCTCAGTCGGGAAGTGAACTGCCTGAAAAGAGAATACCAGACCCACCAGGACTCGAACCAGGGACCTTGCTTGCCATGAGCAATGCTCTGACCATCTGATCTATAGGACCAGGCCGAACGTGGAAGGCGCTGACAAGCTTTTCACTCCAAAGGCAGCTCACAACACGTGCCACACACACCGCGACTGTGGTTGGTCCACTGGGGAAGGGAAAAAGGACCCAAGTGTCATTAGTATGATTGTGTGGCACGTGTTGTGAGCTGCCTTTGGAGGTGCAAAAAATAAGCTCCCGCTCTAATTCATTGGGCTCTGCTGCACTGCAGCTATGCTTAAAGGGGAAGTTAAGGCAAAAATTAAAATTCCACCAGTTGTAGTCTTCGGGGTGCTGAGTCGAATGGTCGTGGTCCGAGGAAGCTGAGACGCTCCCTTCCTACTTGAATCCCAATCGAACTCGCGCACTTCCACCGAAACTGGGTGACTGCGCCCTACTAGATGGGGATTTGTATGCAAAATGTCACTAAAAGCGCCATTTCGTTCTTATAAAAGCACGGATGACCGCGATTGGCCTATATGTTGTAGTCTTTTGGACGCTGAGTCGACTGGTTTTGGTCCGAAAAGGCTGCGATGCAGCGTTCCTCCTTTATTCCCAATCGAACATGGTTGAAGAAGCGGTCACGTGCTCCTGCGTACACCAGTCACCTGGTCACCGTGCCTGCAGGGTACAACTTACTAGCCTGTTTGACCTTTTTTGGGTGCAGTCCTGTCACTCGAGTTGAACTCGAGTTGAACCTTGGTGTGAAAGTTGTCACTTGCTGGCGTGGTGACCAGGTGATTTGGGCACCCAGGACCACGTGACCGCTTCTTCAACCATGTTCGATTGGGAATAAAGGAGGAACGCTGCATCGCAGCCTTTTCGGACCAAAACCAGTCGACTCAGCGTCCAAAAGACTACAACATATGGGCCAATCGCGGTCATCCGTGCTTTTATAAGAACGAAATGGCGCTTTTAGTGACATTTTGCATACAAATCCCCATCTAGTAGGGCGCAGTCACCCAGTTTCGGTGGAAGTGCGCGAGTTCTATTGGGATTCAAGTAGGAAGGGAGCGTCTCAGCTTCCTCGGACCAAGACCATTCGACTCAGCACCCCGAAGACTACAACTGGTGAAATTTTAATTTTTGCCTTAACTTCCCCTTTAATCGATTTTTTCCTTTTTTTCCAGAAATACTTGAAAACGTCAGCACAAGCGCGTGCAGAGTCAGCAGACTTTGGAGGTAGTTCGATTTTTTGAAGATGTAGTAGCTGCCGTCTTGCTGTTTCCTTTTCGCAGATCCTATTTCCTGAAGCCGATAGCGTGGCGGCGTTCTGTGAGGGACTTTGATCCGTACGGCAAGGCACGAAGTTGTAGTGGCTGTTCCCTGCAATGGGCACTTCAAACTGCTTCAGCTCTAGGTACCGTGGAAAGTTCTGCCAGAAATCCATGATCGCTCGCCGTAAATCATGGCGTAGCAGAACGACGAAGACCAGATGCTCAAGCAAACCTCCATCACTGGCATCAGCCCGGATCGATGCGGGCCATTTGCCTTAGGAAAATACCCAGTCCCAGGCGTGCTGCGAAACACCTGATGTACCAGCAGCCACAGGAGAGTCTTCTGATCCGCCTGCAACTCGTGGTGACTCCGAACTATTTGTTGAAGGACGGAGGTAAATAGTGGTTCGAACATGATTCAAGACATAGTCGAAGTAGTCATTGTGTTTTGGATCTTGTGACTTCGTATTGCAATACAGGATCGTTGAGTTTCGGCTACTTGGAAATCGATTGGAAAGAGGGTGCTATGCTTGCCACACAGCACTGAAGCTTATCCACTGCGTGGCTGAACGCAGAAATGCGTTGGTGCTGGAGGTAAAGTGCGGTGCTTGCAGCGTCCGTAACCAGGTACAAACTTCCAAAACGCATGCCGGCAAGTCTGGAAATTGCAGGAGCTATGATGTTAACACGAAAGTTGCCTTGGGTGAGCCACACATCCATCCTGTTTCTGTAATAATAATGCTTCGCCATACACTATCGCACGCTAGTAGTAGGCAACGAGAAACTGCAGTGTTTTCACCGTGTTCTCCAAGGTCGTCACCTCCCCGTGGTGTGAATCCCTTGCCCTATAAAACCTGATCTTATTTTATTATGAGTGACAATTGCTATCTGAAGAAGCCCTCTGAAAAAAGAAAATATGGCGTAGTCAACGTCTGAACCGTTTGTTGATGTAGAGAGAGACGGTATCTATTTTCTTGTACCGACGAGGAGTTCAGTATTCAATGTCTCCAAGAGGAGCATACGACATTGGATATGCACCCACTCACGATTCATCCCGAGAGGGTCGATTTAACTCCAATGGAAGCCGCTAAGTATATCTGCCGTATCACAAGACTGATATTAGACATCAGTGGAAGTAAGCAACGGCTGCGTAACATCATCGTGAATGGTGTCGACGACTACAGCACGGTAGGAGTTCAAGATAATGGCGTTCTCTTGCGATGTTGGCAAGACGACCGAAGGACCTTCTACCACATCGGCAGAAAAGGTGATCGAGGCCTCTTGTGGGACGTGTTCGCTGAAATGGCACTGTACCGAAAAGAGAAAAAGGCACCTTTCTGGCAGGATTCTTCCCACTTCTACAGCTTTTGTTGGTATATTGCAAGCATACCACTGTCCTGATGCTGCACATCAAGAAGAAGAGGGTAACTACGAGTGCTATGGCCAAAAATTGTGTTTTCCTGTATTTTTAGCCTAAATTGGCAATTGTGAGTATGCTATGTTAGGCCCCTCCCTGAGTGAAACTGACCGGTAGAACTTGAAAACATGTTGTCTCCGTACACTAGGTACCCAACGGAACAAAGCACAATCGCTTGTAGCCCCGTTGCAAACAAAACAAGTTTGGACCGGAGGGGTTGGTGCCACCTGCCTCATTCAAACTTTCCGATACGTTTGAATGAGGCAAATATCGTCTTGGTCATAGGATGGTGCGGCCGAGTAATTCCCAAGCAAACAAACTCCAAAACTGATCGTTTCGCAGCAGGGTAATGTGGTTCTTCACCTGCCTGACACTGCAACCGCCACACAGCAGCAACTAAGAATCGTCCCAGTTTTCGCAACTCAAAATACCGATCAGGCGAATTCAAACTTTCCACGGACGAGGAGAGAGAGTAGGAACAGAAATTGAGAGGCAGAGCAAGCACACACAACACATGTAGCATAGGAAATACAAGAGCACAGGGGCAGAAGCATACCCGGGAAGTTCTGAATGGTGAAGAGCATTCCCAGATCGGCCGGAATGCTGTCAAAGCCACAGGTCTGGATGATGTGCACACCAGCCTTCTCCGCCTGAGCATGGTATTTCTCCTCTATCCTTTCCAAGATCTAGCATAAGCACATGAGAAGCAGAGCACACAAAATAAACTGCCTATCCCCATCTAATTGTTTTCACATTGCATCGCCTGGTGACAAACAAGCACATGCACTTGTACAAAAATAAGTGGATGATGCAAAGAAAAAGAAGCCACTGAACAACAAAAACATCTGATGTAGAATGATATACCCAGAGCCCGCCACACATATCCTACAGCTAGTACATGTGCAGGGCCTTACACGGCTCCTCCGATCCCAGTGTCAACTGCAGCACCAAATGACAGCAAGTATTCACCTTCAAAAAGATGGGAAATAAGCAGTTTATTCTCCAACTGCAACATAAACATTGACCACATGATGTGCCCACTAGTCTCACCTCAGTCTCTCCACAAATGTCTACATAGTGACACTTATTGGCAATGCAGGCCTCGACGACTGGTGGCCCGAAAAAGCGATACTGGATGGGACAAAAAGCAAGCAATAACACCACTGTGATCTCAGTTCTCATTCTACATGTCTTCAGAAAGTGCCAGGGAAACACAATGGTACACACACACACACACACACACACACACACACGCGCGCACGCGCGCTCAAACACCCAAGAAAAAGCGTAGCCATTGATCTGGGGCACACTGCATAGACATGGGCTCACCGGTCCAACGCAACTCAGCAGAACTTTGGACATGGAGCACATCTGCTCCAGGGACGCTGTGTCTTTGACATCAGCCACGATCACACCGGCTTCTTCACTCACGTCACGTCCTGACAAAAAAAGTCGAAAAACAGAGTGCAGAGTAAAGGAACAGCAGGACTAAACAACATAGGGTGTTCCCCCGCAAAGTTACGAGTGCATTCTGAAACATGTGCCATTAGTACTACGGTGTAGTATTCAATTACAGGACAACCCAACACCACCACCATCATCATACAACAATCATAGTTAACTTGTCACAGCGTGTGCGATGCAGTATAGCGCTATACTATATGACTGGTCCTTTGGGAGCTTGCACACCATTGCAAACACAATGAGGGCAATCTTGCCAAACCATTGTAACAAATGACCATACGATGAAAAGGAGTTCAATGATTGCATTGTGATCGGAAAAGAGAAAAGTCGGCTCTGCAATCTTCTATAAACGAAGATAGTTATTGTAAATCTACAAACTTAGGCCAATCCCATTTGATGTGAAATTGTGCAATATCGTGCAGCTTGGCCTCTCTCTCTCTATTCTGGCTTGTAGACTTTTCTGAGTTGGACTTTTCACGTCCTCTGTGCCTTTGCATGTATGCCATACTAGACATCAGACTCATCACACCACGGAACAATAGGGTGTGTGCATGCCAGGGAGTACTACTTCCTGGTGCATACCCGTATAGTCTTGCTCACTGAAATCAAGTCGTGTCGCTCAAGTTTGCGCCTTGCACCATGTCGCAGCCCAGTGTTCGCAGGTCCAGGGCTGCGCAACGCACGGCGCGCACTTGAGCGACGCGACTGGATTCCATTGAGCAGCACTGCACTACTACCAGTGCACTGCATTCCTGTACTGTCGTGCTGCGCGAGTCGTGTAGATACATGTTCATCTGGTACGAGTACACGGGCTTGTCATGAACATGTGGCCACGGAAGGTACGCTCAACTCAGCTGGTGGTCTTGCTTAGAGAAAGAAATCTAGTGTTCATGGAATACTAAATAATCGAGCCTCATTTGTGCTGTGACGATGAGTCCACAGCTGACAAGTGACAAAACAGCAAACAGCAGCTCCCAGACCTAAACCTTTCATATTCGGTAGTGTTGTGAGCCTTGAATCGAAGAGTGTTTGAAATAAGCTATGTTCGCACCAAAAATCACCATCTGATTCTCAGCCCAAGACCAAACACATGACATGCTTGTCAAGCATCGGATTGATCAACAAACAACAGGCAATGCATATACAGATGGACACAACACAAGTTCACTTTCAAGTGGAGATATATCTTCGGGGTCACTCGTATTACCTACTATTGGCCGCCAAATCATTTGAAATAGCATCGGCAATATTGCTTTCACACTCTCCTTTCGACCTACGAGTAGCTGCATGCTATAACGTCACAGAGTATGTGTCGCGGCCGCATGACATTATGGCGCAGCCACCGACATTCATGTATTGGAGGAATATCTCTTTGTTGCTGAGACGTGGGACCAACAAAATTCGATTGAGTGCCCCAAACTCTACGGACCCTGAACTTTCATTTTTCACCGGACTTCCCTTTTTTTTTAGATTTAAGGCCACACGTTTTTACTTCTATGTTTCTCGTCACCCACGCGCATACGATTCAGGAGTCTGGAAGAAAACAAAAAAAACTGTGCTGCACTGTGGGGACCAGTACATGCACATGTGCACGCTGGCCTGGCCTGCGCGACACATGATGCGAGGTCGCTGCATGCAGTTTTTGTTGCGCAATCTAGCTGCACGTGCACAGAAGCTCCTACCGCGTACTAGTTGCTAACTTTGGATGCTATTTTACACTCTATATTGGTCAATTTTAGTATGACCAAAGGTCTAGTAAACTTATGTATTTACTTTTCGGTCATTTTTATTTTTTTGCACCTCTCGCATACGATTTTAGATTTTCAGGTGACGAGAAACAGAGAAATAAAAACGTGTGGCCTAAAAGAAAAGAAGAAAATAGCAATAGTTCTATACAGGCAACACTGGCTTATACTGGCAAAGGTGCCTGGGCCGAGTCCTAATGTATTATTGGTAGCAGTCATTTTTTTCGAGTCATTTCCTTTTCAAAGTTTTCCCTTCTCCATCCACTGAAATTGACAAAAATTCTATACAACAAATTCACCAAAGCTTACCGACATGTTTGCTTGCTTCTGCAAGAACTGCCTCGAGCTTTGCTCTGTTTCGACCAGCCACAGCCCATGTTAGAGAGCCTGACACTCTCCTGGCAAGTTCCTCAACAACAAACTGGCCAGTATAGCCAGATGCACCAAATACAACAAGATCAAACTGGCTCATGGTGATGCGTGGAGAGTTTTTTCTCAGCGAAAGAAGGCTTTGCCTCTCAGGAAAAGAGTGGATATTCCTACAGCTAAAAAGCCGGTACAGATGTAGCACACACTAAGAAGGAAGGACCTCCACTCCACAAGAAGCTTCACTTTCCCAACTACTGTACAGAAAGACAAAGTAAGTTTCTGGACGACTATGAGGTGAAAAGTTAGTTTTTTGACCTTTCAAACTTCATGCCATGCAGTCGATTATGTCACATGAATTTTTGGTGGAAAGCTCTAGAACCACTGTACCATGGTCCACGCATGCATGGCCCAGTCGTCCCCGCACTGCGTAGGCGTAGATCTACGCAAAATGCATACGATTTTGGATCTACCGCGAGTACCGTACATTTCCTAGTGTTTTGCGCAAAACTGAAGGGTAGGTCTACGACGCTGTCGGGCCCTGAACCAGCCGCTACCGGAGTAAATTTAGGTGTTTTGAAGACCACACAGGAATAATAATAATAATAAGGCCAAACTAAAGAAGGTGTGTGGTTCGACTAACATGGACATTTTTTTTACGGGCGGGCGGGCGGATTTTTTTTTTTTAATATATTTTTTAGTACATGTAAATACACTGTATACGCGTATCGAGTAGACTCTACTACCAGCACAAGGCAGCAGTCGTACCACTCACTGCACTGCACTGCAGTACAACTACAAGTCAAGTCCAAAAGGAGCCGCCTGCGTCCGCAGACTCACGCCCCACAGCACGTAGACGTGGACGTGTTCAGTCCACGTACGTCAGTCACACGACAGCCCACCGAAAAAAAGTTACGGTCGGGCTGAAATTGTACGGTCGGTCGGGTGAGTCGAACCACACACCTTCTTTAGTTTGGCCTAATAATATCTTTATTAGGATGACCCAGAGGCTTGTCGCGGAACACTGCGTCCACGTCTTCCTTCCTGCGTCGTTTGTTTGAAAGATTAGTCGGAGTGTTTTTGAGCTCGTGTTTCGTCTTCGTTGTGGAATTGCTGTGCGTACATTCTCCCTGGAATTACCAAAGTACCACGTGACCCTGTTTCTAGTAGTAGTAGTAGTAGATTTTATTATTTTACTAGGGGAGTCCCAACAGGCGTTGCCTTTTTACTGGGAACCCTAGGTGAATTTTTACCATGTTTACATACAGAGTAAGAGACGGGGCCTGACGGCAGTCAGTGGGAAGAGCATTCCATCTGTCTGCCGCCAGGAAAGAAATAGAACGCATGCCATATTGCGTAGAAACAGGCGGAAGAACTAATGCGCGCTGTGCCTGGCCGCGCGTGCGAGCCTGGTGTCCAGGCACAGCAGCCCTAAGCTGGAACAAGGATTGGAGAAGGGGACTAGCAAGATGTGGGGTCAAGCAGCGGTACACGAAAACATAGAGTTTAAGATTTGTGCGCTGTTCAAAAGAATAGAGATGATATTTGCGGAGAACAATTTCAGTAGACATCATACGGTCAAACCCAAAAACTTTCTTCATTGCTATGTGACTGACCGTCACGATTTTATTGAACAGGGTGGCGCTGAGACAGTGCAGATAAGCGTTACTGGCATAGTCGAGAGTCGATTGCACAATGGATAAATAGAACGTCCTCTTCGCTTCAGGTGTTAGGTTTTTTCGGCCATGTCTGAAGGCGGCAATCTTGCCGAACACCGCACCGCAGACCTTCTCGACTTGCGGCTGGAAGGTGAGATGCTCGTCGATGAGTAGTCCGAGATACTTCACGGTGGCTGCAGGGGTGAGGGGCTTGCCTTTACAAACTAGGGGGATTGGTAGATGCGGCACAGGTTGGCGTGGGCGCCGAAGGACCAGGAACTGCGTCTTGTCAGGGTTCATGAGAAGTCCTTTGTCATCAAGGTAGAGCTCCAGAGCGCTAAGGTCATCCTGAAGCTTTCGCAGCATGACAGAGAGGTCCGTTCCAATGACGAAAAAGGCGATGTCATCGGCATAGAGCTGAGAAATACTGTTCCGAACAATCTGTGGAACCTTGCGGATGTAGACGCAAAAGAGGAGGGGGCCAAGGACGGACCCTTGCGGAACTCCCCTGGTGCAGGGCACAGTCCCACCACGCTCCCCATTGACCACGACTTGTTGACTTCTGGAGGACAGATAGTCCGCGAACCACTTCAGCACCGAGCCGCCTAGCCCTACGTCAGCCAGCTCGTTGACCAGTTGTTGATGCTGTACACGGTCGAAAGCCTTGCTCATATCTGCGAACAGTATCGCGCATCGCTGGCCATTGTCCAGTGCTCTTGTCCACCTGTCTATGGAAACAGCGAGGGCATCTTCGCAACTGTGCTTTGGACGGTACGCAAACTGCTCCAGCGGCAAGGCGGACAGCTCTGGGTGGTCACGGAAGAATTCAGTAATCTGCCGGTGGACAACCTTCTCCAATATCTTGGAGGCAACGGGCAGCAGAGATATTGGCCGGTAGTTGGTGGCTGCAAGTTTGTCCCCGGACTTGAAGAGTGGGCACACGTGTGCATGCTTGTAAGAGGCTGGAAAAACGCCAGAAAGTAGGGACTGATTGATTATGGATGTTAGTGAGGCCGTGATATTTGCTTTGCATGACTTTAAGATGCAGGGAGGAATGCCATCCGAACCCGCGGCCTTGTGGGAGTTTAGAGTAGTCAGTAGAGCCTCAACTGTTTCAGTGTTGACCAAGGTGAAGTCAGTCAGGGTGCTAGGTGCTGTCGGATCCCTGTCGGCTGGTATCTGCAACACTCCTGGCCTGGCTGGGTCGTGGACAACTGCCGCAAATGTTGCAGTGAGTGCTGGAAGTGGCGCTGCAGGGGTGGATTTCGTGGTGGCTCGACCAGAGAGCTTATTTAAGAGACACCACTGGCCTCTGGGGTCACGCTTCATGTTTCTGAACTGTTGCATTAGGAACTCCGACTTCAGGCGCCTGTTCAGAAGTGTCCCTTCCCTTCTCACTGCCCGGTACCGTTGCATTAGTTGTTGATCAGAGGGACGTGACCGAACCTTTCTGTGCAAATGCTTACGCTGCTGTAAAAGATATCGCAGGTGAGGAGTCAGCCAGGGTTGAGGTTTGGGTTTGCTGAAGGATGGTACGCAGATGCGACGGACGGGGCAAAGTTTGTCGTAAGTTGACGTGAGGACGGCTGTTAGGCTGTTCGCCAAGATATTTACATCTGTTGCAAGGGGGAATGACGTCAGTTGTTCGTCCACGGTTCGGCATAGAGCGTCCCGGTCTATTTCTGTGGCGCTCGGCTTCCTGATATTGGTGTAGAGTGGACAGGTAGACATGGTTGGATATGTTAGGTGGGTTATAACTAGGTCGTGGTCGCTGATACCGTCCACAGGGTGCACTGCTGTCTGTGTAAGCTGGACTCCAGTGGAAACAAGTACCAAATCGATGCAGGTCTGCCCATGACGAGTGGGAGCAGTGACAACATTCCTGAGATCAAACTCGCAGCACATATTCCGGAGATGTTTGTAGTGTCCACTGCGAGGCTGCAGAACATCCGTGTTCAGGTCACCGAGGACAATAATGTTCGAAAACTGACGTAGAATGTTGTCGAGTTGAAGGCTGAAGAGTTCCCAGAACTCGACCTTTGCGTTGGGTGGACGGTACACGCTGCACACAACCAGCTCGTTGGATTTGGGTTTGGAAGACGGTATGCGAACACGTACAAATATGCACTCCACTCCCGGTATACATTGCGTTGGGGCAGGAGAGGAAACAAGAGACGCGTGCACATACATGCATACTCCTCCGCCATGTAGATCTCTGTCTTGTCGATACAATGTGTAGCCAGGAACGTGTAAAAGAGAATCGGGAATGCTGCTGTCCAGGTGTGTCTCGTTAATGGATAGAATGTGAATTTTATGATCGTGCAAGAGTTTGTGAATATCCTGAACCTTATTTCTGAGACTACAAATATTTATAAGAGCTAAAGTGACATTACGACAAGTATTAGTGTGAGCAATGATCCGGTGGCTTACCGACGAGGTGGTAGGATTTGAGGGACTCCCAGGACGATCCTATTGCGTGCCCGGATGTTCCAGTGCACCCCTGTCAGCAGAGCCTCGTTCCTGCAGGAGGTGTGTGATCTGCTGGGGGGTGTACGGTTGGTACGTTTCGTCGAGAATCTCGTCGTACGGCATTGAGCACTTCACGCCTCTACGTCGAAGCTCCTTGTAGCTCGTCACGTTGTTCTTCCTGGCTGTCTGTTGCTGTCGTGTCAGGTCATTGGCCATATATATGGGAGTTCCATCTTGTAGTTTGAGGTTGAATCGTGTACGGTATACGGCAGACTTGCTGGCTTGGCTTTTGAATTTGATCCGTACAGGACGGGGACCTCGAGACCGCTCAGTTCCAATCCGTTCTGCGTGCGCGACTTCATAGGAGTCTATCTTCAGGATCCGGATGCAGTCGTCAAATAGGCTGTCGTCCGCTTCCGGGATGCCGCGAACAATGGCGTTGTTGCAGCGCTGTTGACGGTCAACTTCTTCCTGCACCAAAGCAGCAAAGTTGACGACGTTGCACGTGCCAACAACCCCTTCCGGGGGCGGCATGTCCTTTTCACCGTTCGTAGATCTACGGTACGCTGCCGTACCTGTACTCTCAAGACGAGTAAGGCGAGCCTCGAAGATGTCCAGCTTCTCCTTCAATGCCCGATTTTCGGCCATTACAGCATCGATCTTGGCCGAAAATTCCAATGACATGACATCGAAGCGCTCCGTAAGAGCACGTTGCTCCCGCAGGATGTCAGAGAGGAGACTCTGAACACTGTCCTCTCCCTTGGCATTGCTATCGGTCTCCAGGGACACTTGCGCGCGAATCACGTCAGGTGGTGTGCTGGCTTGCGTTTTTCGGCTTGTTGCTGACAGCTTGGATGGCGTGGACTCAAGGCTGGGACTGCGCCTCGCTGGAACCTTTGCGGCAGCCTTTGCGGCAGCACTTCTATAGGTTTGGGACATGACAGAACAGACGTGGAGTCAAAATCACGCCTGGTTCGCCAAAAATTCCGGAGCTTCAAAAAATGCAACCAGTCGGCATTCCAAATCCAGGATACTCGCCTTTGTGTCTTAGGGCCTGGTCAGACTGCGGCAAAATCGAAATAATCCTAGGATTATAATCCGAATCTCCATAGTAACTTGCCGCCAGAGCGGCAAAAGCGAGAGTTGACGCTCCAAAAAAAAAGCAAGAACGGACCACGCTTTTCCGCTCCAAACAGGATTTGACGCTGATACGCCATTGACGCTGATAATCACTGATTTTTTCATCTCGATATCGAGGAGCTAATTGGCCACGGACAACAACAAAACTCATAAGGATTGTTGCAAGGATTGCACTGAAGGTGTTGGCGATCCCCAAGGTGAAGGAATTTGACGTCGTTCTTGGAGATTACCACTTGACGCTCGAAATGAAGTTTGAATTTTCACTCTCCCCACATGTGTAGTGTGATCGCGATTCAAATTCTGGACGCTGTTCTGTTTTCGTCAGGCAACCAAGATTTGCCGCAGTCTGACCAGGCCCTTACGTAACATTACACTGTACTCATGCTCATGGTACATATTTTTCGATTTCGACAGCAGTTCTGTATACCACTCATGGTAGTATTGGTACATGTACTACCAAGAGTCCATAACCCATGGCATGGACTCTTGCAGTCTTGGTACTACCAAGAGTACATAACCTGGTTATGTACTCTTGGTACTACGTGTAAGTAGTAAGTTGTAGGAGTTTTGCCGGTAGCCACGATAGTTTTTATCCCTGCTTTGTACTGATACGTCCTTTCATAGCCTGATAATTGAAAGTGCTACGTCACAGCATAGCAACAATTTCAAAAATTCAAAAATTGGATCCACTTGGATCCAGTTTTTGTATGGATCCAAGCACATTTCAAGCCGTCTTACTCACAGGCTGCAAGGTGATGTTACCAGTGAAACTGACTGATTTGGCTACTGGGGGCGGGGTTACCGGTTACAACTGGTGGCGAATTCGCGAAGTAAAAGTCACCCCTGCATACGACATGAGTGAGTTGCTATGCACCCACATACCTTAGTGGATCCAAAATAGAAATCTGATGTCAACTTAGTACTCCCTGGCCGTTTTTGACGTCATCACTTTCAAGCCCTGAACAGCCAAACGAAACTTTGTGGCGGGACCTACAATCATGTAGTTTTATTGTGGCGCAGGGGTCCCAAGTTTGTCACTTCGAGTTGTACCAAGAGTACATAACCCCCCAGAGTGTGCAACTCCACTATGGGTGCTGTCCCGACAGAATTTCAAGTTGACGTCATTTTGATGATGCAATGCGCACTGTACACGGATTATCAGACGAATCCGGAACCTGTGGTTGACCGAAGCCGATCGATCCTGTACAAATTATTGGAAAGAAAAACGTGTGATGCGTTGACACCCGTACACATGTTGTAAATCACTGGTGCAAGGAGCATTGCGTCATAAATAATGACGTCAACTTGAAATTCTGTCGGGACAGCAGGGTATGTGGGAGTTGCACACTCTGGGGGGTTATGTACTCTTGGTTGTACACAACGACCACATCAACACCTCAAAAGACCAAAGAAAACAAGAGAGCAAAGAAGTACATGACATTGTCACATGATTTAATATAATACAACCTTGCTCTCTTGTTTTCAACGTTGCGATTTTGCCTGGCCTACTGTGATGATGGCAGTCACACTGTGCATCTACTGCTTACACATACCAGCTGCATAAATGCCGTTTATTTTTATTTTTTTATTTTTAATACTATTATTATTTTTTCGGCAACGCAGATGATGATGATGATGACTGTGATGATGGAGACTTCTACTCGGGAGCAGATACTCGTAACAACAACCTGGGAGGGAGAGCGTGGCGAGCCAAATGTTGGGATGAAAAGAGCTAGCCTAGAGCCACATTCTGTCTCGAAAAAGGTCGTTCCTGCATACTTGCTCTACGTACATCTTGCATCATGCGCATGCGGCATGATGTGGCCTGAATCTGCAGGTGTGAGATTCGCATCTGCCAGGCCCATTTGAAAGGGGAAGTTAAGCCTAAAATCAAATTATTTTCACCTGTTGTAATCTTCGAGGTGCTGAGTCGAATGGTCTTGGTCTGAGGAAGCTGAGACGTTCCCTTCCTTCTTTATTCCCAATCGAACTCGCGCACTTCCACCGACACTGGGTGACTGCGCCCTACTAGATGGGGATTTGTATGCAAAATCTCACTAAAAGCGCTATGTCGTTCTTATAAAAGCACGGATGGCCGCGATTGGCCCATATGTTGTAGTCTTCTGGACGCCGAATCGGCTGGTTTTGGTCCAAAAAGGCTGCGATGTAGCGTTCTGTCCTTCTTCCCAATCGAACATGGCGCTGGACAAGCGGTTACGTGCTCGTGCGTACACCAGTCATCTGGTCAACGTGTCTGCAGGCTACAACTCACAGCATGTTTGGGCGAGTTTCTGTCACTCGAGTTGAACCTTTGCACCTTTGAGTTGAACCTTGGTGTGAAAATTTGTCACCTGCTGGCGTGGTGACCAGGTGACTGGTGTATGCAGGAGCACGTGACCGCTTGTTCAACCATGTTCGATTCTCCATCTAGTAGGGCGCAGTCACCCAGTTTCGGTGGAAGTGCGCGAGTTCGATTGGGAACAAAGGAGGAAGGGAGCGTCTCAGCTTCCTCGGACCAAGACCATTCGACTCAGCACCCCGAAGACTACAACTGGTGAATTTGATTTTAGGCTTAACTTCCTCTTTAAAAAAAAAAATACTTCGAAGTACGTATGGTCACGCGGCGCCCTCACAATGCTCGCACAGCATGCACTGGACATGCGTCGTGTCAAAGTGTCCGGGTTGTTGTTGATTTTTACTTCGCAAGGCCAAACTTGCAATGGTGCCCAATTCTATGGAAGAGAGAGAGAGAGAGAGAGAGAGAGAGAGAGAGAGAGAGAGAGAGAGAGAGAGAGAGAGAGAGAGAAAGAGAGAGAGAGAGAAAGAGAGTAAGTTACATTTATAAAGACAGGTAAGTCTAACAAATGAGGACTGAGACCTCTACAACAGGGTTTTTACGCCTGAAAGCAGGTGCATGATTTAACAAGCAGGTTGTCAGTCTAGATTATATGCGCAGATGGAGAAAAAATGTGCAGAATTTTTGTAATGAGATGAAAAGCAGAAATAATAAGAAATAATAGGAAAAGATGAAATGAAAGCCTGCTCACAACCCCGCCCAGCCTTGCGAACTGGGTATGGTGGATTAAGAACCCGGTTCAACTGACCATAAAGTTCACGTCCTATGCATTACCGAGTCTCACCTGGACTCCACTGTTAGCGATGCTCGCCTTAACATACCTAACTTTAATGTTTTCCGCTGTGATCGCACTATACATGGTGGCGGTGTCTGCATTTATGTTCATTCTCACTTTGCTGGAACCGTAATCCAACGATCTACAGGATCCACTGTAGAGATATTAACTGTCCGTATCTGTCTTGCTACCAAGCCACGTGCAACAGACATTAGTGTGTCCACCTTGTATCGCCCGCCGTCTGCCACAGTGAATTTCTGGGACCAGTTGAGCTCTGAACTTGATTTAGCCCTTCAAACTCCGAATGCATTAATCCTAGGCGACTTCAATACTGATGTCCTCCAGCCAACGACTCCAGGATATCGCCATCTACAGCGTGTCTGTGCGGAGCATCACCTCAGAAATGTTATCACTGAACCCACTCGTTTAGCACGCACCTGCCTAGATCTTGCCCTGGTTACAGACGGCTCCCCTGTAGTCAAGGCGGAAGTAGTCTCAATGAACGGTGTTAGTGATCACGATCTCATCATTGTCCAATGTGCCTATCAAAACCTTGAGCCCATTCCTGCGCACACTCACAGGCTGATCCGGAAGCCTGCACCCCATTCTATGGATTTTGACCAATGTGGCCAGGAAATCAGTGAAAGTTTCAGAACTTCGGAGTCGCCCACCAGCCTGGACGGTCAAGTGAAGCAATTTTCCACGTGTTTGAGACATGTTCTGGACAGAAATGCCCCGATCACTCAGCTCCAGGTGTCTGGATTTGGCAGGCCTCGTCGGCAACCATGGGTTACGCCACACTTGAAAAAGCTTCTTCAGCTTCGAATAAACTTGCACAGGAAATTACGAAGGAACCCAACCGACGGCCCCCTCCTCCAGCAGTACCGGGCAGCACGGCGCGAGGGAACCATCTTGAATAAGAAACTCAAAACAGAATACTGCGTGAAGGCATTCAACACCCACAAACGGAACCCCAGAGCCCAGTGGCAAATCCTGAACAAGCTTGCAGGACGAGAAAAAGTCAAATCACTACCTAAGGCGACTATATCCGACCTGACAGCCACATTTGCAACCGTAGTTTGTGATCCTGCAAGACCGTCTGAACTTGTTCTACCCAGCCCACCAGTCGACATTCCCACTCTCGACGAGTTTACGCCAGTCACAGTAGAGTATGTTGAAGATGTCTTGAAGTCATTGAACAGCCACAAAGCACAAGGTTCCGATGAAATACCACCATGTCTCCTCAAAGGATGCCGCACAGACATCGCTGGCCCACTCACCGCTATCATCAATAAGTCTCTGCATACAGGCCAAGTTCCAAGTAGTTTTAAGCATGCACACGTGTGCCCACTCTACAAAGCTGGCGACGCAACTATTGGCTCCAACTACCGACCAGTGTCACTTTTGCCAGTGATATCCAAAGTGCTTGAGAAGGTAGTACACCGACAACTTGTAGCATTCTTCGACAATCATCCGGAACTCGGTGCACTACCGGAGGAGCAGTTTGCTTACAGGCGCAATCACAGCTGTGAAGACCTTTTGGCGCATGCAATAAACGACTGGCAGCTGGCCTTGGACAAGAAGCAGCTGTGTGGAGCCATGTTTGTAGACATGAGCAAGGCCTTCGACCGCGTTCAGCATAGCAAGCTCGTGCAGGAACTGGCTTCAGTTGGCGTCGGAGGTGTGGCATTGCGTTGGTTCGCAGACTACCTTACTGGGAGAACCCAGCAGGTCGTTGTCGGCGATGCCCGAGGCAGTACAGAGCCCTGCTCACATGGTGTACCACAAGGCTCCGTGTTAGGCCCCTTACTTTTCTGCATTTATATCCGGCGTACCCCTCAGAAATTTCAACATTGCCGTGCTCTCCTGTTTGCGGACGACATCGCGTTCTACGTCATTGGTCGCAAGGCTTCAACCGTGCTCAGAATGCTGCAGACAGATCTCTTGAATCTGGATGACTTCCTCAGCGAACGGGGACTGGTGCTGAATCCCCAAAAGTCTCAGCTACTGCTGCTCAGACGACCTACTGCGCAACTGGACGTGATCCCCAGCATCACCTGAAAAGGCACCGTAATCCCCGAGTCCAGCCATGTTCTGTACCTTGGCCTCCTATTGGACTCGTCGCTCAGCTTCGAGCAGCAGGTTGAACGTGTGTGCGCAAAGGCACAGTGCAAGCCGTTGCCTCATTCCGCCACGGGCGCCGCGATGTCTCCATGAACGGCCGCCGCATGTTTTACCTGACAATTGTCCAGAGTACCTTGGACTATGCCAGCACATGTTATGTTCACTGCTTGTCTGCTAAACTCAGAGACAAACTTGAGTCAACCAGCAATAGGTGCCTAAGGCGAGTGTTTGGCCATGATCAGTATACTTCTATCGATTTCATTCTCACCAAATATAACCTGTATACCTTCTCTCGCCGTGTAAACTTGAAGCTGTTTGTGTTTGTTTTTTTGTTGTCTATCTCGTTGCACCAGTCCTCTTTTAAGCACGATATTTACCCCCCGCTCTGCATCATGCCGCACAAATGCTGCTACCCGCGGTCAAGCTTCAGCCGCTCTGAACCTACCCAGAGCTACGTCTCGTTACGGCCTGAATGCTATTTCATTTTTGGCAGCAGACAGATGGAACATGCTTCCACCTGGATGTCGTCAAGCTAAGCCCTTTTCTGCATTTGTCACAAGCACCAAGTCATTCCAAGGGTTCCCAGTAAAAAGGCAACACCTGTTGGGAGTTCCCTAGTAAAATAATAAATTCTACTACTACTACTACTACTACTACTACTACTACTACTACTACTACTACTACTATTACTACTACAACGCTCGAGCAAGCGCTCTCCACTCAAGGTGTTCACAGCAACTGATAGGAACTCATATGGGGAAATTATAGAAAAGAAAAAATAAGATAAAGAGAATAAATTTCAACGCACCTCAATAAACGGAGCCCCACATACAGTACCTCAGAAAAGTGGATCTTCCGACCAGTGTTTTTGTTGACGTCGCAACCAGATGATGTAGCTGCTTCGCAGAGACGTCTTACTGCACAAATTACAAATAAATTTTATTCTTCGATTAGAAAACCCAAGCGCTTTCAGAGCCCTCCGAAGAGAGTCCGGGATGAAACCACGCACACCTACCTCAACCGAAAAAGAAACGACCTGCCACCCGTTTGCTCGGCATTGATGAGAGAGAGAGAGAGAGAGAGAGAGAGAGAGAGAGAGAGAGAGAGAGAGAGAGAGAGAGAGAGAGAGAGAGAGAGAGAGAGAGAGAGAGAGAGAGAGAGAGAGAGAGAGAGAGGAGGGGAGAGACAGAATATAGCGAGGGAAGTAGTGAGGTTAGGGCATGGGGGAGATGGATTAGTGGTGTGTGGTGGTCGCATCAACGTGTGGTTGGGTGTAGCAGCGAAGAACAAATTGCTATGTAATAATAGTACGGAAGATATGATAAGCGATTTTGCAGCGTCAACAGAGGGAACAAAAAGAGTTCATAGGCAAAAAAAAACGAGAGCGCTTGGAAGCTCAGGGCTCTACGCTATGCTTTTTTTGCCTAGCTCATCATGCATGTTATTAGAACTGATGGAACTTTCTTTTTGGCCCCAACTTCGTTGCGGTTTTATCGTGTTTTACGTCGACCATGACGGCTACAATGCACAACCATATCACAACGAACTGATAGGCTACATCATTGTATTGCAAAAAGTTTCCATCTGTTCGAATAACATGCATGATGAGCTAGGCAAAAAAGCATAGCGTAGGGCCCTGAGCGAAAGAAATAAACTTTGCATTCGAGGGTAATACGACACCGTCTATCACCTAGATGACCTAGGCAAAAAAGCAGAGGGATGTTATAAATTTTTCATTTCTCCTATTTTTTCAAGACAACCTGGGATTCGAACCCGCACTATCGCCCTGAATTCATTCCCCCGATACACTTCGCATACATACTCACTCTTCCAAGTTGCTTCATGTTATGATCTTGCATTTGACAGTCCTATTTGAATATTGTGGCCAGCTGTCTTTGATGGTACAGGACAGGTACGGGATAGCGCCAGGCATGCCGATGGCACAAACAAACACACACGGAATTAAAGCTGTGTGGACCCTGGCTAGCGCCAGATGTTACTGAAGTAACGTCTTTTGCATAGCTACGGGAATAAAATGAATAAAAAGGTGTACAAGCATGCAGAGAGAAATACATGATGGAGTGTGTGGACAGGGACAGAGCATTCATCGCAGGATGTAGAGGATGGAGGCAAGCTTAAATTGCTGAGCAGCCGTGATCTCCCCTACACTCCTTGGGAGTGCATTCCAGGCCAAAGCTGCCTGAAAGGCCAGGCGAGATATGCCGACTTCTGATTGTGCCGAAGGGACAGTGAGACCCCTGGAAACCTGGTGCCAGGTGGTGCTACCTGCTGATGGTGAGAATAGATCCTGGAGGACACTGATGGCTTTCCCATTGACACAGCGCCACACAAGGATGAGTCGCTTCTGGGCGCAATTCTCGCGAACTATGTACACCGGCATCCATTCGAGCAGAGGCTGGGCAGAATTGTGAGTCGTCAAACCGTATACCGCTCTCACCGCTCGGTTCTGCAGGACCTGAAGGCGATCAAGCGGCGAAGCCTTGAGGGAGGAGGAGAAGGCGTTAGATCCGTATAGAAGGTCAGGCATGGTGATTGACCTCACATACTGGATACGACTACGGAGGCAGCATACTGGCCAACCCAGCCAAAGCAAATCCCTTAGTCACACACCCAGTTCCCTGGTTTTCGCCAATTTCGGCCATTTTCTCTTTTTTTTTTGGGGCAATTTTTGATTATTTCTGCGTTTTTTCCGCAGTTGTTTGCCAATTTTTCTTTCTTTTTATTCATTTCCAACCCATTGCTTATTGGGGGACCAAAACCTGAGTTTCTTTAGTGTCAGATCGCCCCTACATGTGTGATTCTGTTAAATGCAGGGCCGCATGTGCCCTTGTCACACCACAAAACAACCTTTTTATGAACACTCACGGTTCAGTGCCAATACCGGTAGTTTTTCGATCAAAGTCAAAAAGCCGGTAGTGACCGTAGTTTCCCGGTATAATACCGGGGGAACCGGTAGTGGTTTGGCAAGTATGAGGCAGAGGCATCTGCGGGACCGCCATAGTGCTCCGATCTTCTGCACAACTTTCTTCGCAATCGCGTCGACATGGGGATCCTCCTTCACAGGGGCATCAAGGGTCATGCCGAGGTACCTTGCAATTGAGCTGGGGGGGGGGGGTATCTAGTTGCAGTGGACAGCGACATGCAGAAACAGCGAAGGGAGGCACTGTCCAGGCCGATACCAAATAGGTCGCGGACCAATTGGCAGTGATTGACCTTGTCAAAGGCTTCTGACATATCGATGAGGCAGACGCCTGTGGTCAACTTGTCCTGGGCCTTCAAGATGGCATCTGTTGCTACAACTACAGTTGTACGGCATTCTCTGTGGAGTGCTCATGGCGGAAGGCAACCTGCGCTGGTGGTATGGCACATGAGCGCTCCAGATGTGCAACAAGTTGCTTCTGGACTGTCTTCTCGAGTAGTTTGGATGCGGGTGCGTTCAGTGTTGCTAAGCAAGACTCTTGCTGTGAAAGATGCTGTAACAGTGTAAGTAATAGTAGTTGTTGTTGCCGTGCTATTCCCGCTGCTTGCCGCATTAACTACTTGTTCAGTGGAGAGAAGCTTTGGTCTTCTTGTGTGGTGAGGGTCAAGAATGGGTATCTTGACTCAGGCCTGGTATACTTCCATAAAGAACCTAGGAATCGAAGTATCCTGTCAGCATGTCGGCTTACAAGGATAGTCGGCCTTCCAATTTCAGGGGCCATAACTATTACCCAGCAAGTGCTGGAGGGCGTCGTGGGGGCCACCGCGCATTTCCCCGCCATGACAATCATAAGCGAGAGGGTCATTTTTCCGCCACTGCCAGTTCAAAAAACGGACGTGCAGGGAATCGGCCCTTTCGGGGGCGCGGTCAGGGTCATTGATGACCCTACCGGTGGGTGGTTCGCGTTCCCAGTTCAACCTACATCTTCGCGGCCATCCAAGTCCACCCCACGAGCTGGCACACGCTCTGCTCGTGTCCCCGCTCCACCAAATTCCGGTCGCTGGGCCTTTGAGGCATTTTGTGCAAGCCTGGTCGGCAATCACGTCAGACACGTGGGTCTTGGATGCGGTGCGGGGCCTGAAGCTGGATCTCATGGCCGATCCTGCACAAAGTACGGAGCCCAGAGAATTATGTCTGGAGGAGGACAGAGCGCTCGCTGTGCGGCTAGAAGTGGGCGAATTAGTGCTGAAAGGGGCCGTCACTCGAGTGCAGGAGTGTCCTCATCAATTTGTCAGCCAGATGTTCACCATTCCAAAGAAGAATTCCGGCAAGGAACGTCCCGTGGTGAATTTGAAAGCGACCTAGGCCCATGGGCTTGTACGGCGAAGCTTCTCGATGTTCGAACTTGGCCTGGGCTTATGTGCGAGCATGGGCTTATACGCGGGTGGGCTTATCCGCGGGATTCTACGATACATGAAGAGCGCTAGATACGGAAATCAGGAATTCTAGCCATGGAGAATTCATACTTGAAGAAACCGAAGCTTAGAAGAAGAAGAGTCGCTCCCTGCGTAGGCTATCAACAGACGAATAGAACTGGCGACTGACAATTGACTCCGGCGTACACCTTAGCGATTCCATTTTATCAGAGAATTTGGGCGGTAGCTGCTTGGTTTGACTGGGCAACATTTGCCTTTAGAAATGGGTACCACAATGGCAGATTTCTATTCGCGAGGCTGTGTTTCGGCGAGTAAACAGCAGTTGAAGAGGACTGCAAGGGATTGGGAAGTAGCTTACTTGTAATTCAGCAGCTTCTTTGAGAATTCGGTTACACAACTTCCCAGCAGTAGAGCGATAAGTGGACAGTCTAAGTAAATTATAGAATACGGATTGGGCAGAGAAGGGCTGAATGGAAAATTTCTCGGTGGACGTAGGCAGCAAGATTGCAGAGTGCAGATCAGGCTGTGACAAGGGAGCCTGGCAGTAGCTGGCAAACTGCCTAGCAAGGAGCCTGGGCGGCCTTGTCTGCACTGCTAGCCACTGGCTTGATCTGGTTGTCATCCCGGAGGTCAGGGATAGCGGAGGTCGGATGATTAATGTTGCAAAGGAGTTTTGCTTTTCGCCACTATGAATAGGTCCCACGGTGGTTTAGCAGGTCTCTGGCCCATCTTTTCGTGGAAGTGGCGCTTGGCATTGCGAATCGCGGAGTTGAGGGGGTTGCGAGCAAGTCTGTACAAAGTCCAAACTTCCACAGTTCCTAGACGCTTAGCCTTCGAAAAGAGACGATCCCTACATTGTCGTTGCCGATGATGAGTGGCTGCGAACCAGGGTTTGTTCGTTGGAAACACTCGCCTCCGGATAACTGGCACGAAGGAGAACACTGCGTCTTCCAACATAGTGCGCCAGGAAGACCAGGCACATGACAAAAGCGGAAGAGAAAAGAGAGACAGCCGGATAGGTAATTGTTGTAATGCTTCCGACATTTCATGCACATAACAAAGCTAAGGCAATCCTGGGACAACTGAGTCAATCCTCAGTTGTCTGCTTTGCTATGTGCATGAAACGCAGCGATACAATAATGACCTAGCCGGTTGTTTCTATTCTCTTATGCCTTTGTGGTAATGCTTCATCCTTGTGGTGTTGAGCACTCTACATGTAGGTAATCTGGGAACTCTCGCTATTGTAACATTCCGATATGATGTATGGCCCCACCTTTGGCTACTGGATAGCCCTTTCTCAAAGATGCTCGCCACTTTTTTCGCAACTTTTCGTTGTTTAGGAAGAAATCGCAACTTTCGCAACTTTCTTCATTTCGCCAACTATTTCGCAACTTTTCCGGAACCTTGGCCCTAAGGCCTAAGGCATGGGGTCAAAAGGTCAAGTCACGGACTGCATGTACTCAGCCGTTGCACTTTCCAGGAGCCAATGCTAACGTTAAAATTGTTCATGAACACAAACACCTTGGTGTTATATTCGACAGCCATATGTCCTGGTCCCCACAGGTCCAGTCAGTATGCAAGCGAGCTAGCTCCTCCCTTGGCATGTTGCAACCTCACTGCCACCATTTAAATGACCATTGCCGAAAATTGTTCTTTACGTCGTATATTCTACCTATATTTGATTACTGTGACACAGCGTGGTGCGGTCTGGCTCAGGCCCTTGTTCAAACTCTGGAAATACACCAGCGTCTGCTTCTAAAAATCCTGTTTCGCAAAAATCAAACATTCTCCTCCCAACGTCTCTACAGTTTAGCTTCAGTATCTCCCCTCTTAGAGCGACACCAGCAACATCTTTGCATCCTTGTACACATGATCTTATTAGACCTGGCTCCCAAACACTTTGCTAAGTATAACTGGTTTGTGTCCACCAGATCAACACGTCATTCCTTCTCATTACCCCGTGCCAATACCTCCCTGTTTCTGAAATCTCCTATCTTCTCTGCGTACACTCTCTGGTCTTCCCATGCACAGACATTAAGGAGTTCAAGCTTCAGCTTCTTCGTCCTAAATAATCTCACCATTTTCGTCATGCCTCCCCTTGCAGTACTCTCTTTGTTTCTCTCCTTATTATTCAGTTCGCCGTGGTTGGCTACCACCCGACTTCTCATATATATTGGCAGTCTTCTGACGAGCCAGGAGATGTTGAATTAATAATAATAATAATAATAATAATAATAATAATAATAATAATAATGTCGGACAAATGCATACTCGCTCATTTCTCGCCTGCCTTCAGACTCATTTCAGAGAAACAGTAGATCAACGGTAGTTACCATAATGTGCATTCCCTTTTCCGCACACTGGAATGATTCAGGATACATGCAACAGGCTACTGGCACTGTGTAAAGTGGTGGTTCACAGCAGGAAGGGGTGTACGAGTTTGCTGTCGCTGCATTTCTACTGATGCGCATTTCTGCTCCTTTTTTTGGTGGTTCTTGCACAAGAACTCTCCAGTTTTAAGTTGCGATATTAGCAACTTTTGAGCTTTTTCTGAAAATATGGATGCGATTTCAGCACCTAGCACTTGTTTTAGCACAGTTGCGAAAAGCATAAGTTGCGAAAAATTATGGCATCTTTGGGAAAGGGCTACTACTGGATGCTAGCCCGGTGAGTACCAAATTATTTTTCTGCCCAACCAATCACTCTATTGACGTTTGTGACAAGGCCTTGCTGTAAGTCAACAAATCTTCGACGCATATTTATTTTCGGCTATTTTCAGCCTGGTCATGTTTGGCCGAAAATTTAGTTTTGCAAGGTTCAGTGTGACAGTGTATACAGGCGGCAGCAGTACAGGCCGAAAATTTGATGCGGCCAAAATGGGTTTTAGCCCTGGGAGGCAGAAACTTGAATGGGCCAAACATTTGTAGATTTACAGCACCTCTATATCAATATTAGAAATCCTTAGCAGGTTCAAGTCTTGCTTGAAAGCGGAAGGATTTTTTCCAGCTGTGCTGCGACCTACAGTTAATTGGGAACTCGTGGCCTGGCACAAGGAAAACATGGATGCAGTGAATGGGATTTTCGGTCTTTGACCACTTGCTGGTGAGCTGATCTACTCACCTCCCACCGCTTTAGGAGCTGCATCTGCGCCTTGACCCTTGACGGGTGGTGGCGTTCCTACGGATGCGGAAAGCCCGCCTTCCAGCCGAGTCTCACGCGAACCGTGAATTTCTTTTTTTGCAGCCTTTCAAACATTGTCTAGATTCACTGTACTAGTAATGGCCTACCTGCTGTGTGGTTTGAACAGCTTCTAGTTCTACACTGCACTGACCGTCCAGCAGAAGGATCGCCTCCAGGAGCTGCAAAACCTCGCTTCGTTTAGCGAACCACTGGGGCTCAGTGCTTCCGCTCGGCCACTGCTCGTCCGGATGGGCCTGTTCCGGATTGGTGAGCTGAAATCGCCAGAAAGCCCTCATACTACTAGTGCAGAGTTGTACCCCTGGAAGAGCAGGCCCACCATTGTGTGCCCTGAATAGGGTTCAGCGGGTAATGATTCTCTGAAAATGTTTGTGTTAGGGCCTGGTCAGACTGCGGCAAATTTTGGTTGCCTGACGAAAACAGAACAGCGTCCAGAATTTGAATCGCGATCACACTACACATGTGGGGAGAGTGAAAATTCAAACTGGCTTCATTTCGAGCGTCAAGTGGTAATCTCCACGAACGACGTCAAATTCCTTCACCTTGGGGATCGCCAACACCTTCAGTGCAATCCTTGCAACCATCCTTATGAGTTTTGTTGTTGTCCGTGGCCAATTAGCTCCTCGATATCGAGATGAAAAAATCAGTGATTATCAGCGTCAATGGCGCATCAGCGTCAAATCCTGTTTGGAGCGGAAAAGCGTGGTCCGTTCTTGCTTTTTTTTTGGAGCGTCAACTCTCGCTTTTGCCGCTCTGGCGGCAAGTTACTATGGAGATTCGGATTATAATCCTAGGATTATTTCGATTTTGCCGCAGTCTGACCAGGCCCTAATGCTAGCCATAATGCTCCAAAAACTACCTCACAATGCTGATTATAATGCTTCAACAAGGGCTATTATGCTCTGGTTTCGGGACAAAAAGGAAGAAACACTATTGAAGTACACATAACTAGTTATTCAATCTGCGGCAATATTTCCCACCAGCTCCACTACCTTTTAGTAATACATTGTCACGTTGAAAAGACATCATCGATTCTCCAGTGGCTGCTCTCCACTTCAAGATGCAGGGCTATGGCTGAGTAGTGGGTGTATCAAATCCTTTCCCGACCGTGATTACCCAGGGAGTAGGAGGTGTAATTGTAAACCATGTTAAAACGTTAGCCTACAGGGATCATTGGGATGAAGTTTATCGTGACAAGTGGTAGTCCTACCTGCCGACAAGCTGTCACTGCCTTGACTCTGTGAAGAACTCTTCATCCGAAGCAGCAGCCAGGCATTAGGCCAGTCCCTGCAAGCCGATCAGTCGGATCGAGGTCCCTTCCATTCGCGGTAATAAGCCTGAAAAATGTGGCCAGATTTTTTTGCTGCTCTGTACTTCCTTTGCCTGTGCAGGCTGAGTGTGCAGTCTTCTTCTCCTTGTGGCTTTGCGTGTTCTGACTGGCTCAAGCTCTGCTCCATCAGCCTGGTCCAAATGTATCGCTGCCAGTACTAGCCTAGAGACGCTATCGTCAGAGCTTGAGGCACAACGAGAAAACTCCTCTTCGGCTTTTCGATATTCACTCCCGCGGCGTCTCCTCCATGGCTCTCTGCGTTTTCGACAAAACATTTCGAACTCAGCAGGTGAGCCAAGGAAATATTGTAACATGGAAAATAATTGTGGACACAAGTATTGAAGTATCGCCTTAGTTGAATATGCGATCGAGTCCACGACATGATCCACCAACTGAACCAGATTTTGAACAGTCAGACGTGCAAAATCTGGCACAAAACTGCTGAAGGAGTACCGAGTAGATCTACTGTCCGAGTCGCACTCGTACTGAGACATTCCACAGCATGAAAGACAACTACTGTACAATCATGCAAGTAAGTAGTTACTTGAATACTGCTCGAGCTCGTTAGCGATAGCTAGCCAACAGAACTTGTGCCCATAATTTTCCATGTAACATTGTTACAAAACATTTTCCTCGTTGTAAATCAGGGAGTCATCAAAATGCCTACAGAAATCTCTACCTACAGATGTCCGTGCCGTATACCAGGTACTGAGGAGTGAGGTAGGCGCTAGGCGGCCGCTAATTTTTTGAATCTCTTTTGTTTCTAATAATAAGGAGTTGAGGGAATGGAACTGGGAAAAGTCTGAAGAAAAAAACGACTGTCACCACCAGGAATCGAACAAGGGGCAGGGACCTTCCCTTGAGGCCAATGATGCTCTGACCACTGAGCTATGGTGCAGCTGTCATCTTAGCAGAGAACATTGAACATTTTAGTGTTTCTCTTCCCCTTTCTTCTCCCCATTTGCTGATGCGTGAAGTACAATACATGTAGGTGTGGATGCGGAGCCTGCAGCACCCCATCGCCACCGCTGCCTTGCATTGTAACCCCATTCAGTCAATGCCTTCTTTAATGGTCAATGTCTTCTCTAGTAGTCTGTTCAAGTGTTGTTTTTGTCGGATTTCCTCCTTCTTTCCTGTTTTATGAATTGACCTTGGGCTAAGGACCGGCGGATTCTGCTCGAAAAGGTGGCAGATTCTGCTCGAAAAGCAGTGAAATTGGCAGGATCATACAAACCTTATGGCGGGCATTTCCTCGAATTCTGCTCCATTTTTTTATCCACATACCAAACATGCATGAAACTTACCAGAAAAAGTACCGAATTCTGCCAATTTTTCTGCCGGCAGAATCTGCCGGACCCTACCTTGGGCCATGGGGTACGTAATTGTTCAAGGAAAGAAAGGAAAAAAGAGGGCTGCCTTCGAGAATTCCAAGTGGCGATCATACGTCCTACACTTGAACACTAGCAGAACCCCTACTACATTTGTACATGTATGACCGCCGCTAAATGCCTTTAGCCTGTACATTTACAGTACATACATGTATATGTACTAGAGCACCAATGCTACCATTAATTTTCTGAATCCCCACTCAGGCCTGTGACGTGCATGTACTCGTATGCACATGTACATGTACAATGTATGCTCTTCCAGATGTGACCACTGAAGTAAGAATAGGTCCGTATCGAAGTGCAACACCCTCAGTCATTCAATTTCGCTACATGTATTTACTTTCTGTTTTATTCGCATTCCTGTCATTGGACATAGTTGCCCATTTAAATTGCAAATCCAAATACATGTACATGTGAACAACAACTACAGCAACGATAATGACAACAACAGCAACAACAGCAGCAACAACAACAACAACAACAACAACAACAACAACAACAACAACAACAGCAGCAGCAGCAGCAGCAGCAGCAGCAGCAGCAGCAGCAGCCGCCGTGAGCAGCAGCAGCAGCAGCAGCAACAACAACAACAACAACAACAACAACAACAACAGAATAAAAAGATTTCAACAACAACAACAACGTACACGTACATGTATATTCAAGGTTGTCAAATGATTGGTATCAAGATGTTTTTTTATTGCATGTATTATTATTCCTTTATGCCACGATGGCGTGATGCAAATAAGGAAGAATGATGAGTGTGATGAAACTGATACTAGCCAGAAACAGGTAGATAGAAATTAACATGGAGAGGCAGTGAAAAAATGTTTACGTGGAGTCGTGGATGGACTCTTGCAGGCATGTACATGTATGCAGAGACTGCACGTAGTCTGCAACATCGTGCTAAAAAAAGACATCACGTGCTGTGGGCATGGTCATGTGGAGGTGATGAAACTGATCGCTCAAATGACCAAACGGCACTGTGCAAAATTGTCCCTTAACTCTTGCATATCTACATGTATAATATCCATTACCAGTAGCACAATGGAGGAAGGCTACGTAGTTGCAACTCATAGGTCATATCATATACATGTACAATTACATGTACAATGTAAGCATCAGGAAACATTAACAATGCCTTTAATATTGGAGCGAACGCCCATGCCGGCATAGTCGATGTTTAACGGATGTGGTTTGCATGGCTGATCGGCAGTGCTGGGTGAGGTGAGGCTACTTAGTACTTGTCAGTTGACCGAAATGGCACGGTTTGTGAGGTCCTGTAATCGATGCATGTGCCTCCATTGGCACGACTTTCACTCCATGTGCATTTATATGACATTGTAGTGATGTTCTTCGAAGTACCCGTACTGTTCACAATATCGGCAGTGGGCTTCATGGCCCTTACCTGTTGCGATAACATGACTACTTGTGATACAATAGAAATCAGTGTTTTTTGTCGTTGCAATGTTGGGACGCAGGGCAGCATCACTCACACGGCCTTGATACTGATCGCAGTGGGGATGTCTGATTCCCACGTAACTCTGTGTGGTGAGCCTAAAACCACGTCGGAGGTGCGAACCAATGTGCGGTAAGGGAGAGGCTAAATCGGAGACTCCATGTACAAAATGTACCTGCTCCAAATTCTTGGGCACCTGAAGGTTTACGTTTGCACACTAAACACCTGGATCCCTTGCAGTCAGCCTGGCTCAGCTCTCCCACCGTTGCAATGGCTGCTAAGGCCGGTCTTACTATGAGTCGCTAGTACGGTTGTAAGCAATTGGTTGTAACGACATCACAGTCTGGCCATACAGTCGCTTCACCAGCCTTGATGGATCCATTCCGCATGGTCCTGGAAATCGCTCAGTGTTGCTGTTCGTAAGGGAAATGCAACGTTCCTGAAGGTGCTGGCCGATGAAGCACGACAGAAGCCGGGGAGCCATGTTGATGTTAATAATTAAATACATAGCCTCGTAGGCTCAGAAACAGCTCCATACTACACTGTAGTATCATTCATCGTGACATCGTCGGGGCAAACCAACCACAGGCACGTGACATGACGCATGCGTGTTTGGCTGATGGATGGACGATTCCCGATTCCTGATCTGTGGCGTACTTCGAAGTACAATACTGGTAGGAGAGATGTTGATTGTGGCAGGTAAGATCCATGGCATCCAGAGCCGGCCATGCATAGTCGAATCGACCCTACGATGACATGTACATGTACACGTCGAAGTAGACACGTATGCAGGACTTTGTAATGGCCCGTACAGTATATCTATAATCCTAGGGAGTCTGGATCACCCATCGACCGTTGCAAGAAAATACACTATACTGGCCCTGTCTGAATGTTGTCTTCTTTCTCACCAGGGGATCGTCAAACACAGTTCCGACACAAACGCGGCACAGGATAATCGCTGAGATATTAGTAGATACATGTACTACTAACTAGGCAGGCACAGTGGGTTGGTCAAAGACCATGATTGAGATACGAGAGGTACCTGGTTCAAGTCCTGCCTGGGAGCGGTTTTTCCAGCCGTGCTGCTACCCACAGTCAACTGGGAACTTGTGGCCAGGCACAAGGGGTACATGGATGCAGCTAATGGGGTCGTTTTCGGCACTTGTGCCAGTGGTTGTGAGACTTGCCCACTCACCCCCACCGTTAGGCGCTGCATCTGCCGCTAGGGTTTATCGGGTGTTAGCGGCCGTCGTGAGTTCCCTTCGGGAACGGATACGATAATTTACTTTACTTACTTACTAACTAGTAGTGGCTGCAAGTGACGGCTTGACTGTTTGGCGTCCTTCACCAGTTTATGCTGCACCAGCACACGTATTACTACGGTATCGCTGTTAATAGCACAGTGATGTACTCACAGGACGTCCAAAATGCTCTCGGAATCCTCTCAAAATGCTCTCGGAATCCAACCAGTTATCACTTTTCAATAGTTTTACATATTACAGAAGGTTAGCGGTGCTGGTAGACACGCAGTTTCAGAGAGAAACTCTCCAGCATTCTGTCCGATTGATCCACATCTGCGGTCTCGCAGCCCCACCGCGGACTTTGACTTGATGAGTTTGAGGACAGAAGATGACTGTAGTGATGATGCTGTTCTTGTAACTATTATACCCTCGCACAGACACGTACAGATGGCAGTGGTGATGCTACCATTGGAGATTACTAAAAGGCAAAAGCTGCAGGGCTGCTCCCACAACCTCTACCACACACACACCGTGCTCAGTATTCATGTGCATCACGGTGTACTGTACTGCTTGTGGTTTGCTACATCATGCCGTCGACAACCCTGCACTATAGGCTGTAGTCTGTATGGTCGAAACTGAGGATATCATCCATGGTCAGCAGTGCTTAGTACCTACATGTACATGTAATTGGTACGATTTTTGGGGAAGGAGGAAGTGTCATGTTCGCGAGGGTTAAGGTGGTACAGCGCGTCACAGCGTATTACTTAAACAGCCGTACATGCCTGGTGTGTTGTGGTGCGAGAAGTGGTGTCAATGGTGGCGTGGGCTTAGTGCCGTGCATGGCGCGGGCATTGAGAAGATCACGTTGATAGCCAAAATAATGATGAAACCATTGTCGGCATTGCAATATTGGACAATATTAACCCCAGTGCTGGTTATGCTGACGTAACTCGACGGTATTCATGTAGATCTTACATGAATTGTTCGAATGATGACACAATCATGTACATGTATGGTAATAAACAGCCTCTGTCAGAACAAAAATGGGATGCCTGCTGCAGTCCTCATCCAAAGCGTACAAAATTGTCATCAGGCCCTCGCTACTAGGCCACAGTACGCATGGTACGTGATTTGACACCTATTAAATAGGACGCAGAAGACTGATATGAGTCAACACGAAACGACGCAAACTGATGAAAACTGGGGCCCGGTGTTGGTGTATCGGGGACGTCATACCGACTTGGAAGTTGTTGCACGGGCTGAAAACACCACCCCCGGGATGGATGCACGACCGGCAGTCCATGTCGCCGCATCGCCATCACTGGCATCAGTTCCATCGCTACTACTACTACTTACTAGCACTGTTTACAGGCTCACTGCTTGTTGATACACACCAGCAAACAGTGGAGTTGACGGGGAATCTAGGTACAGCTTACAGATGACGGTAGTGTACCATGGTGTGTGGTTATGGGTACACTGTACAACATAGGAAACGGCAGGTCTATTGTCTAAGTTACCGTCCCAGTCGAGGTTATGTGTTGCTGGGCACTTGTCGACATCGGCAGCCGCATTACAGTTCGCGATACAAAGGGACGCCGCTTGAGCGCGGGCGGTTGGATGGTGGCTGCTTGGGCACATCGTACTTGACTGTGTACATGTGTCATCCGTCCATCTAAAACAATGTTCAGACGTGATCTCCAGTTCTGGGGCAACAAACGTCCTTGCCTCTAGTCGAACACCAGGTGTAGTCATTGTCGTTCATGTTGTTTTGTGGGTGTCTAGGATAATGCCCCGGTTGTACAAGGGCACCAGGCCCATGCAACCATGCACATGTACACGGTTGTATTCTATGGCTGGAACCTGTGCTACATTGGCAGCAGTTCTACCTAACGTCCCAAGCAACTAGTTAATTAGATCCGCACCCGAACTACCCCTCTCTCTCCCAGCATTGATAGCCAGTAGCTAGGCAGCAAGTAGCCTATCCATACCCCCTACAGATGACTGATATCCTAGGACGCCTGGGTTAGCAAGCTGTGCATGCCTAGCGCCAGACAACTAAGTTGCTTCTTGCAGCCAGGGAATGATGAAGATGCAATGATTGTGTGTACACGTCATGTTGGCCTGTGGATAGTCTGCATGTAGCGTTGATCACTCAAGCCTATGCTGTATTCACTCCTGACCATTTTAGATGCCTACATGGCTCAACGACGATACGCAGGTAGTTCATACCCTCCATTCGCCTGCTGTCTCACGTTGTGGTGTGGGCATGTGGGGACAAATGGTCGCTTGAACAAGATCGCTCGTGCTATGTATGACACGCTTCGCATCATATTCACTTTGTTCTTCGATAATCTACAGTGCACACGTACATGTATGTCCAGGTCGCTTGAAGTCAGCATTCGCATCGAGTACAAGTACATGAATTTTGTGAATGTTTAATGAAGGGTTTATTGAAGAGTTTAATGAAGGGTTTAATGAAGGACGCAGACACTGCGCTCCTCATAATCAGGTGCGTGACGGCGGCACGCTGTGGTAGTCCAGACCCTGACCACATAACGAGTTACGCACACATAGTGCAGAGGCAATATGCTTTGGCACACATAGTACATTTGTACAAACTCGTGTAGTCTTACTGCAAGGTACTGCCGCACTATAATAATATATGACCGCACATGTATTACACTGGATGCCATACACCACCACCCGCTGCTTCCTATCAGTGCATTCTTATTTCCATGTAGCCTATGAATACGAATAGTGCATGGAATGTTGACAAACTATTACTTGAACGAGTGACACCCGAACCGAAATACTAAAGTTCACAGTTTGCCCTCCCGGGAAGAGAGCAAACACTATTCCATTATAATACAGTACAATGGAGGTTAATGATTGCTACACAATTGTCTCATGTACTCAGTACTCGTCTATCGACGTGTCCCCATTGACACTGTGCACAAGTCACTTACTGCGTGCCTTCGCCTTTCACTTCTACTCCCATTATGTCGGTTTTAGTGACTTGGATCACTTCCTGTCAAGAGCCGGTCCTTGAAAAGCCGTGACACGCACTCGTGCACCCTTGTGGCCAGTGATCTTGGTGAACTATCTGCTAAAGCGCTTCTTCTTCAGGATGTCCGTGAGCACTTGACACCCGCCACCAGGGTAACACTCAAGCAGGATACTGGGGATCTTGCATCACTCGTAGCTGGACTCCGTCCACTTGAAGCTGAACTGGAAGCACTTAGCCTTTGCGACCCCATGCAATTCACCGCTTGAGGAGTCGGAGAAGGAGAGGGATAACGCTGGATCAAGATGGCCGATGGGACACATGGTACAATGTACATGTACATGTTGTTTGCTCTACTTGAAGTAATACCATACAAAATATTAATAATATTTACACGTGCAGGTACGAGAGGGCTAATATGACCACATGTAGAGACATCGCGACTGGAGTTCTAGCATTGTAGACCGCCGGCTTCGAGGCATTCTTACGAGTAGGGCCACAATGGAAGGGCTCGTGTAAATTGGTTTACTGGCAGGTAATAGACTCTGTAATTGCATGATACGATTGGAAAAGTACAAGTGCTGGGGCTCCGACATGTACTCGCCACCATTATCAGTGGGTTCAGCTTCAATCACATACTAGTAATGCATGCTGGGACTGACTCGAGAGACGTCTATTCTCAAGATCTCCAGGGTCCAGAGGCACTGAGCCCTACACTCAGCTCAGCGGGGTACATGTTCACATACACGTGACCAGCCTGCGCACCACCCAGCACTGAGTCCTAGGCTATACTAATAATTGTGAACAATTATCACAATGGTGGGTGAGTCATTGAGAAACTAGCCCCACAGTCACAGTTGATCCCAAGCGCTCCTGGACAATTGCGGAATGTGACACTGGATGTCGCTGGACGAAGATCAGCAGGTTCCAAATCAGCTGATGAAAACGTCCTCTAGACGGAAGCGGCGTGAGACCGTCTACATGTGCGTCGCAGTAATTACATTCTACACGCTGTTCTGTCCCAGGAGGCTAGAATGTACGGCGTAGTCAGGAGAAGTACGTTCCCAGCGACGCCTTTGTCAACACTTATACAACACCATTAACACGATTGTGTGTTTAAACACATACATGTAATTGTATATCTGTATGTCACATTGGATGTGCCGGAATTACTGCATCCTACAGGAGTCAGTGGAAGCATCCAGCCTTTGGAAATCGTGGCAATGGTCATCCTTCTTATTAAGATCTTGCATATTGGTTGTCTAGGGAGTGGTGTTATTTAGACAGAGCCACCCCCGGGTCTGGGCCTTCTTACAGGGTAACCTATACGACGCGACAAAGTAAATGGATGAGAATCATCCTCTCGATCTCTCCTGGCATCCACCCTCGTAAAGTTAGTGTAATGATAAGAAATGCTGCTGAAGTGTTGCTGCATGGTAAGCTCCTCTGAGGGTGATCGCTATGTTGCTGGATGAAGCAAGTCACTGCCTCATTAACCAGTTGCTTACAAAGATCACGTTTTATGTACATCTTGCATACAGCGCACGTGAGGCGTCAACAGAAGATATCTGGTTTCGCCGATCGCAGGGAAGATTTCAATGTTTCATCTGCACAGGTCTGCACGCATCGGCCCCGAACGATCGAAGCGGAGAGGTCGATTCGCCTCGCTTGCATCCTGGCATCCTAGGATAGACGAAAGTAGACTGCTGTCATTCGTTGACCAGCGACCACGACAGTCCTCGCCATTTCCTCCCTGTTTAGCCACAGGCACAAACTGAGATTGCTAGCTACACTGGGATGATGAGACTTGAGAGCGTGTCCTTGTAGTGACTTCTTCGTCGTTACCGCAACTTCATACGTCTTGTAATGCAATCACCAAAGCATCGGCCGGGTTAGCAGTACCTCACCAAGGTCAGCTATGTCATTCGTCGGGTAACACTTGGTCAGGTTCAGCCGATCCCAAGATGCGAGAGGTTAAAGCTCCTTGGGCATAGTGCACCAGGCAGGGTCAACGAGGAACTGGAGGGTTTGGACCCACGAACGATGCGAAAGACGAAAAAAGGACGTTCGGAACAGAAACGAATAACGTTAAACTCGGAAGGAGAGCCAAGGATTAAAATTAAAAAAAGAGATCGTTCACCTTCCTCAATTTTAATGCATGTGATAATACAAATACGTCACAATTCCCAATATAACAGGGATGGATGTTGGTATAGCTAGATAGTGGTATGAATATGACCAAGTTCATATCTCTTTAATTGCTGTGTGTGAACCTGTAAACTCATTCGAGTCTGCTCTGCGATTGCATATTTCCGCGTGCCAGATTGAGCAACGATTCGAATTTTCCACTGCTCAGTGACACGACTTGTACAAAGAAGAAACTATTCCTTTCTTTCCAATTCGAAGAGAACAATGAAAGAGGATCATACGCACGGAGACAATGACACAGGAAACGACTAGTGAGGGCCCGGAGGGTTTCAGGGCTCAGTAGGGGCAGTCACGAGGAGGTTGGAGATCACTGCATGGTCTTGTTTGTTTTTCAGCAGCGCGTGCTAGAAGCAGCTGCAACGTGGTGGTTTGATGATCCTCTAAAATTGGACTGGTCGTTGGCATTTTTGATCCGACTAAGAAAGCTGAGGTTTCTACTACGGAAAAATAACACGAAGTCCAGTTTACCAAATAGTGCCTGGGTCCCTGCAGCAACACCAAGGAAACTAACTTACTTCTCGCCTAGCCCCTCTCGACATGCGATCAATCCAAAGCATATAGAAGACCAAGGCAGCAGCATCACACTCTACATGGTGACGGACGAGACCCATAGACATTGCACAAGAAACACACACAAAATATGTCGAACCACTGTAGGTGGTAGTCAAGGATCAACGCGAGGGAAATATTGTTGGTGTATCAAAAAGATATTCTGGGCTAACACAATAAAATAACCTTGACCATAATGAAATGAAGGAGAGTTTGACAAATATTGAGCAAATCTAGACACGAACATACAACACCAAGTATTTTTTGTTTTTGTAAAAAGGCGGCAAGGGCACAATAGTGAGAGTTGAGAATCGCATTCAAGAGAACCAGCTGAGTCGACATTACATATCTCAAAGGCTTTAAATAAAGCTTTAGTGGTATGTTAACTCAGCTGGTTCTATGTAATCACAGAGCCCATAGTCGCCTGTATGTACTGAATGTTTCCTAAAATGTGTTTTTTGTGTGGATCACTAGTTCCTTGTGAGTCAAGCAGGAGGAGAAGGATATCTTGTTAAGTTCCTGTTGTCTGACGGCGGATTTCTAGGAGGATGGAGACGGCGGATGGCCAAGTGGCCGTGTCTCGCAGGCTTTGTGCTATGACGGTTTAGCATACTGGAATGTCGGGCTAGCTTGTTGTGGATGCTGCGGTATGATGAATAGCTGCTGAGGGTTAGCAACAGATGGTTGATACCTTGGCTCTGTGCCTAGGTGGAAAGCTTGCAAATGCGGGGTTTGTTGAACCGGACCAGCCTGTATTCCACCATGCGGCTGCACAATGACTTGCTGCCAGGATGGTGACATGGCCAATGGTGCCCCTGGCGTCATTGGCACTGCCTGCTGAATTGGGTGGCCGGGCGCAAGGTGAAACATCTGCGGTGCTGCTGCTGCTGCTGCCGGTGCTGCTGGTGCTCCTGCTGATGTGTGACCTGAAGTCTGCGCTTGCAACAGGGTAGACTCATAGGGGCTGGTGGCCGGATACGGCATGGAGACTGGAACGCTGCCGAGTGGAGAGGCACCGCTGGGAACTAGAAGAATGGTTGGGTGCGAAGGTATTGACGTGACCGGAACTGGGTGCCTAATGGCTGTGGAAACGCTAGTCACTGCCAGCACACCGCCGAGTGGAGTGCTGCTGCCAGCGCTTGGTGACGTAAAGCCGGTATCGACACGAGCAGGCGCGGGTAGCAATGGTGTGACAGTGCGCACACTGTCATCGGATGCACCGGCAGCCAGTGATGGTACTCGCTGTGCAAGGGCAGGTTGAGATGCTGTAATGAGGCAAACATGACACATATCAGAAAGTCAAAGACAAGAATGGGTACCAATTCCAGGCTCTCAGCCAGTGGTACGAAGTACATGTATGTGCTACTTGAACTGTTCACCTTGTGAGTTGAACATTGCTGTTTTACAATAATACTCTGTATCTCACAAATGCCAGTTAACATAAAATTAAATCAGGCATCAAGTTGCTCTAGAAAGGTCTCTGGAGAACGCACACAGCCGATCTCAGCTAACCAACTGCCATGCCATAGCACACACACACAGCACATGAGAAAGGCAGTCTACAGCAAAGTTATTCCCTGTACTACTATCCAACGGGTGAAAAGTGCTTTCGGAGTAATGTTGGGAAGACGTCCCCTGGCTCAGTCTTACCAGGTATTGCCGGTCTCTGGTCATACAACGGCCGTCCGCTTGGCGTGCGCTGAGCAAGCAGGGCGGTGAGCTGAGAGCTGCAGCTACTGGACAGGTCTGGGACGCTGGTGCTACCACGCCTTAGGCTTAGGCTCGACGTAGCGTGCATGCCTGTTGCCTGCGTAGACGGGTGCCTGTGTCCCGAAGACGACGATGTGTGGGCTGAGTCCACTGACAGATTCCTACTGGAGGCTGCAGACATGGTGTGAACAGTCTCCTCGTGATAGTCATCAGCGAATGCATCATCAGATGAGCTAGATGTTACATTCATGTCCGGGGCTGAGGATGCCCGAGGAGAAAGTTCTCTGGACTCCCGTTTCATTCTAGGAACAATCCGTCGGCGAGCATTCGTAAACCTGACAAGAAGAAAAAGGAGAATGGGGTTTGATTAATTTTCTGCAAAGTAGGCTTACGCCATGTCCACTTGATACTTTAGGGTGGTGCAGTCAGCCATCTGATGGACAATTTACTGTTAGCGTGGTGGTGGTGGTGGTGGTGGTGGTGGTGGTGGTGGTGGTGGTGGTGGTGGTGGTGGTGGTGGTGGTGGTGGTGGTGGTGGCGGCGGGGATGTGCACTGCTGAAGACGTTTGAAACTGAAATTCGTAACACAGTGCATTTGTATTGTTTCACAAGGTGCCTAGGGAAAAGAGTGGTATAGTCTTACTGTAGGTACTTGCATTCCAAGGAAGTGCACCTATTACCACTGAGAAAAACTGCACTGCACTGACGTTCAGGACACAGCCGTTAAGCAGCAACTGTTTCCAAACAGGTAGAACTGTTATGTACATGCAGTTGTTGTGTATTCTGTGCTCAGAGGGATTCTACACTCGGGGAAAATACAGCCCTGCTCACTCGCACGTCTGCAGTAAAGGTTTCACTGAACACATGATGTATACATGTACTGCATATACAGTAGTCAACCTCTGGTCAGATAGCTGTTTCCAGCTGTACTGCACATAAGAAGGCACAATCGCATACTGGTAGATGCACATGTGAACGTGCCTTATGCAGAAGCAGGCAAGATTCACTGTCGGTTCGCCTTACCAGTATTTCAGCTGCTTCTTTGACACGAGGGCCATCTCCCGTAGCCGTTGTTTCTCTGCTTTCGTTGGGAAAGGGTGCTGAATACAGGGACAAGAGGTAAGAGAATGATTCGCGTTACGGTTTTTTGATTCAACTTCATCTTGGAAGTAGGAATCATCCTGCTTCTTGTGAAAACTTAACGGTACTTAATTGTGCTTAGTTTCATGCATAGGAAGTGCCACTGAAATAGTAATTATGATCTATTCTGTGGGGGTGGCGGATGTTTCCCAGTGATTTGATAAAGGTGCATGGAGGCAACAAAAGCAGACACTAACGCTTGACCCGAAGAATAGCGGTTGAAAGTGGACAACCGGCTTTGATGCACTCGGCGGTGCATTTGCGAAGGAAAAGTCAGTTTGGTCGCCATCCGTCTAGGTAATCCTCCTTGCAGCTTTCACGCCCTATTTGCAGATTGAGTGATGGGTGGCAATTTGTTAAAGCTATGGGTTACCTGCTTGAGGGGACTTCAAAGTATGATGAGACAATATTTGTGTGACTGATAACGTTATGCTACACGCCACACAGCTTGCCTAGTGCACTGCCAGGGAATGTAGGTGGAGAGTTGATGATCCTCTTTGTTACTCGGGAGATATGGTGACAGGCGCAGGTCATTGCCCTTCAGCACGGCAAGGTCACATACAAGCATGCATGCTAGCATCCCCCCCGAGTTGCCTCACTAGCTGAGCAGCGAAGTGCTTTTCAGGTTCAGCCGGCAACATCGGCATGGTGAGGATGGCCTATTAAGGCACCACTGCTAACTGCACGACTGATGGATCTCAGGCCCACACTCACCACAGTCACCACACTCACCACAGTCACAGCAGTAACAACAGCCATCCCAGTCACCACTGTGACAACAGGCCTAAGAGTGCAGTGAAGCAAGGCAAGTCAACTAAGCCTGGTTTCCTCACTTTCTAAAGCTCCCTTTCGTTCATTGAACTCTTGCATGCTTGTACCACACTCTGTTCATGTGTACAATGATGCAGCTGCAAAGGGGCATATTGCTATCATCCATGGACAAACACTACCCACTTCTATCATATGTTTTCTTGCATGCGAAAGGCACAGATTCTCCAACTGAACACTGTTGGAGAAAGTTGTCATGGAGCATGTAGATGGCTTCCACCTTCAAGGTCAGACCCATGATGCCATGATGCTATGATGCCATGATGCTTTCAGACCCATGTGATGCCACTGCATCTGCTGCATTACAATTATGCTGAGAAGGAGCCTGGGATGGTGTCGTGAGGAGTTCTAGTTGTGCCAGTAGTATTTTTAAACATATTGTATCCGCAGTACATTCCTGCTACTGCTGCCTTCTGCCACGTGCCAGCACAATTTTCAATAAGAATGCCCATCCCACAAGACCTATACTTCTATTCCAATACATTGTGGACCTCTAGTGTACACAAATGTAGAGTGAGCTGGGGCTGAGTGTTGGGGGATATTGTCACCAAATAGGCAATGGCTGCTGGCTTCATTCACCAACTTGGCATTGACCCCCACAATGCAATGTCAATTATTTCTATAGATAGCTCACTACTACATCTTAGACTTGTAGTTAGTGGCCAGGCCATGACTGCATCTTAGAGCCAGGGTATGCCTGCATCTTGGCAAGATCAGGGATCGGCTACAAGTACATTTTACACTAGAGGCCAGGGCATGACTGCACATAGTCCTTATTGGAAGTGCAAACAACTACTGATTAGAGCCATCAAGACAAATTGAACTGCTGTGGCTTCATTCTTGGGCAGCACAATGGAGAGGAAGTACCCTCTATTCTAGCCCAGTACATGAACTGTTTCATACTGCTGACACAGAAGGGAAGGGAATTGCTCATTCCTGTCTTGCCCCCAATGGCCAGGCATGTTGCAAGTAACCCCAGGCAATTTCAAGTGAGATATTTTCTACAAAGGTAGGGCTAGAGAGCTGACACATCCATGTAGCTCACAGCAAACCAGCAGGAAGCATTAACCACGACCAGAATGAAGTGAAAAAGAAGAAAACAACGGTTACGGTTCTTGAAACAAGGTATCACACAAGCTCGGAGCTTGTCAGACGAAACTTACGTCTAAATGGTCCCTCAGCCAGTCCTTGAGGATTTTCGTTGACTGCTCAGGTAGTACCATTCTCTTGCGCAGGAACATCAAGTCTTCGGTTTTCGGCTCCATTCTGGTACCTGGAGTGGATACAAGGACTGAGTTGAACTCCTGGCAATTCACAAAGGCACTGGGAGCTGCATGATGCGCATAGGTTGCGACTTGAGCAAATCTCACCTGATCAATATTTTGTAGTGTGCTATAATGGTTGTTAGTATCAGCATCGTACGGAAAGTACATCGTTGTCACAGGCAAGTCTTCCTTCAAAGATGTTTTACTTTGCAACTCACTCCTCAAACTAACGGATACGTGTTTTCAAAGTATTACAGGTAACGCCTGCGTTGTTTCGGCTGCGCTTTGATTGCATTGAGATAGGCATAAATGTGGAGTGCAATTCCGTAGCTCAAGACCAGGGCCAACTGGGTGTACAGAGTGAAACGAACACAAATTTGTATAGATTCGGGATTACATCCGATCCGAGGCGCTAATCACGATTCCGCTAGCAGCACAGTTCAAGACTGAATTTGTCCTTTGAACTCTTCCGAACAGGCATCACATCTTGGTAATATTGTTTTTACTTACCGGCATCTCACCCCCTCCACCCTGGGCCAGGAGCCGAGATTTACGACTGGCAGTAGACACTGCTCTGAGAACTCGCGCAACGTCTGATGGCTAGCAATACTATAATTATTGGAGTCAACTAATATTAGCAGCTTTCTGCTGGCATTATAAACGGGTGCAAGAAGCCAGTTGTCAGGGGAATCGCTATCTAGGAGAAGCTACAA
The DNA here is from genome assembly GCF_964019385.1 of Sycon ciliatum. Lineage (NCBI taxonomy): Eukaryota > Metazoa > Porifera > Calcarea > Leucosolenida > Sycettidae > Sycon > Sycon ciliatum. The sequence goes on along the minus strand of NC_088643.1, from coordinate 56,996,439 downwards.
GCAGGGTCCCCCACATCGGAGAAGCTATTCTAACTAATTACTTAGGAAAGTAGTACCTATGCAAGGAGTTAGACTTGTCTCGTCTTGCCACAAGTTTCAGCTCACGTCCTTCAATGTTCTGTGGATAGAGTGATGCTAGTACTACTAGTACTACTAATACTAATACTGTAATAGGTCTTCAATGGAGAGATTTAGGTTCGAGCACCTTTCCACGACCTGCCCGCGCAATAGACTGGATTCTAACGAAGGTGCAGTTTGAGGAAATATGCAGAGTCCAGGCCAGATAGTGGGGTTTACGTTTGGGTGGTCGTAGGTGAAACAAGCTGACACTTCCGATCTACCGATGGTGATCGCGGCTTTCCAGCAGTGGGTATCTGTCAATGTGGCACCGCTCCTACTGTCTGCATGTATGTAGGCATGGAGATCAAGCCGTTTGAGAGAAAGTCATCGGGCATGCAGAAGTCGCGGTGCGCCAGCATCCCAAGCAGCAGCACGATCGCGAGAGCACGAGTTCTGAAGCAGCGATGGAAACTGTACTATCTATAGTGCGTTAGACGCCGGCCTCCTCGTCTGAGGTTGTCAGCGGTTGAACCCTTGACCCCGATTTTGAAGCCGTCTCGATAGCACTAGTACTAGTAGTAGTAGTAGCAGCAGGCTGGATATGTAGTGGAAAGGCTAGGCGCAGAAGTGTTCCGTGTCCACTGCATGCAGCGAGTGCAGGCTTTGATCAACACTCCTCTCCATTACCAAATCTACTAGTAAGTAGTTATCCACTATTAATGACTAGCTGTGATATTGAGTGCTGAATGTGACCTTTTACATGACAGCAGGAGAACGATAAACTAGTAGTAGTGGCCCTGCCGATATGCTCACGAACTTCAGGTTGCTTAGACTGGTTGGATGATGGATTCGATTCCGTTGCAACGAACAAGGACCGAGCGTCCAACAATGAAGGCGCTGGAGAATATTAGTACGTGACCTGTAGCCAAAGACGCGCAGGATTCAACTGAGCTCCGCTGTATGAATTCTGGCGTCTTATTATAAGGTGCCCGAGCAACGCTGAGGGGAAAAGCTGGTGCAGGCATCTATCATACTTCTTCAAGCTAGTAAAGGATTAAGCTGAAATTCGTACAAGGCCACACCTCGCACGCTCCTCACGGGATCGTCAGCGCCTATTCTTTGGAAAGCATCTCACAAGAATTGCTGTGAAATATTATGCGCCCTTATAGATTGCGAATTAAGATTTCTCTAAAGCGCATTGTACATGATCTAAGAGGGTTCAACTACGCTAAGTCCTGACGAAACATTCAGCACCAGATTACTTATACCCGGTTCACTGCTGCCCGGCTAGTGCCAAAAGTAGTAGATCTACTGGAGTGAAGCTGATGCTGCCATGCCTTCTTCTAGTAGAACTATAATGTACTGTACTTTATTATGTGAGGCTTGACGTGTATTTTGATGCTGGCTCAGGGACATGACCGTCAGACCATACTCTGCCCATGATGACCAAGCCGCTTCTCCTGCTCGCCTGGTCCCTGAGCTATCGCTGGATGATCTACAGCAAGTATCGGACGATCCATCACCCTAGCACCATGCTTAATAGCAGCCTGATGGTCTGGCAACCTAGTGGATTTGTCAGTTCCCAGCCCATGGCCGAGATAGAAAGGTAGATCTACTCACCTCCCCCCCCCCCCCTCTCACTCTCTCTCTTCTCACCCGCCCTCTTTCAAAGCCATGCTACACTAGAGATTCGTTTTAAAACTGAAGCACTGGGCTGAATCGTCATCGGAATTCCGTACAGCCAGCATAGTACTATGAGCGACAGTGGCAGCAGCACTGGTCGTATCTGCATAGTACATACAGATGCCTAGCCGGATGGGCTAGAATAATTCAGCTTGTCACTTCATACTAGGCAATCTACTTACTCAGCTGGGGATCAAGGTACAAGTTGGCAATTGTTCTTGTAGAAGGTGTCGAGACACAAGAAAGACAATAGACAATTGGTGTGCCTGTAGGGGCAGCGACGTCCAATGACTAAAGCCGAGCTGCCCTGCTATTGCCAAATGTCGCAAGTTCTTCGGATTCTTCGCTTTCTTCGGCGGTAGAATTCCCAATAACCTGGAAATGGGTTTCAGCAATCATACCCACTGTATTTCGATAGCTGGGCGACCTCTGCACATTGAAATAATTATTACACGCGATCCCTTGCTTGCAATCAGAACTTCAGGGCTAACGCTAAAAGTAATCGCGTTCAAGAACCCGCGTACGTCAAGCCCTGGTCTGACTTTGTTACCAGCTAGCTAGTCGTATAATACTATGGGGATCTTGACAGGGAAAGTAAAAAAATTGGTTCTGACTGTTTTCACAACCTGCTCCAGAACACCTCCGAGCATCTATTTTGCAATGCTTGCAAAATCGTCTAAACGGGGTCCCATCCTTGAAGATTCCTACGAAAGTTGAGATTACCTGCAGGATAGCCAAGCAAAGGGTCGGGGCTGAGATGGCAAGTTAACGGCTGTCTGTCACAAATCATACCTATCATAAACTTACTTTGTAAACCAGCAACCTGACTGGAGCTTGCCGCATTCAGTTCAGGGTCATGCTGGCCATTGTACCTCAGTTTCGGCCCTACTGGTTACCTGGGATTTCAGTGAGCGCAGCCGCAGCACACGTTTAGGTGTGTGCACCCGCCACACTGCTGAATGGTCAGACACATTCCTGGAGGTGAGTTTCAGTGACCGACTTGTGAAGATGTCCTACTCAGTCTATTGACGCTGGCTAGCTGGGTGAGTTAGTCTAACTGTCGGCATCGACCTGTGAATAGAGCATGACGAATTGCCATGGGTGATCTTGAAAGCTTGCCTGTTTGATCCTGCCTAGCGGGGACCCTACTTGTAGTAATAAGCGTTAGGTGCAGAAATTAGTTGGTTCTGCCACTCTTTCTCTCCTTCCTTTCCCACTTGAGCTCTGTATAGTCTGGAGGCTTTCTAATGTGGCAGTAAGCAAGGTGAACAACATAATAAGGTGTTTGAACTGCCCTAGTTAATTCACACATCTTTAAGAGGTATTGTCTCCGGGAGAGGTGATGTTATTAGGTTCATGTGTTCGTTGGACGTTTTGGGCTTCATAGTGGCGTCATGCGTGCCTAAATTATGATGGTTTGGGGATGCACGAGAGTTACAAATACAAGCGAGAAGGTATGTTTCTGGGGCAGGACCTTGGCCTTGTCGGTGTCAGGGTACGACACCTTCCTCTTCAGCCACTTGCACAACGACACCATGCTGCTGAACTTACGTTGAAGCCATCCCAGAAACGTGTTAGTGTGTGCCCAATGGCATGATCAACTGCTACCCAGCTGTTACGAAGGATTAACAGGACAAATAGGCGATCACCAAGTGTAATAATTAAGATATTGTTATTTTTTTTGCTTTTCCACAAATTAACACAAACCATTGCAGGGCACAAAGCAGGAGGCAGCAGCGATAGGACATATCACTAGTATGGAATGACAGGAGTGGGGAAAAGGCACGGGGACTGCTTTGCCGACAATAGGGTATCTGCTTCATTGCAACCCGGGCACTCCACAGAAACAAAAAGACTACAGAAACACGGGCAAGGCAAAGTGTACACGATATCAAAAGGTCACGGAGCGAATCAGGGAGGAGGGAAGAGAGTTAGAACATTTTGTGTAGTTCATAGCCTGTCCGTTTCTCACTCCCAGCGGGTAAGGCGTGTGTGTGTTGAGATAGTACTAGTAGTACATATACAGCTCAGGTGCTGGAAGCACTTTCGTCACGCTCACTGCTGGGATTTACGGATCGGCCTAACAACCAACAACTTCGCACCCAACATCATCTGCACAATTAAATGCGCCGGCAAAATGACTCTATCCACAGAGTGAAGAATACACGTGTACAAACTTACAAAGCAACGCTTGCGGACTGTACTGTAGACGGCGTAAACTGCAGCATGGGCCCTACTAGGCCACACACCCATGTACTACATGTACTTAATACTGAATAGATGGATATTCTCCATAGGTTTACTGGCTTGTGAAGACCTAGCCTACGTGTAGCTACGTTTTGCACGGCTCATGGCCTTCGGGAATCATAATGGTGAGCTGAAAATGAAGCAGCGAGCCGTAATGGAACATCAACGAAGCAGTGACGTTCAACAGCCAAAATTTCGTCACATCCGATTGTGGTACCCAACGTCTATTGCAAGCGGAGGCAAAGTTTGGGGGCGACTCCCTACTTTCCATGTTCATTGCTCCAAGACTCTCCTGGGCCGCAGGAAACGCACATGTATCGCCCAGTGGAGTCAGTATCATCACTTGTTACTGGGTTTTGGATTGTAGCGGACTAAGGCAGGCGCGAGAACTGTAAAGTGCAAACTGTAAAAGTGTGCATCAAAGAACGTTGTCATTCTTTCTTCTGGTGGCTGATTCCGGACTTTGCTGACAGTGATAGACGATTCGCCCCTAACAGTTGCACGTGTGGCCGTGATAACCATACTAACCCCGGGCCGACCGGATACGACTGACATACATGTACATGACTGTATGACTGTACATGTATACTTCAGCCCCTGGTCTTTGTCATGGTGAACGCATGGATGATGCCAGTCTTCAAGGCCACAATCATACCGTAGGCCGGTCACTTTAATCGTCCATTTTCTGCACAAATTCGCCGTCATATACTACTCCTAATGCAGCACGCACGCATGCACACACGTGGCAATTCACAGCCTTGAAATGTACTAGCCGTGCTAGCTACCGCTACACAGTCGCAACAACTATTATTTATGGAGTTGGTTTCGATTGCCTCATCATTTCAGATGCATTGTACATGTATGGAGTGACATGGTAAGCACTGCACTAGTTATACATTGTACAATCATAATTAATCTATACTAGTACTAGTAGTAGTAGATTTTCCCGCTGCATACAATTTTTTCCGGGGTAACGGCCTCTCTCTTTTTTCGTGTAAACTCAAACGCCTCTTTTACGGGCAAGATGAAGTCATGTAGATGTAGATGTAGACGTGAAAAATAGACATACATGTACCATGACAAGTAAAATGGAATATTATTCCAGTACAATACGTGGGGAAACTCCAAGAAATTCCACGTAAACAACTGCATACAAAGCATACATGTACATGTACATGAACAGGTACCTGTACAATGCATGTAATGATGTAGAATGGTGTCATTCGCACGACTTCTAGCTCCGTCCATGAAGGACCCGCTGTACCACTACAAGCATTTCATGCTAGTTGCAACTTCGCTTGCAAGTGTACAATCATGTACAATGAGAAGGTACAATCCTGTACATGTACAAGTAAGTTTTAACACTGAGGATAAATAGAACAATTCATGCCGACATAATGCCATGATACAACCATGGATGAAACAAAATATGTAACACAAATGATTCATGAACGTTTTTCTTCGATGGTTATCCGTAAACTAATTATTACTGTATCGATCGAATGGTGATTACAGGAGAACAAATCAATAATTATGCATTTCACATGTGTGATACATTGTCTGTGCTAAAACAATGCTGTAGCGTCATGATTTTTTAAAGGTTACAAAACTACAATATCACCAAGGGTGCAAGAGTGATTGCATTGTCGCAATGGTGTGAGAACAGTGTAAAAGAAAAGTTGAGAGTGAAAAGAACCTACATGTACATGTACATGCAAAGGTAAAAAATTGAGAGATTGGACATTTCTTTCTAAATGCATAAGTCGAATTGTCATCACTGTACATCTGACTACACTTTACACCTACATGTACTTGTACTTGTACGTGTGTACATGTACAATGTAGATTCTTTTACTTTTCTTTTACACTGTTCTCACACGATTGCGACAATGCAGTTACTCTTGGACCCTTGCTGATGTTGTAGGTTTTGTAACCTGAAATCATGACAGTGTAGCATTGTTGGAGCGCATGATACATGTATTAGTTTGTTCTCCTGTACTCACCATTCCATGTACATGTACATGTATACATGTACATGTACGTAGGTTCACTGGTAACCAACGATTATGAATAATTTTTGTATGCATTTTTTCATTCCAACAAGTATTTTTTAAACATCTTAATCAGGGTAAGTTCTACATGTGCATGTGCATGTAACGTTACACTGTAGTTCATTGTGTGTTGTCCTTAGAAATGGGCATTATCGCTGCTGACACTCTAACTTACAACATGCACTGTTCTATGTACATGTATACTATCAAGTAAGCACTTTGTGCGCCACTTCAGGTAGACCCGACCTGGATTATTACATGCTACTAAGTACTAGTACTAGTGGCACTCCTAGCGTATCACTATCAGTCACTGGGCAGTCGCTGTCCTGGCCTTCCCGGGGGATCAGCATGTTTCAGTACACCCAGCATCCAGCTCCCTGGTCCATAATATTATGTTTGTACCATAATTATGGTGGCTCTCCAATGTTGACAATGTTGACAATGCCCAAAACTAAAGGCCACGTCCCAAGTGGAACTGGACGCTTTCTGACACACGTTATTATGAGTTTGATGTGCCACCTGTGATTGTGCTCTCACCATTTCTGGATCAGGCACTATCTTGAGTGTGGCACAGACGATCTCTTACTTTTCAAGACTCTTTCCACTCTCTTGCCTCACTACTCACAACACTACATCAGTACATGTACAAGGTCCGGCCTTCCCACACAGTAGTATGGACCATGGTGCTTGTCATTGGTGTTCTTCGTGTCCGATTATACCTGACCCCGTAATTGATAGGTCAGAAGAGAAGTCAAGAGCTGAGTGCCCACCACCAGAATAGAAACAGGATCGCGATCACTTCTTATCACTACTGTCACTGCAATAGCCAGCAAAAAGGAAAGAAGAGTTGATGCTGGCAATCTGTAACAGCACCTGGTTGCCTTAATTAGATGTTGAGGTCTACAATGTATGTACATGTAGTTCCCTCCACTCCGGATCCAGCTTGGCTTTGTAATGACGCTCTCGATCTCCACGAGCTGAAAGAGCCGCTGTACCTGCATGCATTCCCACGTACAGAGCAGTGATATGAACACACTGGATCGAGCTGGCTATCTCAGCGACATGGCAGCACTAGCCGCCGTGATACGGAGAGTTTCACAAAAACCTTTTAAAATATCAGTTTCTCCGGGTAAACCGGGTTACGTGCGCTTTCGAGCTGTACACGGTCTGTGTGACTTTGAACTGACGTACATGTGCATGTACAATTTCATTCAACATCATAATAATTACGCCTCCACTGATGAGCTCAGGAGGAGCGAAACAGCTGTCTGGATGGTCATTGTCAATATCAATCTACATGTATATACCGGAATTGTCCTCGCTGTGGTGATGATGATGTGAGTGCAGAGTTTGGATCGGCCAAGAGCGCAATGTGGTGGTGTGGTGTATTGGATTCCATAATGGCCGGGTCGTCGCTACTTCTTCTCAACTTCTGTACAATGTACAATGTCATGTAAGTGCAGGTGATGATCGTGAAGGGAAATAGTTTCAAGAAGCTGTCACTCACCAGACCTGGTTGCAAGTGGTTGGTAGCACCATAGTGCAATGACTGTTCTACAGTGTCATCGTGATAATCTCCCCCTGAAAGGAATGTTCCACTGTAAATCTTCAGTGCAAAGTAGAGACTTCTTCAATCCCTCTGCCAATGGAATCTATTTTTGTCTCTTGGTACTGTTCCGAGCTGTCAGACGCGCATAATAAATTACATACTACGCAAAACTCATGATTGTGGCGACGTTCTACGGCGGACAAAGCTCACGCTTGCCACGCGCCTACCACATCCCACGCGGTAGTGTTCAGCTTTGAAAGCTGGATCAAGTGCAAGTATGTGACCATCCTTGGTACTCGAAAGGTCTGAGTGCACGCCCATATTATTTTACCTAGAGTGACAGGTCCAACACGGTGTTAGTTAGTTATCACAATCATACACACATTGCCGCAATGGTCTCTCTCGAATAGCCCACGTACCCACGTACATGTACATGCAGCACTGGTAGTGGTACAATGTAGTCCGACATTATGAAAGTTTAATTGGCTATCATCTCTGTATCTCGGGATTAAAGTATCAAATTTCGTAGAACCTTGATCACTGTAAGGCGAACATGTAGCTGCAAGCCAGACCTAAGTCAGTATTGAAATGAGGCAGAGGATCTTGAACTTCAGCCAACTAACTTCAGCTGCATGCCAAGTTTTTAAGCTAGTCTCCACGTGCTTTTGGCAGGTGCATGTGCATCACCGTGCACTTTTCACATCCTCGTGGCAGTTGTAAGTACGTGAACACCGAAATTTCGAATGCATCACATTTAATGATGCATTGCCGGGTAACGTGTGATTGAAAGCCGGAAAAATGGTAATCTGGAATATTATAAGCCGGAGCCACAGGCTGAGTGCATGGTTTTGCAGCCTTCAGGCAGAAGTTAGTTTGTAATCTACATGTACAATGTACATTGTAGGTGCGTTCACCCTTCTTGTGGTTGTGTTCGTGCTCTTTCCTGTACATGTACATGTTCTTCATTGGTACCCAACGATGAAGCGGTCACATCGTGGGTGGAGGTGAGGCGGTTTGGCTTGAGAAGCACGACACAAGTAAATGTAATTCTCTCAAAGGAAATTCATCCGTACATGTAGTGGGAGGACTGTAAGCTTGTGACACTGGTGCACCGATACTGGTGATGAGAAGACCACATCGGATTGTCCGGGTTCTACACTCTACAGCCTGACCTTTGGAATTTGCAGTTCTCAAACAAAGTCTAGCAAAGAACTCATTATAAGGTCTGTTGATGAGCATGAGACGGACTCTTCAATAATTATTATGTGAACTGCTAGAAACATACATATATCCGGGGTTGTCCACCTCCCCCCCCCCTCCTCCCCCCTCCTCCCCCCTCCTCCCCCCTCCTCCCCTCCCCCCCCCTCTTCCCTTCACCTTCTTGATTGTTGTATACACCTTGAAGTACCTACACTCACACTAAGAGACAACAGCGAACGACTCGCATACCTGATAGTAGGGTCGTGCTCGACTGGAAAGGCAATATGTTTGTTTGCGTGTATATTTTATTTAAATTCGCAAAACCAAACGAGCCCAAATGCTTAATGACAAAGCAGCGAATATGTTACTGTGCTGTGTTACACATACAGGGGAGAAGAGTTGGTGAGAAAATAATAAGAAAGAAGAGAGAATGGGAGATATCTCAATGAAGAGCGAAGTGTTGTCAAAACTAGAAAAGCCAACGAATGACAATTCTGTAACCCGCCTAATAAGACGCTGCTAAGACTGAGTACTGACGGCTAACAAGAGTACATTACCTCCTACTCTTAAAACGAATAAACATCAGGGGGATCGGAGGGTATACAATACATCAAAACTGACGAGAGATGACAGTACGTACTCTGACTGAATCCGGTAGGACGTTCCAGAGGACACTACGCCTCCTTGAGAGGCAGGGCGAGATCGTCCGGCGCGGGTTCGCGTAGCGGGCAGACGGAGCCCAAGGGCGAGATCCAGGCGCGGCCTACGATCCGCGCAGCGTAGATT